>NW_011494629.1:1173649-1180426 GCF_000754665.1 Bison bison bison
TGAAACTCCAGTACTTTGGCCACCTCATGTGAAGAGTTGACTCATTGGAAAAGACTCTGATGCTGGGAGGGATTGGGGGCAGGAGGAGAAGGGGACGACAGAGGATGAGATGGCTGGATGGCATCACTGACTCGATGGATGTGAGTCTCAGTGAACTCTGGGAGTTGGTGATGGACAGGGAGGCCTGGCGTGTTGCGATTCATGGGGTCGCAAAGAGTTGGACACGACTGAGCAACTGAACTGAACTGAACTGATATTTTCCAGAAAAAAAGAACCTATCACAAGAAGTCACAGAGAAAAAAATTAGGTTGCCTTCTCCCCTCCTTCCAACTCAATTTGATTGCATGCTAAGTCACTTCAGTCATGTCTGACTCATGGACTATAGTCAGCCAAGCTCCTCTGTCCATAGAAGTCTTTAGGCAAGAATACTAGAGTGGGTAGCCATTACCTTCTCTAGGGGATCTTGACCCAGGGATCGAACCCAGACCTCCTGCATTGCAGGCAAATTCTTTACCATCTGAGCCACCAGGGAAGACCTCAATTTGATTAGTTGGTGGTTTAATGAATTTAACATCAAATGCTAAATGTTAGCCTTTTGTCTGAGTTAGTTTACTTTTACCAACTTGTTAGTAAGGCAGCTTGGTTTCTCCTGAAGTCATTTTTAAATTACTGGCTAGTCGGTTTGGCAGTTTCAGGGTTTTTTAAATTACTGGCTAGTCAGTTGGCAGTTTCAGGGTTTGTTTGTTTTTTTTTTTAATAGTGCTATTTTCCTGTAATTAGGATAAAGTTTGAACTAGGTTTATGACAACTTCCCCAAAATAGCAATGGAAGGACTCTGAGGTACAAAATGGCTGAATTCTGTTTAGACAGGCGAATTGTGAGATGCCTGTGAATCATCCCCCTGGAGATGCCCACGATGGGGCCAAATTGGGGGGCCTGAGATAAAGAGATAAATCAGATTTGGAACTGGAGACACCAGGATCATGAGCATATGGGTGGAGAATGGCTGAAGCCTTGGAATTATCTGCAGGTTATGAAGCAATAAGTGCTCGGGACATGGCCTCAGGGAGAATGATTTCCCAGCGGCCAGTAATTAACATAACTTTTAATTGTTCAAAAAAACAACACACTTTCCTTTAAGCAGATGTTTAGTGAAGCACATTATGCATGCACATACTTGTGGGCCATCATCGGGGTGGCCCAGGACAACCGAAGCTCAGGCTTCAGGGAGCACCCCCTGGATCACTGTCCTGCTACCCCATCAGCTGACTTCAGTATCACTAGGCTACCCCAGCACTGCATGTGTGCATCTATCATCATGAAAATAAAGCACTTTTTAAAAGAGCAGAGAGACCTGAAACCCACACATGAAATGTGAGACACGTAGCCTCACATTAATCCCCTTGCATTACCAAAACTGCTACCTGAGTAAGCTATAATCACCCAGTCTTTGAACCTACATCTGTGGAGAAACAGCCTGTTCTTAAAGCCTTTGTTCTCTATATACACACCCGCCTCACCCTCCCTTCAAATGGATGGAAGGAAAACACTGTTTTGATGGTAATAAATCCCTTAACCTCTGAGGATTTCCACCTCACCCCTCACCTCCTTCAACACACACAGACTGATGTCCAGTCAACTGCTGGCGTCCGTGTGTGTGGATGCGTGAGGGCAGCAGCCCAGGGAAGAGAGTGATGAGCCCGGAGGGGATCATCCTTGTTCATGGTTCAGAACCAGCGTGCCCCAGTGCTGACATGCTGTACACAGGGATCAACCAGGGCTATCTGATTATTCACCGTCTCAGTTCTCCACTTGCAGGTACAGCATATGCCAGCCGACCAACAGCAAAAGAGCTCTAACTGCTGTGCATTTTCTCAGGAAAGGGCCCAGGAGAACAGTCACAGCATCAGAAAAGCTACAGATATTCCAGAGACAAAAACAGAGAACATGGATAATTCTGTTTTAAGCCTGCTGATGTTCCCTCTTTTTTGTCTTTGTTTCGGTCAAGTTGCCGAGATAATATAAAGGAGGTTAAACACAATCACAGTCAATGGGAAGAAAAGAATAGTGGCCACAAAAAGACAACTGCCTTCGACCATGAAGTATCCAAATAGAGGGTCATCTGCCAACACAAAGCGAGCAGATCAACTCAGTAGCATATTAAAAGAATATGTCATTCTGACTGAATGGATTTCACTCTAGAACTGTAGTTAATAGTAGGAACTCTGTTACATAACATCATATTAATACGTTGAAAGCAGAACACTACACAATCACCTCTGTATCTAAAAAAGTAACTGCCAAAATCAAACCACCAAGCAATTCTGATAAAAATACAAACTGGTAAAATTCAGATGGAAGAATAAAATTAACAGTCAAGATAATTTAAAAGAATTGGTGTAGTAATAGTGAAAGTAACTCATCGTGTCTGACTCTTTGCGACCCCATGTCACATGTCCATGGAATTCTCCAGGCCAGAATACTGGAGTGGGTAGCCATTCCCTTCTCCAGGGGAATCTTCCCAACCCAGGGATCGAACCCAGGTCTCCGGCATTGCAGGTGGATTCTTTACCAGCTGAGCCGAGGTAGCTAGATTAGCCAGCTCAGGCTGCCATAACAAAATAGCACAGACTGGGACGCTTAAACAACACACACTGCTTTCTCACAGTTCTAGACACTGAGAAGTTCAACATCAAAGTGTCACCCTATTTAGTTCCCAGCTTTCAGACGGCTCCCTTCTAGCTGTGTCCCCACATGGCAGAGAAAAGAGACAGAGATCTCTAATGTTTCTTCCTCTTCCTATAAGGACACAAGTCCTACTAGGTCAGAGCCTCACCCTTATGATCTCATTTAACCTTAATAACATCCTTTAAGATGCTGTCTCCAATACAGTCACATGAAGGGGGATTAAGGCTTCAATATCTGAATTTGGTGGAGGGGAGCACTATTTAATCCACAGCAATAAGTGAGAATATTTCTCTACATATGGAATAAAGATATAATGTTAGAATATTGTGGTATTTATTCCAGGCACAAAAGCTACTAGAACAGAATCTAGAAGCAGATCTACACGTATTGAACTTTCACCAATGACAGAAGTGATATTAAATTTAATGATTACAGATGGGGCTATTCATTATATGGTGCCAAGGCAGTAGACCATTGAGATAGGAAAACATTACGGTAGAACCCTGGCTTATACCAGCTTAAAAATCAATTCTAGATGAAGTAGGAACTATGTAAAAATTATAACTTTAAACTCTTACAAAGCAATAAGGAAAAGCAAATATCCCAATGAAAATGGACAAAATACAGTTGATTCTGGTTGTCTATGACGGTTATTTTCTATATAGTCACCACAAACACTGAACTAGTAAATGCTGAGCCATTGTCCCTAAGGCAAATACAGAGATAGTTTTCCACAAGTCTCATCATAACATTTTCATCAACCAATCAATACATAACCTTGTTTTATGAGTGTTTCTGTTTAAAGACATCTTATTTAATGTGGTTAATGAGTCATCAATAATGAGCTCTCAGCCAACAGCACTTAACTCATGCCTAAATGAAGCTTATCTAACATATTTCCTCCATACGGCACATCACAGCCTTCTGGTGCTTAGGAACACAAGAAAGCACTTCATGCTGTATTGGGGCCACTCTAAACAGCAAAATCACCAATAAAAAGCACAAAATGTAAACAGACTCAAAAAAGGACGTGTGTGCACAGTAGGACAGTTGAAACAAGATGGCAGGCCTCAGCTGCGAATGCAAGCATGGGGCAACTCAAATTTTTCACTGCTCTGTACATATCCATGAGTGACCATGAAAACATCCTGATTATTACTTTAGGGGTTATGAAGAAATTTTACTGAGTAAGAAAATTTTCAAGTATTGAATCCATAAATAAGAATAGATTGTATTTACATTGGCAATCCAATGATTATTAAACCAATACAAATATGTTCAACTTCAATATTTACTGGTGAAATCTAATGTAAGACTATTATAAATTACCACTGACACCCAAGACATTGGCACAGTTTTGAGTTCTGATAATACCATGTGCTGGGAAACATGAGGAAATAAGAAAATAAGAGCTTATGCTTTGCCAGTGGGTCTATGAAATTCTTTATTACTTTTGAAGACAATCTTGCCATATATTGGAGAAGGAAATGGCAACCCACTTCAGTATGCTTGCCTGGAGAATCCTATGGACCAAGGAGCCTGGCAGGCTACAGTTCATGGGATTGCAAGAGTCGGACACAACTTAGCGACTAGAGAACAATAGTTAAGTATAAAGAAAATCTTCACCAATTACCAACTGTAAAATACATCGCAAATTCACTGATAATCATACAACAAAAATCAGAAGACAACAAAAAACAAAAGCTTATATACCTGGAGGGGAAAAAGATATAGCCAAAATGATATTCAGAGGAAACTTCATTGTTCTAAATGCACTTGTTTGAAAATTTAAAATGACTAATAAAGAAATTACTTTTTCAAGAAGTCAGAATGACATAAAGATCACTGAAACCACTACATACACATAAAAATGGCTCAATTTATTATAGAAAGAACAACCAGATCAAATGCTGGCAAACATTGCAGCAACCAGAATTCTCCTACCTAGTGGTGGGAGTACAAAGTGGTACAACTACCTTAGGGAAAGGTCTGGTATTTGTTACAAAGCTCAGCATATACATATCTGATAAGTCAGCACTTTGAACTCTGGAAATTTATCTAAAAGAAATGAAAATATTCATCAACATGAAAAGATGCAATCTTCCCAAGTGTCCATCAACAGGAAAGTGGATAAATCAAATGAAATAGTCAAACAAGGGAATGCCATTCAGCAATAAAAAGCAGCTGTCTACCAAAACATGTACTGCATAGATGATTTTGAGAATATTATGTCAAGTGAAGGAAATCACTTGACATTTAACTCAGATGACCATTATATCTAATACTGGGGGCAGGAATCCCTTAGAAGAAATGGAGTAGCCATCATAGTCAACAAAAGAGTCCGAAATGAAGTACTTGGATGCAATCTCAAAAATGACAGAATGATCTCTGTTCATTTCCAAGGCAAACCATTCAATATCACAGTAATCCAAGCCTATGCCCCGACCAGTAACGCTGAAGAAGCTGAAGTTGAATGATTCTATGAAGACCTACAAGACCTTTTAGACTAACACCCAAAAAAGATGTCCTTTTCATTATAGGGGACTGGAATGCAAAAGTAGGTCAAGAAAGACCTGGAGTAACAGGCAAATTTGGCCTTGGAATATGGAATGAAGCAGGGCAAAGGCTAATAGAGTTTTGCCAAGAGAACTCACTGGTCATAGTAAACACCCTCTTCCAACAACACAAGAGAAGACTCTACATATGGACATCATCAGATGGTCAACACCAAAATCAGATTGATTATATTCTTTGCAGCCAAAGATGGAGAAACTCTATACAGTCAGCAAAAACAAGACCGGAAGATGACTGTGGCTCAGACCATGAACTCCTTATTGCCAAATTCAGACTGAAACTGAAGAAAGTGGGGAAAACCACTGGACCATTCAGGTATGACCTAAATCAAATCCCTTATGATTATACAGTGGAAGTGAGAAATAGATTTAAGGAACTAGATCTGATAAACAGAGTGTCTGATGAACTATGGACGGAGGTTCATGACATTGTACAGGAGATAGGAAGCAAGACCATCCCCATGGAAAAGAAATGCAAAAAAGCAAAATGGCTGTCTGAGGAGGCCTTACAAATAGCTATGAAAAGAAGAGAAGCAAAAAGCAAAGGAGAAAAGCAAAGATATAACCATTTCAATGCAGAGTTCCAAAGAATAGCAAGGGGAGATAAGAAAAGCCTTCCTCAGCTATCAATGCAAAGAAATAGAGGAAAACAACAGAATGGGAAAGACTAGAGATCTCTTCAAGAAAATTAGAGATACCAAGGGAACATTTCATGCAAAGATGGGCTCAATAAAGGACAGAAATGGTATGGACCTAACAGAAGCAGAAGATATTAAGAAGAGATGGCAAGAATACACAGAAGAACTACACAAAAACGATCTTCATGACCCAGATAATCACAATAGTGTGGTCACTCACCTAGAGCCAGACAGCCTGGAATGTGAAGTCAAGTAGGCCCTAGGGAGCATCACTATGAACAAAGCTAGTGGAGGTGATGGAATTTCAGTTGAGCTATTTCAAATCCTGAAAGATGATGCCGTGAAAGTGCTGCACTCAATACGTCAGCAAATTTGGAAAATTCAGCAGTGGCCACAGGACTGGAAAAGATCAGTTTTCATTCCAATCCCAAAGAAAGGCAATGCCAAGAATGCTCAAACTACCGCACAATTGCACTCATCTCACACGCTAGTGAAGTAATGCTCTAAATTCTCCAAGCCAGGCTTTAGCAATACGTGAACCATGAACTTCCAGATGTTCAAGCTGGTTTTAGAAAAGGCAGAGGAACCAGAGATCAAATTGCTAACATTCACTGGATTGTCAAAAAAGAAAGAGAGTTCCAGAAAAACATCTATTTCTGCTTTACTGACTATGTCAAAGCCTTTGACTGTGTGGATCCCAATAAACTGTGGAAAATTCTGAAAGAGATGGGCATACCAGACCACCTGACCTGCCTCCTGAGAAATCTGTATGCAGGTCAAGAAGCAACAGTTAGAACTGGACATGGAACAACAGATTGGTTCCAAATAGGAAAAGGAGTACATCAAGGCTGTATATCGTCACCCTGCTTATTTAACTT
>NW_011494629.1:1180526-1183159 GCF_000754665.1 Bison bison bison
GAAGAAGCACAAGCTGGAATCAAGATTGCTGGGAGAAATATCAATAACCTCAGATATACAGATGACACCACCTTTATGGCAGAAAGTGAAGAAGAACTAAAGAGCCTCTTGATAAAAGTGAAAAAGGAGAGTGAAAAAGTTGGCTTAAAGCTCAACATTCAGAAAACGAAGATCATGGCATCTGGTCCCGCCACTTCATGGCAAATAGATGGGGAAACAGTGGATGACTTTATTTTTTTGGGCTCCAAAATCACTGCAGATGGTGACTTCAGCCATGAAATTAAAAGACACTTACTCCTTGGAAGGAAAGTTATGACTAACCTAGAGAGCATATTAAAAAGCAGAGATATTACTTTGCCAACAAAGGTCCATCTAGTCAAGGCTATGGTTTTTCCAGTAGTCATATATGGATGTGAGAGTTGGACTATAAAGAAAGCTGAGTGCTGAAGAATTGATGCTTTTGAACTGTGGTGTTGGAGGAGACTTTTGAGAGTCCCTTGGACTGCAAGGAGATCCGACCAGTCCATCCTAAAGGAGATCTGTCCTGGGTGTTCATTGGAAGGATTGATGTTGAAGCTGAAACTCCACTTTGGCCACCTGATGTGAAAAGCTGACTCATTTGAAAAGACCCTGATGTTGGGAAAGATTGAGGGCAGGAGGAGAAGCGGATGACAGAGGATGAGATGGCTGGATGGTATCACTGACTCGATGGACATGGGTTTGGGTGGACTCCAGGAGTTGGTGATGGACAGGGAGGCCTGGCATGCTGTGGTTCATGGGGTCACAAAGAGTTGGACACAACTGAGCAACTGCACTGAACTGAAGGAAACCAGGTTCAAGTGTCTACGTGCTACAGGATTTCATTTCTATGCAGTTCTAAAACATGTAAACTTAGATCATGGTAGAAAAAAAGTCAGGACAATTATTGCCTGGGGTGGGGGAGTAGTGATTAAGAAGTTGGATCATGGAACTTTCTAGAATAATAGGAATGTTCTGTGCCTGGATAAGGGTTTATAGTGTAGAGGTTTTCACATTTTTGGAGCTTATTAATAGAATACATAAAATCTGTGCATTTCATTGTACGTAAGTTTAACTCAAAAAGAAGAGATGAGAATAGTAAGTACACAGATGTTGAACTCTTGTTAATGATTCCCATAATATTTCTAAGTGATGATATAATCCATAATGGTATGTAAAATATTTCAGGATAAGTGTACAAATATCTGCAACTTATTGAAATGAATAAAAAATTAGATGACTGATGAATAGAAATGTATGTAAAAATAGCCAACAGAGTAAAATGTAAATGGCAGCATCTCATTGGCAGGTATATGGATTGCATGTCCACCGTAAAATTCTTTCTACTTTTTCATGTGGTTGAATTTTTCATAATAAAATGTCATAGAAAAGAATATCTTAAAACACAAAGAAAGTGGTCCTTGATAGAACAATTTGATTTAGATATTAATTTTCAACCAAATTTATCTAAAAATTCATTGCAATTCTAATCAAAATAACATCAGAATTCTTCAAGGAAATTAGTGTGTTCTTTAACAAGACAACATAAACACCCATACAATTACTGGCAATTATTAATAAATGACAGAAGAATATTAACTGCTACACAATCAAGAAATAAGACATTAATTTTTGTCATCGATTTCTATGATTTTTATTTTTTCAATGTTTTAATTACCTCTTTTTTATTGAAATATACTTAATTTACAATTTGTGTAATTTCAAGTGTACAACAAAGCCATTCACTTACACATATATATGTTTTTTCAGATTCTTTTCCCTTATAGGTTATTACAAAATATTGAATAGAGTTCCCTGTGCTATACAGTAGGGCCTTGTTTACCTATTTTATATATAGTAGTGTATATCTGTTAATCTGAAACTCCTAATTTATCTCTCCCCTCTCTACCCCATTATCCACTTTGATAATCATAAGTCTATTATTTGTGTAAATAAGGTTTGTAAATAAGTTCATTTGTATCATCTTTTTAAGTTTCACGTATAAGTGATATCGTTTGGTATTTGTCTTTGTCAGAATTACTTCACTTAATATGATAATCTCTAGGTTCATCCATGTTGCTGCAAATGACATTGTTTCATTTATTTTTACAGCTGAGTAATACCATTGTATATACACCACACATCTTCCTATCCACTCATCTGTCAGTGGGCATCTAGGCTTCTTCCATGTTTTGCTATTGCAAATAGTGCTGCTATGAACATAGGGGTGCAGGTATCTTTTTCAAATTATGGTTTTCTCTGAATATACACCCAGGAGTGGGACTGCAGAATGATATAGTAACTGTTCTTAGTTTTTTCAGGAACCTCCATACTGTTCTCCATAGTGGCTGTACCAATTTACCTTCCCACCAGCAGTGTAGGAGGATTCCTCTTCCTCTACATCCTCTCCAGCAAGAAATAAGACACAATTATTAAAAATAATTAAGAAACAAACAATGTGAGGATCACGGGCAAAGACTATGAAGAACCAGCTGACAAAGAAGCACCATAAGCTAGGAAATGTCTATCACGGCCTCACTGGTGACAGAAAGGGAGAACAAAGCAGTCAGTATCAGTTTTCCTCCTTCTGAGCAGCAGAAATGAATGGATGTGAG
>NW_011494629.1:1183259-1196285 GCF_000754665.1 Bison bison bison
CCCCCACCCACCCGCCACTGGCAGGTTTTCTCTTATGAGAGGTGCATCCTGTGTCCCTGCCTGTCCTACTCCCCAGAATCTCCCCTAGAGAAACTGTCCACCAGCCTAACAAAGCGGCCACTGTGCAGGTGGGAAACAACAGGAATTCCCACAGACAGAGAGCAGGAGAAAGACCATCAGGGAAATGTAAAACACACTGACACTGTTAATTAAACATGTCAAGTTCAATATTAATATATGTGAAAAAGTGAACAAAAGTGAGACGGTGCATTTCCCTACCTCAGCGCAACGGCCAGTGTTTATGAGGCTGCAGGGGGACACAGATAAGCAGACACTGCTTGGCTGACCAACACAGTGTCTGTGCCACTGCTCAGAACTTTGGGAGATGAAGCAATGGCCTGTCCAGGAAATGAGGAATCCACAGCCACTGCTAACCTCAAACACAGGGGCTGAAAAGAGTGATTCTCATGGACCTGTGATGTCCAGAGGAGAAAAGAGGCTGCATCAGCAAAAGAGAGGCCTAAGTTCACAGCCAGAACTTGCCCGCAGCTAGGTGAAGACCAGTGAGCCAGGTTCTGAGCCTCAGTCTCCTCATCTCTGAAATGGGTCTGAGAACCCCCGACCCCCACCCCATGATGGAGGCTCCATGAGCACACATTTCATAGACTGTAGCTGGTGGTGCGGTTATGGGTGGTGCTGAGATTTCAGGGTAACTACCTCCCTGTTTGGGCTTCCCAGGTGGCACTTGTGGTAAAGAACCCACTTGTCAATGCAGGAGATGTAAGAGACATGGGTTCGATCCCTGGGTTGGGAAGATCCCCTGGAGGAGGGCATGGAGGGCACTCCAGTATCCTTGCCTGGAGAATCCCATGGAGAGAGGAGCCTGGCAGGCTATAGTCCATGGGGTTGCAAAGAGTTGGACATGACTGAAGTGACTTAGCATGCACGCATCTACTTCCCTGTTTCAAATGTTCTTGGGACATCAGGGTCTTGGCAGCCCCGGCAGAATGGTCTGTACACTTACTCTGCCTCCTGTTGTCCTGTAAGGTCATAATCTCTGAAAACAACTATCAGTGTTTTTATGGCTTTTCCCCTAACACTCAACATGGAAAATACAACTGTTTTCAGCCCAAAGCAAGCACATTGCCATCCGTGTGTGAAGTCTAGCCAACCTCTAGCAAATTCAGCAAAGACATATGTTTGCCCAATTTATAACCTGGATTCTTACATAACGGAAGCCCACAAAGAATGAGAAAATGGTTTGAGGAAAGCAGATACTTACTGAAAGTTATGATTTGGGCTGTGTGTTGGACCTAAAATTTAAAAAAAAAGACAAGTTATTAATACTTCATGATTTGGAATAAATTTTTTTTCCAATCTGGCCCGTGGTAAAGGCAACCGCAGCCCAGGGTGCTCATTTGTGGTGAGCCATCTTCAGCCTCCAGCTCTGCCCCTGCCCAAGATTATATGCCAGGGATGGCAAAACCCACTGAGGATGGAAGGGGTGCTCTCTGTTGATGCAGAAACATCGAGAGATATTTTGGGAATTTTTGCTGTCTTTTCTTTCTTCTCATCCAACCTTGATTCACAAGATCTGTCTTACTCACTGGTGACATAATGGCTGGGGCATGGTAGGGATCTCCTCATAACTCGGATGAAAGGGATACATCTCTGTCTGCCAGTTGATTGCTTTGTGCCACCTGTGATAAGTACAAGAGTACAGAATCGTGCTCACCTTCTGTTCCCCACCCATCCTCTGCGCAGGGTCGGGTTTCCGTGGGTGGGTGGGTGCCTGTCTGGATCGCCTGGGCCTCCCCCGTGGGGGTGACCTCCTGACACACAACATGTCTGGCATTATTTTCTGCACTCCAGGTTTATAGACCCCTCCATCTGCGTCTATTTTCTTTTATTACTAGTAAATGGGTAACAGGTTAAGCTGGGGACCTCATGCACAATGGGAAAGGCCTCGGGGAAGGGTTTTATTGATTTCCTCTCTGTTGCTTGTGTGTGTTCAGTTTCAAACTGCAAATTAATCTGTGCTCAGTGGCTGGGGACCTTCCTATCTGCTAAGCAATGTGCCCGGGGCCGTGCCCACTCACCGAGTCGCACAAACAGGACGCCGGTGGCAGTGATGGTCTTCACCCCATTGGTGGCCACGCACTGGTAGTAGCCGGTGTCCGTCGTGTCCAGGTCCTGGATCCGCAGCCGGGAACCGTATTCCGTCTTGCGGATGATGACGCGCCGCGGCTCCTGCACCACCGGGGCGTCGTTCTTCAGCCAACGCACACTGGGTGGCGGGTTTCCGGCCACCTTGCAGTGCAGAATCGCTGTCTGGCCTTGGACTATGGTGATATTGTTAACTGGCTCCAGAAAATTCAGAAAGTACCCTGCAAAGGAGAAGAATCAGAGAAGAGCAAATGTCGGTGAGAACAGGGAGAAAGGGCTCCCTGGGGCGCCTTCTAGGAACTGCTTGGGGGAGGTTCTGTCACATACAAACCTTCCACTCTCCTTATTGGCTTAATGGGGGTAATTATATTCTAGAATGTTGCCTCCACCACTGAAGGAGCAAATAGGGAATGGGCTGCTCCTGAAGAAAGACAGGGTGAGGTTCCTGATTGCCTCGGCTCACAGCATTCTCACCAACTGATCAATAAAGAACCTTGTTTTAGTGTGCTTCAGTTTAAAGACACTTTATTTAATAAGTACTATTGATTCATTAACACTGAGCTCACAACCAACAGCCCTATAACTTGGTCTGAAAGAAGCTTATCTAACACACACGCTTTCACCCTAAGGCACACTTGTGTTTACGGCACCAGACAGGACTTCAGCACCATTACTGGGAGCATTTTAAATAGCCAATCACCAACAAAAAGCACAAAAATGCAAATACATGGCACTAAACAGACCATGGAAAGGACATTTGTTTACAGTATGAGCTGGGGCATTAGACAGAGTGTTGTTTTGTACAAGCTCATCAGGGAACATGTGAATCAGCAAATCAAAATTTTGACTGCTGTAGGCATGTCTATGAATGCTGTGAGAATTGATTTGGGGGTTACAAACACATTTTAGGTTATAAGTAAACTTGAAAATACAGAATCTGCAAACAATGAGGATCACATTCTCTCTGCAAACACTAAATCTAATCTAACCTCACTAATTCATTAAGCAAATTCATGCTCAGAAAGTCCAGCCTCTTTCCTACCACACCATCAAGCAAAAGCCACAATAAGGAAATGAGAAGAAGACAGTGTGTGACAAAACAGAGACATCCTCACAAACAAGCTAATCATTGGTCTGAACAGAACAAAAACAACAAGGCTGAGTGTTGCGGAAGGCTCTGTCCCACTGCACCAGGGCAGAACCAGGAAGAAACCATCCCAGGTTCGAATTCAAGAGGGAAAACAGGGCCTAAAGGTACCCGAAATACAGAGCAAGTAGGGCTGGAAATGCTGCCCTGGAATGTGGGGCCCCATTCGATCACAGTCAGGAGCTCTCAGCTAGTGACACAAACCATGGGGAACAAGAGGAAGTGAAACAGACAGCAGTTGGGAGGGATTTGTGCGTGTGTCTGTGTGTGTGTGTGTGCATGTGTGTGTGTGTGTGCACGTGCTGCTGGTCAGGGGCTGGAGGGATACTCTCTGTTAAGATAAACATGCACACTAAAATTCCATAACACCAAAAAAACCCACTAAGGCTAGAGAGACAAGACAATCAATCATCAGGAGATGAGATCACTGCAGACAAACTAAGACAACAGAGCAATCTGAAAAAGACTATAAAGGATAGCACTGTTCTAAATCTTGTGTCTTGATTTCTGGTTGGTCTCTTTTTCGTTTTATTTAATGAAGTAGAAGATGGAAAGATGACACATATCTGTATTACTGATTTAACTGGATGAAAAACTATAGGATTTCCAGTGGACCCCGGGGATAAGTTTCACAGGCCGGGTGAAGGAGATAGGAAGAAGCTGAAGAGGCAGGAGGCTGTGAAATTCAAGATGAAGATAGTTTCCCTTCACAAGGGAGAGTGGGTAGGTATCTGTGTAGAGAGGTGTCACTAACTAGGGCTGATTACTATTTGTGATTATTATTAACAACATTATTAGGTTCAACTTTATTTTCTGCTAGCCAACCCCCTTTTTAATGCAGTGAATTAAGTTGTACAAGAGAATTCTTATTGATGACACAAAGCCAGAAGGTAACTGAAATGTTAATGACAAAACTCTGGAAAGAGGCTAAATCAAGCAGGTAACATTCTGGATGTTATGGTTGTCCACTAACCACACAGCCTCAACCTGGGGAGACCTGCGTTCCTGCTGAGGCTCCTGCACTAGATCTTGCATTTTTGAAACCAAAATGAGATCTAATCTGACAGTCCAAAGCAGTTGCTATGGTATAATCTGGGCTGCCCAGATTATAGCAAACACGTCGTTTCACTGTATTCTGGCCAGAACCCAAGAAGTTACAAGTTGTTTAAGATTCAAATGCTTCATTAAGGTTTCATAACACTAAAAAGCACAGTAGGGCATGTAAAATAGTCATCAAATCATAACTTAAAATAGCAAATGACATATTAGATTAAAGTCACCATGATCTCTTCTGTCTGGTACAAGTTTAATTATACTTCTCATCTCTACACTGATGACAGTTTTTCCAAAGGCCTTTGACACTCCATGACTTCCTGGGAGACACAGACACAGGAGTGTAAGGATCTGTGTCTCCAAGCTGACTAGCAAAAATCTAAAAGGAGCAGGCCTAGGGTTCTGAGGGCTAAGACTGAGTCATCTATTTGGAGGACTGGCTTAAAAGCAGTTCTGCCACCACCTTCCTCTATTTTTAGGGTATTTGCATACATCAACTTGGGACATCTCCATTGATCATCTAAATATCTTGAAAGACATAGGAGGATCTTCTTCAACGTGGAAAAAAAAATATGAATCAAGAAAGAGAAGAAAGGGAGAGAACCTCTCAGAGGAGAAAGTTAAGGAGAGGGTTCCTTTTGTACAACTTATAGAAGGAAACCTGGGGAGAGCTCGAGACTGTCCAGTTACTCTATACACAGACTCTCATGGTCTACTTCTTTTCAAGAATATCTTGTTTTTTCACATTGAAGGAGTACAAAAACCTGAAATCCTTCTCCGCTCCAGTGAACAGCTTCTCCTACACCCCTGATTGATAACTGATGGTGGTTTTAGACCTAGTCTTTACTCCAGGAAGGCTCCTTTTCTGAGAAATGCAGAACAGGGAAGATGACCTCCTTCTTGGTTTGCCTTTCATGTGGGCACAGAGCATGTGATGTTAACCCTCACCCACCCACCAGGTGGGGCACTGTGAAACCATCTACAGTAAGTCCCCTACATTGGAACCTCCAAGTTTCAAACTTTCAAAGATTTGAACGTGCATTCGCATGTCTAATCATGTAAGTTGGTTCACGTATCTGGCATACACTGTCACATGCGTGCACGCTGTACATGTGGTTACACTTTTGTGTACTTTAGTGTAGAACTGTACAGAGTACAGTAGCATGGTATCTTTATTTCAAGCCCAGGATGTCTGGAAGCAAGTGCAAAAACAGTGGTGATGTAGCTGGTACTACTGTACTTTTCCAGGTACTATACTGAAAGATTGAAAATGTCTTCTTAATTTTTTGTGCTTATTTGTTTTTATGTATTATTTATATAGAAAATATTATAAACCTATTACAGTACAGTATTATACAGTATTATATAGCCGATTGTATTGGTTGGGTACCTAGGCTAACTTTTTTGGACTCATGAATGAATTGGACTTATGGGCATGCTCTAGGAACAGAACTCATCTGTATGTAGGGGACTTACTGTACACGAGTCAGATGGCTTAACCAGGGATGGTGCCAGTATTTCCCTTTTTGATGCTTAATCAACTCTAGCTAACAAGGACTGGAGAAATCCATTTGTACTGGAATCAAGCACCTTACACAGTGGATTTAATCTTTAAAGCACTCTTGATTATTTCTGTTTATCAATTTATAATTGATAAATTATATCAATTTATCTTGATTATATCTGTTTATGAAATATCCGTAATAGGTAAATCCAAAGACAGAAAACAGATTAGTAGTTGCCAGGGGCTGGGGAAGGGGAATTTAAGGAGTAACTCTAAATGAGTGTAGGGTCTCCCTTTGGGAGTGATGAAAATGTCTGGAACTAGAAAGTAATGATGGCTGCATAACATTAAAAATGTAATCCTTAGGTCAGGAAATGTCTCCTGAGGAGGGGTGGGCATGGGAGACCAGGTGAACAAACCAGGTAAAAGCAGGTAGAGGGGAGGTGGAGATGCCAGGCAAAGGGGAAGAGGGCCACACTCCTGGAAGCATTCTTTCAAAAGTACTAGCCATCACCCTCAGCTTTGCTCAGACCTAGGGTAAGACTTCCTCTGATTTTCTCCCACCCTGAGGTGCCCAATTTATATGCATTCTCTTCACTCCTGACCAGATGAACACTCACTCCTAAAGTCACAGCTTCCTCAATTTACAGAAAATGAAGGGGACACTAGTGAAGTGATCTAATCCACATGTGGAGTTCTTGACAACTCTCCATTCTATACCATCTAAACCCATGGGGTTCAACAATGACTTCACATTGGGGTCACGTGGAAGCTGATAAAAATATCCACCTGCACATCATGCCACTAAGGGCCTGGGAATTTGTCTAAAGCTCTAAGTGTGCAGCCTAGACCCAGAATCCTGCTTTGAAGGGCTGAGGAAAGAGAAAAACAAAACCCATCCAAGAATGAACTTAAAGCTGATCAGAAACAACACTGAAAGCATTGCTGGAAGGGACACTGGGACTAGAAAGAAAGCTCCTAAGTGACCAGCACCTACATCTGGGGAGTTCCAAGTACAACAGCATTTAAAAGGCCTGTCCAGCTGGGAATGGACAAAAGGGAGGATCTCCACAGATACCATCCATGTCCCAACCCAGGCCTGAAATCAGCCTCCTTTATGCTCTATGAGAAACTCAGAGACCAAAAGCATGGGTGGATAACACGGCAACTTCATACATTCACAGCTCCCTCCCTAGGCAGGTGAATAATATTGAGCCCTCAGGAAGAAATCAGAAAGACAAATAATGAAGAAAATCTAATTTATACCCATTGTATCAAGGCTTCTGGTTCTTGATTCTGGTGCAAGGTTCTCTCCCTACCTATACTGTCCCTTACTTTGAAGGGGCGTGTCCCTTGCTTTTCCTAAAACACATCCATCCAACTGATCCCTCATTGTGCAGTCAGCCAAGAACCTCTTGTCCTCGGATCTTTTCTATTTCTCATGGGTCAATTCTGTGCCAGAAAGTTACCTCTGCTGCTGCTAAGCTGCTAAGTCACTTCAGTCGTGTCTGATTCTGTGCGACCCCATAGACGGCAGCCCACCAGGCTCCCCCGTCCCTGGGATTCTCCAGGCAAGAACACTGGAGTGGGTTGCCATATCCTTCTCCAATGCGTGAAAGTGAAAAGTGAAAGTGAACTCCAGTCCTCTTGCCTGGAAAATCCCCTGGGCAGAGGAGCCTGGTAGGCTGCAGTCCATGGGGTCGCTAAGAGTCAGACACGACTGAGCGACTTTACCTTCACTTCACTTTCAAGTTACCTCTACAAAGGGTATTCTCCCATCAAAATAGCTTCTATTCATTGCTAACCTTACCCCTAACACCACTGGTCTTGGCCTGCTACTATGGCAACATCTTTTTTTTTTACATTAAGATGATTGAAATACATTTTGACATCAGGAATAACAAACGTTACTTTGAGGGGCATATTTCTTAATTTCAAGGCTACTTCTCTTTCAGATTCAATTTAGAATCATCCTGATAACTTGCACTTAAAAATTGGGATGTTGATGGAGAGATAAGTGCATTTATTATGGGAAAACTATTAGATTTCTACATATTGTACAAATTTCCTACTTTTGCTGTAACACATTAGCACAAACTTAGTAGTGTAACACAACACAAATACACTGTCACACAGTTCTGCAGGTCAGAAGTCCAAAAATCAAGGTGTTGGCAGGATGGTATTTCTTCTGCAGGCTCTGGGAGAGTCTTTTCTTTGCCTTTCCCAGCTTTTGGAGGCCACCTGCATGCCCTGGCTCATGGTGCCTTCCTTATATCACTCTAACTTCTGTTTCCATGATCAACATATCTCCAACAAGTGGCTCTGACCTTCCTGTCTTTCTCTTATAAGGACCTCTGTGATTACATTGGGCCATACAGATCATCCAGGATCATTTCCACATCAAAATCCTGAACTTAGTCCCATCTGCACAGTCCCTGTCCTTTGAAATAAGGTGACACATTTCCAGGTTCAGGGATTAGGACATGGACATCACTGATAGGTCATTATTCTGTCCCTCAAGTGTATTTTCGGAGAAGGCAATGGCACCCCACTCCAATACTCTTTCCTGGAAAATCCCATGGATGGAGGAGCCTGGAAGGCTGCAGTTCATGGGGTCGCTGAGGGTCGGACACGACTGAGCGACTTCACTTTCACTTTTCACTTTCATGCATTGGAGAAGGCAATGGCAACCTACTCCAGTGTTCTTGCCTGGAGAATCCCAGGGACGGGGGAGCCTGGTGGGCTGCCGTCTATGGGGTCACACAGGGTCAGACATGACTGAAGCGACTTAGCAGCAGCAGCAGCAAGTGTATTTTTCTTTTACCTTGCCACTTGACTGAACTACCTTAGTTATGATAGTTTCTGAGTTGATTGTCTTGGATTTTCTTTGAAGATATCATTTTCTTCAAATAACAATAATACAGCCTTTTAGCTTCCAAAATTCATACTGCTCATATCTCCTCTTGCTTCCTATTCAATATTAATGATTTCTGAGCTAACAATTTTTAACACTGAAATGTTGCAGAGAAAAATACATACATTAACACACTAGCATGCATGTACACAACATCAAGATTTTATGCAAACATTTTACCATATTTGACTTTGTTGTTGTTGTTGTTGTTCAGTCACTAAGTCATGCCTGACTCTTTGCAACCCATGAACTGCAGCACGCCAGGCTTTCTGTTCATCCCTATCTCCCTGAATTTGCTCAAACTCATGTCCATTGAGTCAGTGATGCCATCCAATCACCTCATCCTCTGTTGCCCCCTTCTCCTCTTGCCCTCAATTTTTCCCAGCATCAGGGTCTTTTCCAATGAGTCAGTTCTTCACATCAGGTGGCCAAAGTATTGGAGCTTCAGCTTCAGCATCAGTCCTTCCAATGAATATTCAGGACTGATTTCCTTTAGGATTGACTGGCTTGATCTCCTTGCAGTCCAAGGGACTCTCAAGAGTCTTCTCCAACACCACAGTTCAAAGGCCATCAATTCTTTGGCGCTCAGCCTTCTTTATAGTCCAACTCCCACATCCATACATGATTACTGGAAAAATCATAGCTTTGACTATATGGACCTTTGTTAAAGTGATGTCTCTCCTTTTTGATACACTGTCTAGGCTTGTCACAGCCATTCTTCCAAGGAGCAAGTGTCTTTTAATTTCGTGGCTGCAGTCACCATCCACATTGATTTTGGAGCCCAAGAAAATGAAATCTGACACTGTTTCCATATTTTCCCCATCTATTTGCCATGAAGTGATAGGACTGGATGCCATGATCTTAGTTTTTTAAATGTTGACTCACAGTAATTAAAAACATAAGACATTCTGAATTGTAACTAAAGCACACCCTTCCCTTATTTCTCCAGAGAATGAGTATGTACTATTCCAATGCATATTTATATTTTATATTTATAGAATTTCCCCTGAAAGACCTTCTTTGCTATTTTTTTTACTCAAAGTCAGCTTGGGGTTTCTCTGTTGATGCAGTTCATTTGTTTAATTACTTCATAATATTCTACTGTAAAAGAATCCACAATTTCTTTATCCTTTTCCCAATTCAGGGGCAATAATTTGTTTCTACATTTTTGCCAGTGCAGACAATGTATAATGACGACCTGTATATATCTCCTTCTGTACATGTATGGGAGTAACCTTGCAAGCACCCAACCACATGCATTAGTGATAAGCCATAGGCCTTGAAGTCTTTCATTTATCTATGTCTTAAAAGTGCTTGAAACCATTTGTACTCCACTAAAAGTGAGTTAAAGTATTTCCCCTGTAACTTTGCCAGCATTTGGGTTTTTTTGCGGGGGGGTGTGGGTTAAAATGTTTGCCAATATGATGGACATGAAATAGTACTACTGTTTTAGGTTGCACCTTAAGAATTCCTCATGAGCTCAAGAGTCCTTAGGAAGGTTTACTGGCCCTTGAGCCTCTCCTACTGTAATTATCTATTCAAATCTTTATATTTTTAACTTCTACAGTTGATAAATTTTCTATCTTTCTCTTTTCTAATGTATGCATTAAGTGAGAAATTTCCCCAAGGGTTAGCCATCAAATAAGTTAATTTATTTAATCTCCATATGGTCGGTCAGACTCCACTTCTCTTATAATTTATAAATTTTTGGCTATGAGTTACTAAAGGTATGCTTTAATGATACTGCTGTCACAAAACATAGTCGTGTGATGATAATTCTTTGATACCACTGTGATTTGCTTTACGGTCTAGTACAGTCAGTTCCTGAAATGCTCCACATTGATTGGCAAGAATGTATTTTCTCTAATTGTTCAGTGCAGGGGCTTATATGTGCCCAAAAGATTAAACTTGTCAGTTTGTTGCTCAAATTTTTAAAAATGCTTAGTTTCAATCAGTGTGTGATCATGCATTTGTGTGTGGTCTGTCATGTTTGACTCTTTGTGACCCTAAGGACTGTAGCCCAGCAGTCTCTGTCTATTGGACTTCCCAGGCAAGAATACGGGAGTGTGTTGTTATTTCCTTCTCCAGGGAATCTGCCTAATCCAGGGATCCAACTTGTGTCTCCTGCATTTCCTGCATTGCAGGCAGATTCTTTACTTGCTAGGTCATCAGGAAACCTTTAGTTTCAATGAGATACATGCTAACTGATACTGTATATGTCAAATAGACATTATTAATTCTGTGAGGTTGAGTTTGTATATTGGAACCTATGTTCCTGGGTGCAATAAACTTCAAATTTATTACATCATCTAGTCTTTATATCACTATTTAAGGCTTTTGTGTCTAAAAAACCATTTTGTCGGATGTTAATATAGTTACCTCAGAGTATTTTTGGTTAATGTAGTTCTACTCTGTATTTTTAACTTTTAATGATTTTTATGATTATACACTAGACATGAGGGCTTCCCAGATGGCTCAATGGGTAAAGAATCCACCTGCAATGCAGGAGATGCTGGTTGGATCCCTGAGTCGGGAAGATCCCGTGGAGGAAGGCATGCCAACCCACCCCAGTCTTCTTGCCTGGAGAATCCCATGGACAAAGGAGTCTGGCGGGCTACAGTCCACAGGATTGCAAAAAGTCAGACACTAAGGAAGCAACTGGGCATGCGCTAGACATGAATTTTGTAAATAACATATAATTTAACATGCTAATTTAAAAGTCTATATGTGTTAACCTATGAGATTGTTAACTGAAAGATCTTATTTTAAAAGTGTTAATTTTGCTTTTTAATTCTTCCTTCCTATTTTCTTCTGTTTTCTCCCTTTATTCTCCCTTTACTTATTCAAAAGTTACACTTAAGTAGTTAGCTTTATTACTTTTTATAGGCATACCTAATTTGGCAAAGTTTCCCAAATACAATGAAATACAAGCACCTTGAAATGCTGTGAGCTGCAAACACCACCCCAACCACCAGAGCTTTGAATTATTGCTTCCCAATGTTTAGTTACACTCCATTTGTAAGCTCCTAGTGGTCCTTATTGGAGAAGGCAATGGCATCCCACTCCAGTACTGTTGCCTGGGAAATCCCATGGATGGAGGAGCCTGGCAGGCTGCAGTCCATGGGGTCGCACAGAGTCGGACATGACTGAAGCGACTTCACTTTCACTTTCCACTTTCATGCATTGGAGAAGGAAATGGCAACCCACTCCAGTGTTCTTGCCTGGAGAATCCCATGGACAGAGAAGCCTGGTAGGCTGCAGTCCATGGGGTCGCACAGAGTTGGACATGACTGAAGCGACTTAGCAGCAGCAGTGGTCCTTATTACAGATGATTTTCAATAACAAAATTTATTTAGATTTGCCAACTTGGTTAACAAGTTCTTCCCTTGCCAACACTGCCTGCATCTCATTCCTTTCCCCCAGGTTCAACTGAGCTCTTCCTGATTCACATTTGCTCTTTGTGTAAAAAAAAGGTTGTAAACACTCTTGGTCATGGTCTAAAATTATCTGTTGCTTTCACACTTGAATGCCAGTATAGCTGGGTACAGAATTCTAGACTGACGATTACACCACTATCCTCTGTCTTTTGTGGTTTTGTTACAAGTCTTACCATGCCTTTGTGGATAATCTGACCTCTCCCCTCTTTGGCTGCTTTTCCTATTTCCCTTGTCTTTGCCATTCCAAGGTATCATTAGCTATGAACTTATTTTTATTTTAGCCTCAACAGGCCTCAGTGCTATACCCAACATCTGAAGATTCATGCTTTCCATGAATTATGTAAAATCCTCCATCAGTATGTCATGAAATACTGTTTCTCCCTTCCCCCTTTATTTCTCCTTTGAAATCTCCTTCTAGATATATGCTGAACTTCCTTATAAGAGCCTTCCCTGCTTTTCTACTTCTACGTTCCCTATCTTTTTATAATCGTTAGCTCTGTGCCATCTACTACTATCCATCAAATTTCTTATTTTATCTACTACACTTTTCATTTCCAGAAGGTCTCTTTGGTTCCATTTCAAACCCACCACTGCTTTTTCTTCCTTTACCTTTAATCCTTTCAGCTTCATTGTTTACTAACTCATCACTCATCCTGGGCCTCTCTGAGTGTACTTTGTAATTTTTCACTGCAGGGCTGGTTTTTCTGTGGGAATCCCTTGAGGACTGGGTTCCTGAAATAGGCAGTGCCAAGTTTTTATGTTAATTCTTGGGCTCTTGATCCTTCCACAACATTCTGGTAATGTA
>NW_011494629.1:1196385-1224045 GCF_000754665.1 Bison bison bison
GTAATGTAAATTTAGTTTCCTGAGGTGCAGGTCCAAGTCTGATTTCTCATGGGAAAGCCTCCTGTTTGTCCCATCTGGAGCCAGGCTTGAGGCAAGCCCTCTCCTCACCTTCCTGGGCTAATAAATGAAAATCTCCTCCACTGTCCATGGAATTCTCCAGGCAAGAATACTGGAGTGGGTAGCCATTCCTTTCTCCAGGGGATCTTCCCAACCCAGGGATTGAACCTGGGTCTCCCACATTACAGCAGATTCTTTATCATCTGAGCCACCAAGGAAGCCCATATTAAGATATAAGGAATGTAAATTCCTTCATTTCCTAAAACCAAACTTGATTTTTGTCTCAACCCCTTACTTTTCCTGTTTGAAGGAAATGTAATCCATCCAATTCCAGTGAAATCAGTAACTTTAGCATATTTAGTTATTTCATGTAATCTCAAAATCAGGATTTTCTACTTCTGCATATTTGCTCTAGTGTAAGCTCTTTCAGCATCAAAGCATGAAAGGATTTGATGTGTCTGCAGTTGTCTTTTGCCCGTACCAGCTTTTGCTAAGGTGTCCTTGTCTTATTGGTACCTCTCTACTCCAGAGTCCATGGATGCATCCACATCTGCCCACGGCCACATGGTGACACTGCCTCTCACTGTTGGAGAGCTCACGTCATAAATAGCATGACATCTGCAGAATCCAACTCTTTATCTCACATAAACCTTTTCCCATGAAAACTGGGCCATTCCCTAAGGCTGCAAACAGAATGGAACACCTCAGCGGTTCCTTCCTCAGCAGCCCAGAACTGTCACAGTTCTGTTTCCTTCCTAATCCTGGCTCCTGGGCGTTTCTCCAACTCTCTTGCAAGTTCATCTAATCATTTACATCTTCGATGAATATCTTATTGAGCACTCGTATGTAATGTAAGTGGGAGGGTGGCCAAATAAATTTGGTCCACCGTTACAACCATCATTCATTCACTGGAGGCCAAAATGAAAACAGAATGAAAGTTCTCAGAAGACTAAGCATAATACTACTTTTTCTCTTGGTGGTTAACTCCCAGCCAGCCACTTCATCTCTCGGTTTCATTTCCTTTATGTGTGAAATATGGTATTTGTCCTGGCTATTGCTAAGCCCTCCTCTAGTTCACAAGGGCTTCCTCAAGAGCTGCTCCAAACCTCTCCAGCTGCCACTGAACAGGCTGGGAGGAGCTAGCACCTGTGACTGAGAATCCAGCTAAGTTGGATCTGGCCAGTCCTCCTCAGCATTAAAAGAGGAGAAGTCTTCCCTTTTGATTATCCAAAAGGGTTTCCCCTTCCTCACAGCAGGTCACTTCAACAACTGATGCTAATGAATTCCATCTCCCTGGTGCCCAGGTCAGCTCTCTACTCACCCCTAAACTCTGCACAGTGAGCTCAATCCAAGCATGAAAACACACTAAAGGCAGAGGTAACAGGAGAACTCATTTCCAGAGGACACCACTCCTGACCTCACAGTCAGATCAGTGATGAATGATTTTTTTACCCCAACTGACCATCCACGTAGCCACCAATGTGGTTAAATGACTAAAGTGTCTGAGGATCTGCCTGTTTACCAGGTCACACTGGCTGGCCTGGGGAGGAGATAAGGAAAGCCATGTGTACCAGGGTTACAAGGTCACAGGGCTTTGACTGGTGGGAAATAAAACAACCTGCCTGGAAGGGCAGGTGACGAGGGGACCCTGAGAGCTGCATGGAGGATATAAAGCTGCTTTTCCCAGAAGGAAGTATTTATAGGCCAATAAATCAGTCAGGGGCAGTGGCAGGGGCCACTCCCACTTAGACGCTCCCATTGAGTTGTCTAGTGGTCTACATGGAACCAGTTGCAGAAAGGGTGGGAGGAGGAGCTTACCAGGGTCAGAGGAGGGTGTAAGACTAGAAAGAATGAGAATCAGAGACAATGAGAAAAATGGGGAAATGAAATTTAAAGGACCTGAGAAATGGAGAAAAGTATGTAAGAGTCTTTGGAGGAGAAGAGGGTATTGTGGGGTGAACTGTGTTCCTCCAGTGAGATAGTGGCAAACTGTGAATGTGACCTTACTTGGAAATCGAGTCATTGCAGAAATAATCAAATTAAGATGAGGACATAGGGATGGGCCTTAATCAAATGTCTAGTATTCTTTAGAGGGGGAGATTTGAATACAGACACAGAAAAGATCACATGAAAACAGGCAGATACTGGAATGATGTGGCCCCACGCCCAGAAACTGCATGGACTGCCAGCAAAACAGAAGCTCAGAGAGATGTGGATGGCTTCTCCCACAGAGCCTCCCAAAGGCACGAACCCTGCCAAAACCTTGACTTTGGACTTCTGGCCTCCACAACCACGAGGACAAATTTCTGTTGTTTATGGAACTCAGTTTGTGGTACTTTGTAATGACAGTCCTTGGAAACGACTATAGTGGGTTTGAAGAAGAAAAGTAAGAGAGAGAAGGAGGGAGGCCTTTGGACAAACAGGGTCACACTGGGTTGCTATAGTCCATGGGGTCGCAAAGAGTCAGACACACTGAGCGGCTGAACAACACACGTAGCACATCCTCTTAAAGGGACAGGGACACAGATGCACACACACACACACACACACACACACACACACAGATGGTCGGGCACAAGAAGACAGAGCTAGACCCAGAAAACCAGATGACACAGGCAGACTCAGAGAGAGAAGCACACACAAAAACACAGGCAACTGGGAGTACACACAAGCTGCTGACTTCTCAGTGGCGGGGTTCTGGGGGGTTCATACAGACAGAAACGCACACACAGATGCACACACCTGGGACACACGTTAGACAAGCACACAAGAACAAGGCCAGTGCAGTTTGGTGTTCAAACCCAGTGGTCTGAGAAAGGGCGACTGCCTGTCTGTCACCTTCAGTAGGGACAACAATGGACAGTCCAGCCAGGCACTGGCCACCGGTTACCATGATTCCATCCCAGCTGAGGGGCAGGTCGCAGCAGTTATCCTGAAACAGTGAGAGGGTACACTGAGAAGGAGAAGGAGAAGCAGAGACGAAGGCTTGGAGGCCCACACTGGCCTCACCACTCTGAGAAGCAGGCTGCATCCCTGCCCTCCCACAGAGAGGGCTCTCATATGTGTATATGAGGTCCTATGCTACCCAATCCACTCTGCATAGGACTTGTTCACTTTGAAATCTCTCATCTGTACGTTTGGGCTTTCTCCCAACAATGTTCAGTTTGTTCAGATCCTGGGCAGCCCAATGGGCTCAGAAAATTCTGGCTGCAGGAGGATCAAGGGAGCTCAATGATCAGCCTTCACCTGGAGAGTGGCCAGGGCTCAGAGCCCAGAAACTCACATTAAATTTGTCCAAGGAAGTGGTGCAACATTGGACACTCTCTACTTACCGTCTAGGGGAGCCCCAGATTTCCATGAACAGCCGGGGGCCACTCAGAGGGGAGGTGCAGGGGCCCAGACTCACAGCTTGAGCTTGGCCTGAAGTTCCCAGCCACAGACCTAAGCTACTGCAAGTAGAGTGCTGTTTTCAAGTTTACCCATCAGCCTTGGAGACCCTCACTCTCCATAAACTCCAGGAAACAATCACACACATGCTCACACACACTCACACATGCACCAAGAGTCTCAGAATAAACCAGAAATGCACCCAACACATATGCTAATCAATCCCTGCATCCTAGGTGGATCAGGCACCCAAGAAACAGATATCAGGCATGGTCTCCATGCCAACAGGGTGAACTCTGCTGATGGCTTTGTTTTCTCTGTCCCAGGAAGTTTCAGTTCAGCACCACAACATAACATGTCACAAATAGCAGGGGGCAGCCTGGTGAGTAAGGCATCAACTCCTGCCCTGTGATTTAGAACGCCCTTGAGATCACCTCTAATTGCAACACAGCTTCAAGTGCAGAGAGTCAGGAATTCCCCTTCTGGTTTCAGCCAGGATGATGAGCACCCTTCTCCTAGGCAGGAGACACAAGCAAGCGGGTCTATTTTTGGAGGACGCAAGACGAACAAGAGGAGCACCACCAGCTCAGGCTCTCAGAAATGATCCTCTGCCCACACACATTCCAAAGTACTGATTTTACAAAACCAGTTACATATGCATTTAAAATACAGCCTTGGAACAAAAGAGCAAATGGTTTCTAGGCCAAATGAACACTTTTGTAAGTACAATAATAATAAATAGTGTATCTAATATGGTAAAGAATATAAAACTCCTGTTAAATACTATTACCAGAGTCCTAAGGCCAGCTTCAGTCCTAACGATGACAGTACTTTGGCATACAGAAATTTCAGGCAAACGTTTCAGCTGCAAATCACGCCTTTTGTATTGTTTTTCCTTCTATATCGGCTCTGGGATCTCCCTCTCTGAATACCAACCACCAATTATATGTTAAGTGCTCAATCCTGGCCCAGTACATCTGAACTCAAATGCTTTTTAAGCTTGTAACTAATTCTTAGATTCTGTTTCGCTCAGTGACAGACTGCCTGCTAGCCATTTTCACCTGCCTGCAGTTTTACAGATGCATGGGCATCATAAACGGTAACTGGATTAAAGAAATAGCTCATACAGTCCATTCAACTATTATTACTTTTTATATATGATTTAAGCCAAATGTGGCCAAGGAGTAATGCTCCCTGAAGCTCTTTAAACAAAAAAAAAGTGTGTGGATTAATAAGTCTGGCATTGCCAAGCCAGTTCCTTCCATCATTGAGGGTGTGAGGAGGAGGCCAGGGGAGAATAAAGCAAGAGTGGGGCAAGTCCCTTTTTGGGCAAGAGCCGTGAGGGCAGGACCCCTGTGATGGATCTGAGTCTCTATAATACTAGATTGTGAGCTCAATCACACTTGTGAAAAATGACTTCAGAATCTAACCACCAAAAACTACCTTTCTTCCTAAGAAATCTATCCTAAGGCCCAGCATGGTACACAAATTTCCAGAGCCCAGATCTTGGTCGCCATGGAGATACATCCCTACCTAGCCAAAAAGGGCCCTCTCCTCCAAACATCCTGACTCTGTGCAAGGTCACAGTGACCACAGTAGGACTGCGAGGGGGTCAATGTGAGGAAACTAACCTATATATTTACTGCATAAGATACGAAAGGGGAAAATTATTATCAAGGAGCCTCCACACACAAGGCACCACCAACAGCAAGTTGATCCACACACCCTGTTTATTCATTTGCTTTATAATTTTTCTTGGACCGTAGTTGACTTACGATGTTATGTTAGTTTCTGCTTGACAGCAAAGTGAATCAGTTATACATCTATATGTATCCATTCTTTTTTAGATTCTTTCCTCACATAGGTCATTACAGAATATTGAGTGGAATTCCCCGTGCTATACAGTGGGTCCTTATTAGTTATCTATTTTACATATAGTAGTGTGTATATATCAATCCCATTCTCCCAATTTATCCCTCCTGCCCCCTTCCTTCCTGGTAACCAAACATTTGCTTTCCACATCTACGACTCTATTTCTGTGAATTTAAACAACTATTCTGAGGCCAGAATGTGGAAGTTCCTTGTGTGATCCCAAGAGGTTCTTTCAGGACACAGAGGGACATCTATTCCACTCAGCTGAGACTGGTGGACTTGAGTCATTTCTACTCAGTCTCCAGGAGACCCAGCCTTGGGCACGTGGAGGTGAACACATTCCTGAGGGGACACAGGGACCCTCAACATGCAGGGGGCTGAGAAATTTCTGGATGTCTGGGCTCTGAATAATGCTTACAAAAAGAAGCTAAACAGAAATAAAGTAGCTGTTTTAACAGTTAATTATTATACACTGAACTGCGTGCCCGCAAATTTTACATGTTGAAGCCTTAAGCACTTGTGTGGTAGTGGTGCCTCATTTGAAGGTGAGACCTTTGGGAAGTAATTAGGGTTAGATGAGGTCATGAGGGTGGGATCCCTATAATGGGATTCGAGTCTTTATAAGACAAGAAGAGACCAGAGCCCACTCTCTCTCTCCCTGTGAAGACACAGCAAAACCACACTGTCTACAAACCCAGCATGCCACTAGGACCCCAGCAATGCTAGCGCCTTGATTTCAGACTTCCAGTCTTCAGGGCCGTGAGGAGTAAACGTCTACCGATTAAGCTGCCCAGCCTGTGGTGTTCTGTTGTGGCAGCCTGGGCTGACTGAGGCAATATGGTGACAGGGGATGAAGGGAGCAAAGCACCACATCGTCAAGTGACTGGGCTGCATTACAAGAAATGGTGTCTACTGATTTTCAAATCTAAGATGCCTACAAAGTGTGCCAAGTGAGCAGTGATCTTGGCACTGACCTCTGGGAAAGACTGGAGCAAGAAGACAAATAACCTGCTCTCTGGTGACCTGTGGAGGAGGGCCACTTGCCCACCTGAGGCACTCCCTAGTCTGGACAATTACATCTGGAGAATAGCCCGAGAAGACCTTGTCAGCAGGAGACCTCATGGCCAAGCCAGGAGTCCGGGTCCTAGGGCCCTTCAATCTCCTTCTTCCCTTCAATCTCCTTCTTCCCTTCAGTGGCCATCTGTCTACTCCTGCCCTCTCATCTCCCACCCACCCACCAGCTTCTGACAAGCTCCACCCAGCTTTCAAAACTGCTTCAGGAGGCATGCCACTGCACCTGATACCAAGCAGGACCCTGTGGAACTCCTGGGCACAAAAGCCTTTATGTATGCCCCCATTTCTTGATTACAGGAAACAGGTTTCATTTAGCCTTCATGATGGGGCTTCCCTTGTGGCTCAGCGGTAAAGAATCTGCCTGCCAATGCAGGAAACACAGGTTCGATCCCTGGGTTGGGAAGATCCCCTGGAGAAAGAAATAGCAACCCAATCCAGTATTCTTGCCTGGGAAATCTCATGTACAGAGGAGCATGGTGGCTACAGTCCATGGGGTCACAAAACAGGTGGACAGGACTTAGCGACTAAAAAACAAGAGCAGCCTTCATAACTTTGCCTGAGTTCCAATGGGCAGGTTCAAACAGTTGCTAATCAGGGAAGGGAGGAGATGCAGAGACAAAGGAGGAGCTGTCAAAAAAACAAAACAACACAACAATAGTGCAACTTTGGAGTAGGGTCATTGTTCCTCCTCAAGTGGTACACATAATAATATCTCTGAGCTGTTATGCAGATATTGAAATCCCTACCAGGTAGGAGAAGTTAACAGAATGCTGCTCACAATCCTACAGATCTTAGATCAGTTGGAACCAGAAGATTGACGGTGCTGACTCCTACTTACCTCACCACCAATCAATCAGAAGAATGTCCACAAGCTGATCACTCCCTTTTTGAACCATGAAGTTCTTTGAACCAGAAATTCCTATAGAACTTCTCACTTCCCACTCCAGGTTGGGACATGTAGTCTTGAGGACATTAGCCTGCTGTGGCCCCCTTTGCCTGGCAAAGCAATAAAGTTATTCTTATCTACTTCACCCCAAACCCTGTCTCTGAGATATGATTCAGTGTTGGAGTACAGAGGTGGAATTCAGCTTTACACCCACCCATGGGGCAGCACTGGGCCATGGGAGACCCTGACCATCCATTTCAGCAGGCCAAGCCTTGAGTAGAGTGGCACAGTGAGTCACTCTGCATGGTACTCTGAAAACACATTCAAATGCTTGCATTCAAAGAACACTTCACGGTTTACCTTTCAGAGTTGGAACAGGGCTGTCATGTCCATCCAGTTGTCCCAAAGGGTCACTTGAGTCAGGAACTTCCGCTTGCCCTGGGCAAAAGAGCACAGCACACACATTAATGAGATTTCTCTTCAGGGCCTTTATTCTGCTTTTCATGCAAAGACAATAGTGTTTTAGCAAAACTGCCCAATGTTTATAGTACACCTAGAGTGCTCTTGCCTGGAGAATCCCAGGGGCGGTGGAGCCTGGTGGGCTGCCGTCTATGGGGTTGCACAGAGTCAGACACGACTGAAGCAACTTAGCAGCAGCAGCAGCAGAGGGATAAGGTGTTTCGGTAACATTCACAGGGCTTTTGTAGCATCAGATTTGGCCCCAAAGCAAAAGTGATTCCTGCAATTTTGCAATCATTCGGCAATCCCAGGCAAAATGCAAATGCTTTACAGCAGGTATGAAGGAAGCAAACATGTGGCCCAAGTTTCATTTTGGGAAAAAGAAAGATTAAAACACCAGCTGGCAAAATTAAACACTTCTGGAGCCAGAGTCAGCAGGTGGTCCTTCAGATATAGGCCTGTTATAATTCTGAATAAATTCAGATTTGGAGAGTTTCTTCAGCAGCTCATTCCCTCTTGCCCACCCCAGCCCCCAGACTCATTAGCAGCCAACAGCCAAGAACTGATCTACCCAATAAGCATAAAGACAGAAGTTTCTCATCTTTATGGCAATAGTAACCTCACTCCCTCAGAGACAGTGTCAGCAGAAGCAGTCACCCCAGAGTCATAAACACCAAGGGCAAGAGCAGAGCTGGTCTACTCAAGTGAGAGTACAGCACAAAGTCATGGGTCCCCTGTCCTGAGATGCCAGGAGGGATGGGTAGGTGTGACTGATGACCTAGAAACCGTTCTGGGCCTCATATAGTCCTTTCTTAATATCCCAGTGCAGTTTGCTTTGAAGACTTCCACCCCATACCTTGGCCTTGACTGGGGTCCCACTGGTTGGAGGTGGGGGATGGGGGTAGAAATGGTGAAGCCATATGTTGTCAGGGTGACTCTGCCAACACATCTGGATGAATCTGGCTTGACAGTATCAAAGAGTGGGACACACATGTGATGGCAAATGATGCAGCTTAGAAGGAAGAAAACCCCGATACATTCTGCAACATGGGTGGGTTATTCTGAGTGAGATAGACACAGAAAAACAAATACTGTGAACTACTAGAGTAGTCAAATTCATAGACAGAACGTAGAATAGTGGGTGACAGGTTGCTGGAGGAGGCAGAATGGGCAGTTAAGTGTTTGATATGGACAGAGTTTCATTTTGGTAAGATGAGAAAGTTCTAAAGATGGATATTGGTGATGCTTGTACAACAAGGTGAATGTACTTGATGCCACTGAATTGTGCATTTAATAATGGTTAAGATGATAAATTTTGTGTATTTACCACAAAAATTAAAAAAAATTATTATAAAAAAGGTAGTTTATAATTCAATATTGGGCCACCCAACTTGTCTCCCTTAAATGAGAGCGAGCATTTATGCATGCCTCCCTTAAATGAGAGGGAGCATGCATAACAAAACACCGAGACACTTCAGGAACCCCCTCTGCCAACCCTTAAGATGAGGCCTTACTCAAAAATCTGGAGACCTAAAAGCGGAGTAGAAGTGATTTTCAGACAGAAGTCAGGTACACAAGATGCTTTAAATTATTTAGCTCAACAAACACTGGCCAGTTTACACTCACGGGTACCCATGTGTCTCAGTTGATCTTCTCTGCCCACTTGTTCCTAAATCCCAGGACTTGCGAGGTAACAACATCAGCTTGCAACGCCCTTAGAATTCAGGCCCAATTCCAAGCAACCAAGAGGGGAGATTATTTCTGAAACGGGCTCATGGCTTTTCATTCAGTTACGGAAGATTCCTTCTTTCTGTCACTGCTAGTCCAAACTTACCCATGTGTCAGAAGTCACACATTCACACCATCTTTCATAAAACATCCTTGATCAACCTTTCAGAAGTAACAACTTTATTCTCTAAAACTATCCCCTGAACCATACACCTCTCCTATGGCAATCACATCATCCCCTGAATCAATAGTTGCATATATTTTAATTCTCCTCAAGGGACTGTAAACAGCTAGAGGATATCAGCTGCTGCATCTCTAGTGAAGACTGAAACCCAGACAGAATTCGGGGCTGCAGGACAGAGACAAGCATAAGCCGTACAGGCCAATCAATGTGGTTCAGTTTGGGTTTGAAATTTTAAATTGGCATGTTACACATACCATCACTCAGCACTGTTTAAATGTAGAGAGACCACAGGAAATCAAACACACTTGTACTATATACACACATCTGAAAGAGGAATAAAAATTATTAACTGCTTAGAAATTGACAAATGGTGTGAAACAGTCAAATAAATACATACTCTGTAGAAAAATAAGCACATTAGCCCAATTCCTCTGTGCCAAAGAGCCCCAGCTCTTCCAAGGCAGCTTTCAATTTGGAAGCATAAGTATTTTCGTGTTCATCTGAGCTGGGGGTGTGGACATGCACACTCTTCATGGGAGAAGAGCCGGAGGTGATACAAACGCTTCTGTTGACTCATGAGCAGATGTCATCCCCCCCACCACCACCACCCACACACACACACAGAGACATGCAAAGTCCCTTTTGAAATTAGAAATGCTGAGATTCTCCCTGAATATGTTGCACTGATCAGTACCTTCCCTGGGAATTGATTTTTAGTTTCTTTCAGCCTTAAGATTTACTCTAGGTAAAATTTAGTTTGGATATTTAAGCAAAAGAGTATCATCTACATATTTGGAAAAACAGGTAAAATTCACTAATTTTCAAGGCTAATACCAGGGACCCCAGTCTTTGGGACTTAGATGTGAAAGTGTGCAGAGCCTGAGCTCTAGCACATTTCCTCTGCAAGTCAAATGTGTGAATAAATTCACAATATCCAGTCATTGCGGTCCTTGGAATTGAGGCCTTAAGTTCCAGGAAAACTAGGCCCTGTTGTTGCTTCCTAACTGAGACATAAGGGCACCATTTACAGTCCGAAGTAGACCTAGTTTTATATATATACAAAAAATCATCATTCTCCTACACTGTAGAATGGCTATCCTTATTCGAGATGCTTCACCTCCAACAAGTGAGAACAGGGTCTAGTGTCTCAGCAGATTCCAAGAGGAATTTTCCTGGCCCAACAAGGGTCAAGAACAACCAAAGGAAAAAAAGTGAGACAAACACAAAAACAGAAACAATAAAAACTGTCACCCACTATTAGTTACATGAAATTATATAGTAATTTAAAAGTCCTCTTTTATTTTCTTTTTCAACATCTGTACAATGAACAAGCACCAAGTCTTTAATTGAAATAATTCATATATCACAAATTTTAGCATTTTAAAGTCTGCCAATTGAGTGGTTTTTAATATTGGGTTGTTCAACAATCTCCACTATGTAATTCTGCAATATTTTATTACCTCCAAAAGAAAGCTTATTTCCATTAGCAGTCTCCCCCACCAATCTCACCTCTCCCAGACCCTGTAACCACTAACTTGTTTTTTTGTCTTCATGGATTTATGTACTGGGGCCACTTCATATAAATGGAATGATATCATATGTGGCTCTTTGAACAAACATTAATTTCATTAGATTTTTTAAATCTCATGCCCAAAAAGAAAAGGAAAAAAAAATGCTGGAGAGAAGCACATTGCACTAGGTGATTAGCAAAGGCCTTTAAATGCTACATCAGCACATCAGACCACTGCCCAGACCCTGCGGGAAAGTTTTGGCTGCCTAAGTAGACAGGATGTGGAGGATGCATGGAGACACAGCAATGACTAATGGATAAAAGACAGAGAACTAATGAAAAGCCAGAGAACCAGGACTACTGGTCCACAGATGTGATGGTTTAGGAGCTGAGAGTCTCACTGAGAAGAAGCCAGCACACGTTCACATTCCTGCTGCAGAAAGACACAGCTCATGACAAGGACAAAGGAAGCATTTCTCCACCTCGCGTTTAGGGGCCACTGCTTCTCCCCAGCTAGCACGTTCTTCTCCAGGTCACCAAGACTGGACAAAGGACTTCTATTCTCCTTCTTCATCCCATGACCCACCTTGGCAATCACTGCCAGTCCAGTTCAGGCAGCGACTGGTCCAAGGTGGTGAGTCAAGTCATGCCTTCCACATGGCTGTCCTGAGAGCTTCTTTATACAAAGTCCCCCTTGGATTTACCGGGTGCTGGTATGCTTTCCCCCAACTGGCTAACTGAAGATGGGGAAGGCCTAAAGAGAGCAAAAGTTCTGGGAGGACTCAGCTGCCCTAATTCCTCAGGACTTAATTATTGTTTTCTGAAATGAGGTTACTCCTCAAGGCAAATTACAGGTCCTTCATTCTGGTAAATACTAAAAGCCACACTACTAAGGCCACACATGTCCATTAAGAATGTGGATGCTCTAACTTTTTCCATTGGACATGAGTGAACTTCATCTAAAAAAAAAAAAAACCAGCAAAACAATGTAAAGCTACTGGAAAACTCAAATCTTTGATCTCATCAATCAGGTAGTGGTGATTTATTACCTCCTTATTGGTTTTTTGATGTTTGAAGAAAGGAGAGTATTTAATATGAAAAAAATTAACTGTGACTCATTGCCTTGCAATGATACATTAAGTGTATAGTTTGATCCAGGTCAAAATTATACTTTAGGGACTTCCTTGGTGGTCCAGTGGTTACGACTCTGTGCTCCCAATACAGGGAGCACGGATTCAGTCCCTGGTTGGAGAACTAAGATCCCACATGCCACAGAGCACAGCCTAAAAAATACAAATTCATAAATAAATAAAATGTTTTTTTTAAACTACACTTTGAAGCTTAGAGCAAAGACTAATTACAATGTGGTAACCAGGGTGGGATCCTAGAATAGAAAAAGGATTCCAGGTAAAGTTCAAAGAAAGACTAATATTATGGATTTTAGTAAAGAATAATGTATGGACAGAGGAGCCTGGCAGGCTAAGTCCGCGCTGTCACAAAACAGTCAGACACGACTTAGTGACTAAATGACAACAACAACGATGTGTTGATCTTGGCACATCTGCTGTGACAAATGTACCACACTAAGATTTAATATTAAGAGGGGACAGAGTGTGAGGAATATGTAAACTCTTGACCTACCTTCACACAGTAAAAAGTTTTTTGAGGAACAATTACACATCCCATCACATTGGTCAAGCTCTTAACCAAGGCTCACAAGTAAAGAAAAGCTGTAAGGGGGGCTCTTCCCTGGTGGCTCAGTAGTAAAGGATCCACCTGCCAATGCAGGAGACACGAGTTCAATCCCTGATCCAGGAAGATCCCACATGCCGAGGAGCAACTAAGCCCGTGTGCCACAACTACCGAGCCTGTGCTCTAGAGCCCGGGAGCCACGACTACTGAAGCCTGCATGCCCTAGAGAACGTCCTGTGGAACAAGAGAGGCCACCACAATGAGAAGCCTACATTCTGCAACTAGAGGGTAGCCCCACTCACTGCAACTACAAAAAAGCCTGAGCAGCAATAAAGACACAGCAAAAATAAAACAAATTAAATAAATAAATAAAATCATTAAAAACATTTTTTTAAAAGAAGAGCTGTAAGAAAGATCCTATTTCCAAGTGGCCTTAATGGTGCAAGACAGGCATAAGCACTAACCATGTGAACAAAATACAACACAGATTCACAGGATCTGATACAGGTTGTTCAAAGATTCAGTAGCATGCCAGGGAATGTTCAGCAACTAAATCACTTTTGAGTATGTAGGGTTTTGAGCTAAACTGTATGTAAATTGTCATGGCATGGTGATATCAGCTCCTAACCTAGTACTTGGCGTGTGTTCTTAGCAGCACTTATTAATGTCCTATATATTCAGGGCTGAACCAACTGGTTTCCTCAGAAGGACCATATGAAAGGATGCATTGTTGATGTCGCTGGGCTTGTTAAGAAGTCAAGGTTTCCCACAGCCCTTCGACAGCTGGATATGCACACCCAGCCCCAAACATGTACAAATTCTGAGTAACCAGAAACTGTGCCCCAGACAAACAGGATCTTCTGCAGACCTCTCAACAGGGTCCACTGAAATGACATCTTGATTTAAGGCATCAGTAACATAAAAGAAATTCAGATCCACAAAGTACAAGTGGGTCTGTCCTGATTTCCAGGCTCCTTTCTGGTATTGTACCATGGCTACCTCATTAAGAGCAGAGACACGATTAAGAGAGAATTTACTAATGACATTCAACTCACACTCTTAGATTTGAGTCCATGTGCTACTGTGCTTTTGATTTGTGTTTCTCTTTAAAAAAATGTTTTGTTATTCAGATTATTCATTCATTAATCTCTAACCTGTTCATCTGAATCAGTACACTCCTTGTGATTTAATTAGATGCAGTCTCTGGCCTATGTGGACAACTTCAAAGCAGTCTCCTTTTAATTAGAGAGGGTATTTCATTCACCAAAGCTTGGCATTTTTGGATTTGGTCATCCTAAATGAGGGTATAATTTCCAGAATATGAGAACGAACAGCAAGCAGTCAAGGGCACACGGGCAAAGGACCACAGCCTGGAAGGGAGATGGTGTGGCATGCCGGGTGCCTCCGGAAGGGCAAGCATGCATTTTATGATGAGTTGTGCTGTGTGAGAAGTCAGTATATCCACTGGCAACTGGAAATGTTCATCGTGTGTTCCAGAACAATCACTTAGCTCAGCAACACGTCAAATCAAAAACATGCGTGACGCTGGAAATGCAACAGTTAAGGAAAAAGAACTAATAACTGGAAAGGAGCAGAGTATAAAATCCTAAAAGGTGAGTCCATTAGCCTGGGAACTGGGCCAGAGAAAGTATGTCCACAGTAAAGAGACTCGATAATGTTTCTGGGAATGTACTCAATAAAATGTTATACCGTGTGTCTCAACGGCCAGCTAGAAAACCACACAGCATTCAAGGTGAGCTGCCAGTACATAATCGGCAATCGTCTTAACAGTTTGCAATTTTTCATTTCATTATTTTGAACTGCAAATTGAGTAAATATTAGCCTCTGTGTCTACATTCCTTAAAGGGCAGACCTAACTCTGCTGTGGAAATACAAAGTTAAATCCAACAGCCTGAAAATGGAGTAAGCAGTGCCTCTCACCAATTTAACCTTTGCTGTGATTCTACTTCTACAGCAAAAATATCAACCCCTCCCAAATGATCCAGGCACAGACCCAATTCCCTCCAATATTGCTGTCATAATGCTTTTTCTACCTCTGTCACAGACAGCCCCCCAGAACCCTCAACAAAGGTCCCACTGTCAAGGCCCAAGTGAATAGCTGGTTAAAGTAGGGATGAAGCTGCTCAGGAGGCTGAATTGGGTCCTTTCATTGATCTTCTCTCTTTCCCAACACCTGCAACCCCTGGCCATGGTGGCATGGGGCTGGGAAGCCAGGAGCCTCCACCCACAACATATGTGATTGGGAGGGTGAGACCCCAACACCCTTCACTACGACACAAGCCCCTAATCCAGTGATATTCCTGCTTGTTACTGCAGCAAAACTTGCACAAAGGGAGCCAACAGAAATGCCGGGTAAGTACTCCAAGCTCATTGTTTCCATTTGGTTTTACAGAAGACTGTTTGGAGTATCAGTTATTCCCATGCACACAGGAATTTTTTTTTTTTCATCTTGAACCTCTAGACGGTGTTTAATTAAAGGTAGGAGGGAAAAGATTTAAAAAAAATTTATAGAAAAAGAGACTTTGTATTATCCCATGATAATGCTGGAGGTTACTTTGTTTGCTTCAGGAGAGTTAAACTCCTGTGCTGCAGGTCTAGCAGCCTTGGAACCCACGGTTGTCTGGAGAAATCTCATGGTGCAGTGAATGAGACCCACAGGGAAACGGTTCCAAAGGTTTGTAGCACCCTCTTTCAGCCAGGAATTTGTGTTCAGGATGTGTCCAGAGGGGCTTCCCTGGTGGCTCAGATGGTAAAGAATCTGCCTGTAATGCAGGAGGCTTAGGTTTGATCCCAGGATCTTCCTGGGATCAGGAAGGCAACTCAGTCCTGTATTCTTGCCTGGAGGATTCCATGGACAGAGGAGGCTGGTGGGCTACAGCCCATGGGGTTGCAAATAGGTGGACACTAAGCACAAGCAAGCACAACCAACTAACACTTCAATACCTTCAATACCTACGTGGCCAGAGGCTGTTCTCATCCCCAGAGCAAGTCAACCAGTTGGCATAATTGAAAGCAGAGGTTTTGTTGGCAGTGAACACTTTGAGTTCATAGAAACAAACAAGGATGCACATCTGTTATAATCAAAGATGGCAGCAGTGAATTTTTGTAAAGGTAGCCCATATATGAGTTTGTTAGGGCTGCCCCAACAAAGTGTCACAGCTTGGGTGGCTCAGACAACCGTTCTGGAGTCCAGAAGTCCAAGAGCAAAGTGTTGGCAGGGTTGTTTCTCCTACAGCCTCTCTCTCTGGCTTGTAGACGGCCAACTTCTCCCTGTGTCTTCACATGGTCTTCCCTCTGTGTGCATACCCCAGTCACAGTGGGTGCGGGCCCACTCTAGTGACCTCATTTGAAATTGAATACCTCCATAAAGAACTATTTCCAAATAAGGTCACATTTTGAAATACTGGGAGTTAGGATTTCATTATATCTATTTTGAGGGGGACACAATTCAATTCATAACGGGCAGTGCTTTTTATCTTCAATAATTAATAATATCTTTATAATTAAAGATGACTTGAAAGTCATTTTTGCAATTGCATGGAGCAGAGAAAGCCTCAACAAGAAAGAATAAACAGGGGACCTGGACTAAGTACAGAGGGGCTGGGTGTGGGCTTACCCACATGCTGGAGGGACCTGCCAACAACCTGCTAATGACTAGCACCCCAACTCTTTCATTTTGAAGGTGTCTCCCTGTGGCTGCCCTCAAACAGACGTCAGCTGAAGACACTGCTGTCCTCTGAGCTTCATCTCCCCAAAGTTTCCAGCAGCAGCTGTGGCATCTTACCAGATCCCTCCCTCTCAGGCTGGCATTCCTTCTTTCTCATAATATTTATACCACCATCACTCTTCCCAAAGAGCGGCATGGCAGGCCCAGAGGGAATGCCGTGGTAGGATGTAGAGCAGTCGTCTGACCATTTTTGGTAAGGACGCTGCTCAGCTTTTACACAGGGCTGCCCACTTTGCATGATGCACAGCATTCTCACAACTCCCTTCACTTGACCTTCCATGTTTGGATCCCCTCCTGCCTCAGTCCCTCTTGCAAGTGTCTCCTTGTCTCTGGCCCTGTAAATGCTGGAGTGCCCCTGAGCTGGGTCTGCGAAAGCTTACCCCCTTTCTGTACCTGTCCTGTTAGTGACCTGACTTCAAATGACAGCCAAATGCCCACAACTTCTCAGTGCACCTTTCCTGGCTGGACCTCTTCATGGAAACCCAGGCTCAGAAACGGGATGGCTTGCTTGCATCTCCACTTATACATCTAATAGACACATCATGCTTAGCTTGTCAAAACACAAATGCAGCTTTCCTCCACAGACTCACCAGAAGTCACCTGGTATGACTCCCCTGCAGTCACCAGCCTGCCTAAACTCTGGCTCCACCCTTTCATGGGCTAAGGCCACACATCCTGGTTATCTCTGACTCCTTTCCCTCTCTTACCCTACATGCAATCCATCAAGAAACACTATTTATGCTCTGTCTTCAAAATGCATCAGAATGTGATGCTCTCACCCTCCCTGGTCACACACAGTCCCAGCAGCTCTGATCCTGCTGGATCACAGACTGCCCTCCCCCAGACCTCCGTGGGTCCATTCTCCCCTTCCACTGCTGTCTATGCAGCAGAAACACTTGACCTGTAAACAGAGCATCAAACACTATGGCCTGTGATAGCAAGGCAAAAGGGTGAGTAGAATATACATATTCAAAATATCTTGCATTGTGAGATCCCACTTATTCCACATTCATAAACGGGCAGAGAGGCATCTGTAATGATGGAGGTGAGAAGACTGGTTACATTGGGGTTGATGGTCAGGAAGAAAGGGCACCCTATTCAACATGCCAAACACTTCCCTTCACATTTATGCACACAATCCTGCTACTTACCCTGCTTCCCATTTTTCTTTCCCCCTTAGCATTTCCAAGAGATGATGATCAGTTCAATGGTTTGATTCCATTTCCTCATCCTGAGAGCAGGAGGTTCTGCCTGTCTGCTCACTGCTCTCTCCCCAGCCCCTGGAGTACACCCAGTGGTTGCTCATGTGATGAATGAATGAATGCATACTTCCATGCTCAACAACTCCAGCACCTTCACCTCCCCCAGAGGAGCAGCCAGAGCCCCTTCTCCAGTCACTCCACAAGGGCATGTGTGTGCATGCATACACACACACACACACACACACTCCTGACCTCACCTCAACTCCTTTCCCCTTCACTCTCTCGGCAACAGTCTCAGCCCCTTCTCCCTCTGAGGTTTGTATTTATTTTTCCCTCTGCCTGGAAAACTCTTCCCTGGGCCTCTCTCTAACTCCCTGATTACTTCCTCTGTTCCAGGGTTTGCTCATAAACAAGACCTCCCTTGGAAGCTCTTATTGAAAGCTGTCCATGTATGTCTCATATCAGAAGAGGGTGGCCTCCATGCTGGGAGCCTCTGGGAGACCGTCTGGTGTCCATGATTTGGAACTCTGGCCTGCACGAGGCTCTTTATGACCATGTGAGAAGTAAAGAAACACTGCAGTGTCCTGGGACCATCATGCTCACGTGTGAGGAGACTCCTGAGTTTTACCTCACATTTTGAAGAATGGAGCTCATAGCTGCTCCAGGTATGGGCAGTGCGCACTGCACCAGAGCCTCTTCCTGCATCCTGTCAGCTCCTTTTCCCAGAGGCAGACAACGGTGCTGTAACTCTGCTCCCCCGGGACAGGCTGTAAGATCTTGTCCTCCAAACCGCTAATGAACACTGCCCTGTTCAGTGGACCCCAAACCTGAGATTTGCTGGCAATGCCCCAAGGAGCGCCACCAGGCCCATATTCCATAATCTCGCTGATGACACACTCTTTCGAATGTGCATATACATCTTTACAGAGAAGGCAATGGCAACCCATTCCAGTACTCTTGCCTGGAAAATCTCAAGGACGGAGGAGCCTGGTGGGCTGCAGTCCATGGCATCTCGAAGAGTCGGACACGACTAAACAACTTCACTTTCACTTTTCACTTTCATGCATTGGAGAAGGAAATGGCAACCCCCTCCAGTCTTCTTGCCTGGAGAATCCCAGGGACGGGGGAGCCTGGTGGGCTGCCGTCTATGGGGTCGCACAGAGTCGGACATGACTGAAGCAACTTAGCAGCAGCAGCAGCATACATCTTTACACTCCAATGAATTGAAAAGAATCTTTTACAATTTTAAAACCATACCAGGTGCTACTCAACCATAGAAAGGATCAACTGCTGATACACACCTCACAATGGGTGCATCTCACATACATCCAGCTAAGTGAAGAGGCCAGACTCATGGGGGACACACTAGAGAATAAATTTTCAGAATGGTGGTGTGAGGATATTGATGAACTCACTTTCCCTCTCAAACAACAAAAATATAGGCAAAATGACTAAAACCAACCATTTAAGAACTCAAATAATGCACCAGAGTCACGGAACAAGCTGAAAAATCATCTGTTCAAGAGAAATGGCAGACCCTTGCCAAGACAGCAGGGTTGTGCTGGCTTAATGTGGGTGTGACCATCTTCCTTCCCTCCCAGCAGCCCTGCAGGTGACCGGCAGAACTGAAGCTTCTGAAGCTCTGTTAAAAGTGCCATCCTAGAGGCACTAATTGGTCTAGGCTTGCAGCACCCTGGGAAATCTCTAGGTTTGACTCAGAGCTGGGCTGGGCTGGGGACGTGGGGAGGGTGGCAGGTGGTGCTATCCCTGGGGCATTACCCAAACAACAACAAACTGCTGGCAACCCCTCAGCTGCCTAATGCTGTGACTACAACTGCAGTAAACTTTAGCCCAGCCCAGAATTTAAATGGAAATCCAGAAGTAGAGGACCTCAGGGAACTTTAAACGTGCCAATGTATTTCCAGGATTGAAAAGGTCATGCGCATATGGAAGGCTATGCACATGCCCAAGAAAGACCTGGGAATGGAGATGACACCAGTCTCTTGTCGCTGATGCAATCAAGAAGTGACAGCTAAGGCTGATGTTAGATGGCATGCCTTCTCACAGGATCCCCTTGGCAAAAGGTGCAAGAAAATCTCATGATCAATGAGTGGTTGATCACACAAATATACTTACTTGGATGTCATCCCTAGGAATCAGGCCTTAAAGATGTAGGAGACCTTATGTTAAGTGTTCTTACCACACACACAAAATAACAATAATTATAACCACAAGAATAATAACAACAATATATAAAGAGAAAGAGAGGAAGCCTGTGGAGAAGATAGACATGTTTATGGCACAGATTGTGGTTATGGTTTCAAGGGCATATACTTATCTTCAAATTTATCAAGTCATATACATTAAATATGCACAGCTTTTTGAATGCCAATCATACATACCTCAATAAAATGGTTTTAAAAGTAACTTAAAGATGATAGATAATTCAGTGTTTATACATCAAAGGAAATATAGAAACCTCAGAATTAGCAAAGGAAAACCACTAAATAAACGAATAGTATCAGAGAAGGCAATGGCACCCCACTCCAGTACTCTTGCCTGGAAAAACCCATGGACGGAGGAGCCTGGTGGGCTGCAGTCCATGGGGTCGCTAAGAGTCAGACATGACTGAGCGACTTCACTCTCACTTTTCACTGTCATGCATTGGAGAAGGAAATGGCAACCCACTCCAGTGTCCTTGCCTGGAGAATCCCAGGGATGGGGGAGACTGGTGGGCTGCTGTCTATGGGGTTGCACAGAGTCAGACATGACTGAATCGACTTAGCAACAACAGCAATAAAATAAAAAACACTAAAAACATCCAAAATGAAACCAAAACAAAATGACAGCAACAACAAAAAAACTTTGATAGATTTAAGGAATTTGCTAACAGAGCTGTTGAAATATTATCTAAAATGACAAATTTAAAACAAAGAACTAAAAAGACATGTGAGGAAATAGGGAAATATGCCACATACATAGGAAACAAAGAAAAACACCCAACAGAAAATGGGGTCCCTGAGGGGTTAATACAACTATAAATATATTCAAAGAAGTAAAGAAAAGAATAACTAAAGAAGTAACAGAAATTACAACAACTTTATCTCAGCAAACAGAGAATATCAATAAAATCACGGGAATTAAAAGACTCAAAAATTAACTCTACAGTTTAAAATACAATAACTGAAATTCACCAGGTGGGCTCAACAACAGATTTGAGTGGATAGAAGAAAAAAATCAGTGAACTGGAAGACAGTTTATTAGGAGAGAGACTAAACAGTCTGAGAAGAAGATAAAGCAAATGAAGAAAAATCACAGTGGCTAAGAGACTTGTGGGACACTATCAAAAGTACCAACACATACATAATGGGAGTCCAGAAGGAGAAAAGAAAGAAAAAATACCAAGAAATAATAACCAAAAACCTATCAAATTTGATTAAAAGTACACTTAAAAAACTCAAGGAAATGTAGGTATGTCTACAATATCCACAATTAGACATATGATAACCAAACTGTTGAAAAACAAAGAATATTGAAAACAGCAAGAGAAGTGTCTGATCATGTACATGGAATTCTCAAGAAGATTAACAGCTGATTTCTCATCAGAAATCCAGTGTGATGACATACTTAAAATGTCAGGGGAAAAAACACCATCAGCCAAGAATTCTATGTCTAGCTAAACTCTTCTTCAAAAATGAAGAATTTAGGTCACTTCCAAGTAAATAACAACAAAAGAAAAAATCTGTTATGAGCAGATTGCTCTACAAGAAATAGTAAAGGGAGTCATGGAAATGAAATAAAACAACATTGGAAGGAATTCTAATTTATACAAGGAAATAAAACAGTACCAGACAGGTAACTACACAGATACTGTGCAAGACAATATAAACATATTTTTTATTTATAACTCTTTTCTTCTATTTGTTTTAAAAGATTACTGCATAAAGCTATAATCATAAAACTATGTCAATGGACTTAAAACACATAAAGATGTAATTTGTATGAAATAATAGTTCAAAGAAGAGAGGCAAGAAGACTAATGCTGGAGCAAAGTATTTACTTTTGAATTCAGTTCAGTTTAGTTCAGTCGCTCAGTCATGTCCGGCTCTTTGCGACCCCATGAACCACAGCATGCCAGGCCTCCCTGTCCATCACCAACTCCCAGAGTCTACCCAAACCCACGTCCATCGAGTCGGTGTTGCCATCCAACCATCTCATCCTCTGTCGTCCCCTTCTCCTCCTGCCCCCAATCCCTCCCAGCATCAGAGTCTTTTCCAGTGAGTCAACTCTGCATGAAGTGGCCAAAGTACTGGAGTTTCAGCTTCAGCATCAGTCCTTCCAATGAACACCCAGGACTGATCTCCTTTAGAATGGACTGGTTGGATCTCCTTATAGTCCAAGGGACTCTCAAAAGTCTTCTCCAACACCAGGGTTCAAAAGCATCAATTCTTCAGCGCTCAGCTTTCTTCACAGTCCAACTCTCACATCCATACATGACCACTGGAAAAACCATAGCCTTGACTAGATGGACCTTTGTTGGCAAAGTAATGTCTCTGATTTTTAATATGCTGTCTAGGTTGGTCGTGGGTTGATATGCCTGGCTCTCATTCCTTGTCCAGGAAAATGGTAGCATAATATGTCTCCAATCACATCTTCTAGTCCTATGTTCTACTTTCCTCAAGCATAACTCAGAGGAAATCCTATTTCTGCCTATAAAGTATCAAAGGTGGACTTTGGGATGCAGGAATGACAGATAACCACCCAAAGAAAATAAAATCCCCTCCCTGCTTATCCACAGGTACACATGGTCACAACTTTCCTTCCAAGGAGTAAGCATCTTTTAATTTCATGGCTGCGATCACCATCTGCAGTGATTTTGGAGCCCAGAAAAATAAAGTCAGCCATTGTTTCCACTGTTTCCCCATATATTTGCCATGAAGTGACGGGACCAGATGCCATGATCTTATTTTTCAGAATGTTGAGCTTTAAGCCAACTTTTTCAAGAGCAAAGCAAGATTAGGACTATACACAGCCACTCCTGATCACACACAACTTGGGCTATTTAGAACTGCTAAAGCTACATAAGAAACAGATCACTTTTAGTGGGGGACAAAGTAAACCTGTGTCTCAATTGTTTTAGAACATTCAGCTTTTTCCTGTTCGAAAAAAATAAAACCTAAATTTTTGTGTGTGAATGCTCAGTCACTCAGTCATGTCCAACTCTTTGCCACCCCATGGATTTGTAGCCCACCAGGCTCCTCTGTCCATGGGATTTTCCAGGCAAGGATATTGGAGTGGGTTACCATTTCCTCCTCCAGGGGATCTTCCTGACCCATGGATTGAACTCATGTCTCCTGCATTGGTAGGAGTGGTCTTTACCATTGAGCCACCTGGGGTTCCTTGATTTTTTTTTTTTTTTTTAGAGTAAAACAAAATAATTCACCTTGGAAATTCTTTTCTTTTTAAAGAATGTTAACAGTTCAACAATGTATATAACAAAATACCTACTGCACAGAAAGAGATGAAGCTGTGTTTAGAATTTCCCTGCATGCCCCTCTCCCATGCATTTGAAACAATTTGAAGATAAGAGTCTTTATATTCTATTTCCTGAATATCTTCCACTGCAGTAGATACAATTGTATGATGTCTGATGTCTTCAATGACAAAGCAAGGATTCTGCAACATCAACATTTGTATTTCACAGTACTGTAGTATTAATATTGAACAGATGAAAGCAATATAAACCATTGTGAGCAGTTATAAAAAATGCACATAATTGCCAACTGTGATTCTTTTCAGTAAATTAAAGTCCTTGTCTTTTCTAAGCTTCTCTTCTAAAGAAAAAAATTTACTGAAAGAATTAAGTTACAATCATATCACCAGACACTACTTACTTCCCCTGCCCCTATAAAAAGGGACATTTTTCAATACTTTGTTTTACCTAATTGAGACTCTTAAACTCATAAATCATGGTTGTTTCAGGCTTTCCTTTGAGGCTTTTTTATTTTCACAGCCAGAAGCCCTAAACTAATCAATCATGGAATACTGTCATGGGTAATTACCGTGGGGGTGACTTGCCTTTTCTGTCTCTTGAGGCTGCAGGTGTGCCCTCAGTTTGCTATTTTAAAGCACTTTTGCTTTAACAACCAAACAACACCCGGGAACCTCTCTCTCTGTCAATTATCACAAAAACACATTTGAAAGCACACACATAGGACACCAAGGAAACAGACACACACACGTGACTCTGGGGCTCAGGGGATCCCTGTGGCTCCATCCTCACCTTTTTTACACTCTCAGTAACCTTAAACCATTGGATTCGAAGGAAAATGTGACCTGATGAAGAGAACAATGTGGGCTGACACATCCCCGAGCACATGGACAGGGGTTGATGTGCCTGGCTCTCATTCCTTGTCCAGGAAAATGGTAGCACAATATGCCTCCAATCAAATCTTCTAGTCCTGTGTTCTACTTTCCTCAAGAATAACTCAGAGGAAATCCTATTTCTGCCTATAAAGTATCAAAGGTGGACTTTGGGATGCAGGAATGACAGATGACCACCCAAAGGAAATAAAATCCCCTCCCTGCTTATCCACAGGTACACATGAACAAAACACCTTTTTTGTGGGAAATCTGCTTATGAAGAAGTTTTCAAACACAATAACCAAGTTAAAAGGTTAATTCCACTCTCTCTCTTTCTCACATGCACACACACATACACACACATCCTTCCCATCCTTCCTCTCCTTTCCCTTCTCTCACATTAATTTTGTATTTTTCCTTTTTGTTTGGTTCTGATATGTGAAAGTTAATAGAAGTTATAATGAACCCCTTTTCTGTTTCTTATCCCAATTCCCTTTCCACCCTTCCAAAGGGTATCTTTCCTTTACTCTCTTTCTCCTCTGCTCAGTTGCTCAGTCATGTCCAACTGTTTGTGACCACATGGACTATAGCTGGCCAGGCTCCTTTGTCCATGGGATTCCCAGGCAAGAACACTGGAGTGGGTTGCTATTTCCTTTAGGGGATCTTCCCAACTCAGGGATCGAACCTGTATCTCTTGTACCTCAGGCACTGGTGGATTCTTTGCCACTAGTGCCACCTGGGAAGCCCTTTCCTTTACTTTAATGGTTCTCAATGGATAAAAAGAATCCCCCACCCCCCCAGGGGACATCTGGCAACAAGTGGAGTCGTTTTAGCCTGTCAGACTCCAGGTGGGGGGCACTCTTGGCATCTAGGGGATCAAGACCAGGGTTCTGTTGAACATCTTCAATGCATAAAGCGACCCTCACGATGAAGAATTATTAAGCCCCAAATACCAACCGGGAGGAGAAGGGGATGACAGAGGACGAGATGGTTGGACAGCATCATCAACTCAATGGACATTAGTTTGAGCAAGCTCCAGGAGAGGGTAAAGGACAGGGAAGCCTGGTGTGCTGCAGTCCACGGGGTCTCAAACACTCGGACAGGTCTGAGTGACTGAACAACAACAACAACAAACACCAACTGTGTGATGTTGAGAAACTCTGCTTGACTCTAGACTACCTACCTTTCCTGCAGGTTCTCAGTTTCAGGTCAGCAAGCCTGCGAGTTGAGGTAAAATTTAGATAAAACCTCATTCAGCCATGTTCATCCTTGTCCCAATTCCAGTATAGAAACTGAGCCCTCAAAAGGTGGTGCTGATTCAGAAAAGCCTGACCTTACAGTCAGACGCCCATGCAAATCCTGCCTCTGCTACTTATGAACTTTGTACTGGGGGCAAGAGAAATGGCCCACGGGCATCTCCATCACCCCAAATACAGGATGGCAGTAAAGAAGCTTCACTTCATGGGGTGCCGATTTGACGAGATCCATGCCATTCTTCTCTTTGCACACCTTACACAGAGGTTAATAAATGTTTATTCTTTTTTCCAACTGTCCCCCCTTTTCTAATTCTTCCTCCTCTTCCAACTCAGTTGGGAGATGCTCCTGATGCCAGCAAGGCCTTTAGGCCATTGTGAATGCCTTCTAGGCCAAGGTCATAGCCCCTTCCTATGTGGAATGGCCCCATGACCACTAGGGCCCACACAGGCACCAGTACCTAGCACCAACACCCAATATCAGTACCCAGCACTAGCACTCAGCATCAGTACTCAGCACCAACACCCAGCACCCAGTACTTAGCACCAGGACCCAACACCAGCATCCAGTACATAGCACCAGTACCCAGCCCCAGGTGTTCCTGACTTGGGATCCGTCAGGAGAAAGAGGTGGCAACTGAGAAGGGAAGGAATGGGCAGGACAAATCTTGGGCCTCACTCTCCTCAGTGACACTAGCATGCTTCTATTTGCTTCTCATAACAGTTTGGCTTCTCAGAGTGACATCATTGCAGACACTGCCATCGTCAGTGTGTTGTTCAGCACCCACAGGCCATCCCCCTCTTGGCACCCCCGCTAGATTTACAAAGAAAGGTGGGGAGAGTGTTGCTGGCTGGAGGGAGACAGAATTGAGTTACCTAGATCTTTGAACTATTGGAGGAAACACATGCCCTTCCACAAGGGCAGGAGAAACTTCACAGTCTCACCTTCCTGTGTCTCCTCACTGTAATAAAAATGCAACATGAAACAGAAGGAAGATCAGTGAGAATGAAACAAAGGCTGGACCATGAAGGAGATGTGGAAGGAGGTCAAGGGCCAGGGGTCACAGTGTGGACACACCGACTCCAACATACACCCTCAAACCGGCAAACCTTTCCCAGCTGGTTTTACGTTTAGTTACTAGGCCACAGTAAAGTTCACAGCTATATTTCCAAAGAGACTCATTATTTATGCAAACAAGCCATTCTTCTATGTGCACTGGCTTGCCAACAGCAAGGAGCTCATAATGGGCCACAGCCGCATTTAAAATATGCACCAAAACAGATGCCAAATCTAACACCACGTAAAAGTCAATGGGAGTAAGGCCTGGAAACTCTCCCTCCTGGAGGGTAAAGACTGGCAAAAATGGAGATGTCAGGCAAAGGCATCCAATGAAGTGGCTCCTGGAACTCTGCACACCAGCAGCACAGGTGACTCTCACACAGAAAACTGCATAATTTAACCCCACCTGCCTCACCGCCCCTCCCACCATTGCTTTCATGCATAAAGAACGTGAAGCATGGAAGACTTTAGATAAACTGGGCCCTGGAATCTATGACAAGTGTACTGAGCACAGACACATCCCATAGAGGAGGTCAGGGAGTCTTGCGGTCCCCACGCAGCCCTGCCCCCCAGTGTATGTTCCCTGAAGACACTGAGGATGATTTGAACACAGAAACCAACCCACAGGTAAGATTCGCAGGGCAGGGGGCTGGGTGTGGCCTGAAAAGCTTTCAGGTTATCTTCTTTCCAAGCTCCTTTTGGACCTGACTGTCCCCAAAGCCTTGTGCTAAAAGGGGAAGTGAAATAGGAGAGACCCTGAGAAAGTCTAGAAGGCAGTTTTCATGAGGGAAAATGACAGCAACTCTCCTGGAGTGGATTCATTCTCCTTGTTGAGGACAGAAACAATGCTCTCCCAAGCCACACTGCTACCTCACACAGGGAGAAGAGGCCTTATCTGCTGGGGAAGGCATTGGAGGGGAAAATAGGCCAACCTGAAAACTGTCAGAGGAGAGGCCCCCTGTGAGATGCAGGAGGGTTAGAAAAAGATGAACTCGAAAAAGAAGGCTTAACTCCAAGCCTGCTGTGATTGGTCCAAAATCCCTGAAGCCTGCTGGATGCTTGGGGCTGGTGCACTGGGACGGCCCAGAGGGATGGTATGGGGAGGGAGGAGGGAGGAGGGTTCGGGATGGGGAACACATGTATACCTGTGGCGGATTCATTTTGAAATTTGGCAAAACTAATACA
>NW_011494629.1:1224145-1253872 GCF_000754665.1 Bison bison bison
AATTAGAAAAAAAAAAAAATCCCTGAAGCCATCTTACCTGTTGACAGGTGGACTGTGGCCAAGGCCTAAGGGGCAGGGCCTTGGGACTCCAGCACCAAGTCCTGAATGACAAGTACATGAGGAGAACAAAACTATGGCTGCTGACAGGCTGCTGAAGGGAGTTCTTTCAGGTGATATGAAGGTCAAGTGCAAAAACCCTTGCCATAGAAACCATCCCAGCTTATGTCGGCCCACTTCTGTGTCACTGGCCTGTGAACAGCTCATGAAACAAAGGTCACCTGACATTTAAAAACTATAGTTGTTTTTCCCATCGTCTGGTGAAAACCGTGAGGCTGGATCACACGATGACCAGGCCTGGCTCTGGGATGGTGGAGATACGGCGGCAGGAGTGTAACTGTGCCAAATTCCACACAGGACTGTGAGCTGGATCCAACATCTACAAAGGCACACCCCTGGACCCAACCATCCCACCTCTATGAAATGTGTCCTACAAAATGAACTCACATATGCGTGAAATGATATGCGGATGTGGTTATTCACTGAAGCACTGGGTTTTCATTTTTTTACATTGTCATTGACTTTTGTTTTATCCTTTGGTGTACAGATCTATGCTTTTTAACACAGGAAATAGACTAATTTCACCACAATCATAACCAATTTCACCATAATTCTAATCAACATATAGAAGAGTTTCATCACTCAAAAAATTCTTTTCATGCTCTCCCTCTACAGTCACACCCACACCACACCATACACACACACACACACACACACACACACAGGCAGATGCACCACTGCACACACCACATACTGACTTTTTTCTTCTTAACTGTAGCTTTATCTTTTTGAGATAAAATGGAATCACACAGTATGTCACTGGGGATTAGCACCTGTCACTCCCAAATGCACCACTCTGGCATAATTATTTTGAGCTGAAGATAACTGAGAAACAGCAGAGACAGGAATAGCTCTCTGCCCTCCTCCATCTGCCTAAAAGCAGCACATAAATTTTGATTCGTGAAGGTGTCCCCATCTCTTAGACCAGGAAGGGAAGAACCATTATCACCACATATACAGATAGCACCAAGATGAATCTGCATAACCAAAGCTTACTAAATAACCCTTACCTACCATTATTTTCCCACAATATATTTCCTAGTCACTTTCTCACAGTCTACCATCCTTAAAAAGCCCCAACCTCTTTCCTTTGTCTAATCATGTATCCACAATTTATTGCTCTTTGTTTACACAGTACATAAGCACCCAAGCCAAATCACATCTGTCGATTTTCACTTTTCTTCTGTGATGCTGTCATGCATATAAAAACATCAACATCAATAAAGTCAGTATGACTTTTCTCCTGTTTCCTTTTGTCAGTTTGATTCCCAGGCCCCAGTCACAGAACCTAAGAGAGTATGCATTTTTTTCCTTCCCTACATAACTTTTTGATAGTGGCTCTTTCAGTCAACAGGATCCCTGTGAGAGTTATCTAATGTGATGCCTATAGAGTTAATTATTTCTTCTTTATTGCAAAATAGTATTACATGGTATGGAGCTTACCAGATGGTGCAGTGGTAAAGAATTCACCTGCCAATGCAGGAGACTGAAAACACATGGGTTTGATTCCCGGGTCAGAAAGATCCCCTAGAGTAGGAAATGGCAACCCTCTCCAGTACTCTTGCCTGGAAAATTCCATGAACAGAGCCTGGCGGGCTACAGTCCATGGGATCACAGAGTCAGACACGACTGAGCACGTATTCCATGGCATAAATGGGCCACAGTTGGTTTATCCATTCATTCACTGAAGGACATCCGCTACTACCAATTCTGAACTATTTCAAATAAAGCTGTGAAGAACATTTGTAGACAGGTTTTTGCTATCCATTCTCTGGGTAGCAGCCAGGAGCCTTGAGTGTCTACTCTGAGGTAATCCCTTTGGACCAGCCCTCTCACACTTTAACAAGCACACAAACCACCCAAAGAGCTTGTTAAGTGCAGATTCTGACTCTGTGGGGTGGGGCCCACGATTTTGCATTCCTAACAGCTTCCAGGCAAAGAGATACTGTTGGTGTGTGGGCCACTGTGAGCAATGAGGTCTTGGCTTCCAGGCAGACAGGCTGTGGCCCAGGGCACCCTTTTAGGTAAGCGAGGTTAAGATTAGCAGCTGTCACCAGGTCCTTTGATTGGTCAGTGATGCCCACCACAAATACACCTTCCCTTAATTTGGAAGGTTTTAGGTGGAGCACCCAATTGGCATTTACATTATACTGGAGCCCCACAGACATTTTGAGTTTGAGACCCCTGCCTAGTCTCACTGGTGGGCAGAAGAAACTACTTTGAGAGGCACCACTGTTTTTAGCCCAAGGGTTAGCCCAAGGGTGTAAGGGCAGCACTTTCTGCAGTAGAGCTTCTTCAAAGGCCATTAAAATACAGTCAACTTCAACTATGGGGCTTGGCAAAGAAAGAGAAGGGAGAGGGGCCGTAGAGACGGACGGGCGCAGAACATTAAATAGCACCAGAAACACCTTTCCTTTCACCCATGGGAAATGGACTGAATCCAGCCCGAGTGGGCAATATTGGCCAGGAGAGCCCAGGTGGAAAGAATGCGAGGTTTTCTTGGTTTCCCTGACCACTGGGGAGGCGAAGGAACCACCAGGAGCAATGACTCCAGGAAGAACGCACAGGGCATTCCAGGGCCATGTAGCAATGCTGACTCATGAAGAATTAAAGGAACTTACCAGAAAATCACAAAGAACAAAAATAGGCATTTCTCCAAAGAAGATATACACATGGCCAACAAGCACATTCAAAGATCACTAATCATGACAGAAATGCAAGCAAAAACCATGAGAATACAGCAATATTACATTCTTAATAGAATATAACAATTTTTGGCAAGGATGTGAGAAATCGGCATCCTTCTGCACTATTGGTGGGAATGTAAAATGGTACTGCTGCTATGGAAAACAATACAGTAGTTCCTCAGAAAACTGCCATACAACATTAAGATTGCCATACAAACCAGCAATTCCACTGCTGAAAGCAGGGTCTTGAAGAGATATTTGTACACTTGTGTTCACAGGAGCATTATTCACAATAGCCAAAGGTGGACATAACCCAAGTGCCCACCGATGGATGAATGAATAAACAAAATGCAGCAGTCCATGGGGTCGCTAGGAGTCGGACACGACTGAGCGACTTCACTTTCACTTTTCACTTTCATGCATTGGAGAAGGAAATGGCAACCCACTCCAGTGTTCTTGCCTGGAGAATCCCAGGGACAGAGAGCCTGGTGGGCTGCCGTCTATGGGGTCGCACAGAGTCGGATACGACTGGGGCAACTTAGCAGCAGCAGCAGCAACAGTACATCCATACAACATGATATCATTCAGCCTTAAAAATGAAATTCTGACACATGCTACTACATGGATAAACCTGAGAACATACTATTAAGTGAAATAAATCAGTCAGAAAAAGACAAAGATATGATTCATGTGAAGTATCTAGAGCAATCATCAAATCCATAGAAACAGAAAGCAGAAATGTGGTTCCCAGGGGCCAGGGAAGGAAGAAATGGAGAGATGGTGTTTAAGTGGTACAGAGTTTCAGTTTTGCAAAATGAGAAATTTTGGAAGTTGGTGGCACAAAACTAATGTGACTATACTTAACACGACTGAATTGTACACTCAGAAATGGTTAAGATACTAAATTTTATGTTCTGTATTTTTTTTAAATCACAAGTAAAAAAGAAAAATCCACACAAGCCAGATGTGAATTCCAGAGAAGGACCCAGTGCGCTTCAGGAAGGACATCCATGTAGAAGTGGAGAAGTGCCCTCCAGGCATGTCCTCCTAGGCCCACACATCACACCTGGGTGAATACGGATGTGCATCCACTCAGGACCACCTGGAGCCCTGCACACCAGGCTAAGAGCTCTGTACTCTCCATGGAGCCTCGTCGCTTTCAAGAATTATTCTGACTGCAAAAGTTTTGCTTCACAATTGCCTTTAGAATCTTATTGAATCAGGAAGTGGGCTTCAAGGCCCAGGTCACTATCTAGAATCATCCCTTCTCTAAGTGAAAACATATTAGGTTTTCTTTTTAATTGACTGTGACCCTACGAAGGCTATTACCACCAGAAGCACACCCGTTTCTAACGTCTGACATCAGGAGAGCTCCTTGTGGCTAGTCTGCACATCTAGAAAGGGAAACAACAGCAATAGCACCCACCTCTGACAGCATGAAGAGCAACACTGGATACCAAGCCTTGCCTGACTCAGTGGCCACGGTGGAAGGCGCTTAATACCACCTTCGTCCTCTGAAAGAATTTCAACCTAAAATGGAGCTGAAGGATATAAACTGGTAAATCTCACACTTGGGCACTCAGGAAAACAAAGCTAAAGGACTGACTTCTTGGAAATCGCTGATTTATTTCTATATTTATATTTTGATATATAATTATTTACATATACGTTGATATATCCTGTTTTCTAAATGATAGGGAGTTGGTCAGAGATTGCCTCCTATCATTAACCTCGGGAAGTTTCCAGAGGCACCAACAAGCAAATGACCCAGGTCAGGTTGGTCTTGAAAAATCAGCTGAACTGAACCCTGCTTGTATGTTGGGACTGGTTTTGTCTGCTCGAGGAACTTCCAAGTAGGTCTCGGTTTGTTTTTTATTTTAACTGACCCTACCTGAACCCTCCCCTCTTTACACTCCCTGCACTTCAACACGGCCTACCCCAAACCCTTGTCCATAGCTTGCTGCAGTTTCCGTCCCAAACTGCAATTCCTCTGCTGTTCCCAAATAACTCATCTTTTGGACAATTTGGAGCTGGTCTCAGTTTGCCTCTGTTTAGGTCAACATTCCCTTTGCCCACTCTCTCCTCTGTCTTCCTACAGTCCCCTGAGTTGAAACACTGAGCCATCATACACATCATATGACCCAGGAGCTGTTTTAGCAGAGCCCTGCCACTCCAGCTGCAGAATCGCCTAGCGGCCCTTGGAGGGGCCTGTTCTTAACCTGTGGCCCAACTGGGGGCCTCCCAGGGTCCAGGGCCCCCACCCTGGTGGCTGGTCTTCAGGAGGTAACAGGCACAGAATACCAAGGCTCTGTCCCGGCCTAGCACAGGGAAAGGAAGGCCACCCACGACTTTACAGTCCCTGTGCTCCTGGGCCTGCCTTTGAACTGTTGCTTTGCATTTCGGTTGGCTCTTGCCCAGGGCTGATTCCTGGAGACACCTCCCAAGTTCCCAGGCCATCTCAGGTCCTGGAATCCACCACCAAGAGCAAACGGGTGATGAGACCACAGCAGTGGGTTAAGAGTGGGGTCGCAGGCCTGAGCTCTGGAGATGAGACACATGAATGAAAACAGCTGTTAAATTCCTCAGCCCTTGACTTCTGAGTTGTTTTCCTCTATTTTTAATGAACTGGATCACTTGAAAGCTTCATTTGTATTATCCAGCCCTCTCTATTAGTATTTTACCCACCTCGGGAAAATTCCTTTTTCTTTCTTTTATGATTTAAAAGCTTAAACCAAATGCTCTGCAGGAATAAGGTATGTGCCCTTAATCCTCCTTCTCCTCACAAAAGAGCTCTTACTTATCCAGAGTACTTCACAGTAATACTCGAATAGTGTTTAATCACTGCAACCTACAACAGCTTCTGGTCTTCAAAAGCCACGTGACTGTTCTCCAGTGCCCTCAGCATGCTTCTCTCGGTATCCCTGGAGCACACGGTCACACACAGGCCTACTGCCACACACACAGTCGCACAACATCAACAGAGGACTCCCACACTCGACTGTGTGACATCCATGCTTGGCTGACAACCGTCATGGGATGACATGCTTTTGGTCCACCTACTTCCCAGGCACTGAGTTGGGGAAGGAGAGGGGAGCCAAGCTGAGAGGCCCCTCATCTACCATTAGTCCTCAGACCTGGGGCCTAAGTTCACAGGTGAGGATCCAAAGACAGCCCAAGGCACATCTGAGGTCAGAGGAGCCCCTGAGGTCCACCTTCTCCCATCTGCTCCTTCTCTTTCATCAGATTTAGCTCCCCTTCCTCTCTCTCTCTGCCCCTAAATAACACTCTCCATCCTCAGCTCTAGCCAGAAGCCTAGAGAAGCTGCAGCTCCTAACGTGAGAACTGGAAATTCAAAATGCAAACACTCAGAAGCAAAGGGGTCAGCAGAGAAAGAAATGCCCACATGCTCTGGGTGTGTCTTCAGGGAAAGCAGCACTCATGAGGACATGTGCACACACACACACACACACACACACACACACACTTCTCTTTCACCTCCAGAGCCAGCACCCTGTAAGTTGAATGAAGGAAAAAGGATGGGATGATGGAAATGCACTCAAACTTTCAACTGAATCCCAGCCTATCATCAATACTGCCCACCCTGAAAGGATAAGGACATATATTATTTTCAGCTAACATTCTTTCCAGGATATAACCAATGGGAAAGCACAACACATCAGCACTGCAGAGGAGGTCACATCACCGCACAAAACGTCTACTGAGGCAGCTGAGAATCTGGTGGAATTCAATATAAAGCTCAATTTTAACTTGAGGTTAGAAAGTAAAATTGTGTATGATGTGCATTTCCGTGGTAGAACCAGCTGCTCTGTGACTACGTGTCTGGGTGTGCGGCGTTGAGAAAGGGCCCAGTGGTGATTTATGAACAGAATTAGAGAGAAGACGCAATGGTGGTTTGGCGAGGGAGAAGGACGAATTCCATTTAGACCTGTTGGGGAGGTCAGTGAGATCACTGTACATTATGATAATATGACAGAAGTATGTCTGTTCCCAAACAAGCCCAGGCTGATCTGCCAGAGGATCCTTTCCATTTTTTTTCTGAAAAGGCGCCAAGAGATGGATGCCCGCATTCCTCCCCAGACTGCTGCCTGTGTCCCTGCTTGCACCAATCAAGCTCTGTGCCACGAAAGGTCAGCTGCTGTCCCAAACTGTTTTTTTTTTTTCAAACTGAAGTACAGTTGATTTACAATGTTATGTTAATTTCTGGTGCACAGCAAAGTTATTCAGTTATATATATTCTTTTTCATACTTTTTTCATTATGGTTTATCACAGCATATTGAATATAGTTCCCTGTGCTATCAGTAGGGCCTTGTTGTTTATCCATCCTATATGTAGCTAATCCCAAACTCCCAATCCATCCCCCACCCACCCTGCCTCACTTTCTAGCATCCACAAGTATGTTCTTTATGTCGTGAACCCGTTTCTGTTTCACAGATCCATTTCTTTGTGTTGTATTCTAGATTCCACATGTAACTGATATCACGTAGTATTTGGTTTTCTCTTTCTGACTTACTTTGCCCAGTAGGATAATCTCTAAGTCTACCCATGTTGCTGCAAATGGCATTATTTCCTTATTTTTATGGCTGAATAATATTTCATTTTGTATATACATATTATACATATAATATGTATGCACCACATCTTCTTTATCCGTTTATCTGTCGATGAACATTCAGGTTGTTTCCATGTCTTGGCTATTGTAAATAGCACTGCTATGAACAAAGGGATGCATGTATCTTTTCAAATTATAGTTTTGTCTGGATATATGGCAGGAGTGGGATTGCTGGATCATATTGCAACTCCATTTTTAGTTTTTTTGAGGAATCTCCACACTGTTTTCCATAGTGGCTGCACCAATTTATATTCCCATCAAAAAAATGTAAGAGGGTCCCCTTTTCTCCACACCCTTTCCAGGGTTTATTACTTGTAGTCTTTTTAGTAATGGCCATTCTGACCAGTGTGAGATGGTACCTGATTGCACTTTTGATTTGCATTTCTCTAATAATTAGCAATGATGAACAACTTTTCATGTGCCTCTTGACTATCTCTATGTCTCTTTGAACCAAACCTGTTTATGCCCACTGTAAGGTTATTATACTACGCTACTTAGTTAATTATTACCAAATGTGATGACACAAAAGTGCTAACAAGAAGAAAGTCATTGTTAGAAAAACTAAGCTGAATACTTCAGGGGAAAAAGTATTTGCTTAAAAATAATCAGGTACTTGTACACATGAGAACTATAAAACTTTACTGCTGCTGCTGCTAAGTCACTTCAGTCGTGTCCGACTCTGTGCGACCCCATAGACAGCAGCCCACCAGGCTCCCCCGTCCCTGGGATTCTCCAGGCAAGAACAGTGGAGTGGGTTGCCATTTCCTTCTCCAATGCATGAAAGTGAAAAGTGAAAGTGAAGTTGCTCAGTCATGTCCCTTAGCTTAGCAACCCCATGGACTGCAGCCCACCAGACCCCTCTGTCCATGGGATTTTCCAGGCAAGAGTACTGGAGTGGGGTGCCATCGCCTTCTCCGATAAAACTTTGGCAGGGGGTAAAAATGTATTAGGATTCTACAAGTTCAAAATATCTAGGAGCTTTTAGTTCATTTTATAGAAATCAAAAGCTTGAAATCACTGAAATGCTCTTTGGCTGTGGTTGATTTGAGAAGGATACGGCACTCATGAAGAGGTCCCCTCAATTAAAATATCAGTAAAGTAATGCACATTATGAGCTAACATTAAGTATGTGGAGTATAGATCTGAATGTTTCCTTATTTAATCTAATTTTTCAGTTGACAGCTCTCATCATATCATAACTAAAGAATCCTCCTCTAACTCCATCAGCAACCCCCACACTTCCCATTTGTTGACTACTTATCATGTGACAGAGAATGTATTAAGAATTTTATAATATTATCCTTTATTCTTTCAATGACCTTATGATGTAGTCATTATTATTATCCATGCTTCAGATAGGTAAACTGAGGCCAAAAGGAAGTAAGCAATTTAACCAAATCCAAGGGCTTCCCTTGTGGCTCAGCTGGTAAAGAATTCACCTGCAATGCGGGAGACCTGGGTTCAATCCCTGGGTTGGGAAGATCCCCTGGAGAAGGGAAAGGCTACGCACTCGTGTATTCTGGCCTGGAGAATTTCATGGACTGTATAGTCCATGGAGTCACAAAGAGTCGGACACAACTGAGCAACTTTCGCTTCACTTCACTTCACCTCACAGGAAGTCAAGCCAAGGTTTCACTGGGTCTTCCCATTGACAGCTGATGTGAGAACAGCTGTGCTAAGAGGTGGGACCTCTGATCTTAGGAGTGGGATTTATCTGCATACAAGACTCCACTGACTTCTACCTGAAACTGCTCAGATGACAACAAGACCACCAACAGAGAAAGCGTAAAGGAAAATACACAGTAAGCTTCAGTAACATTTTAAAAGTAATTATCTTTTTAAAGAACTGCAGATTCTGCTCACCCCAGCACATGAATTCAGACCACCAAATCTTCCAATCACTTGACAAACACTTCACCCCTGCAGCTAGCTCAGGGCCTGGCACAGAAAGCTGCAACTTACCAAAACCTAAATCATAAACACCAGTTTCCCAATGAGAGTGAAAGCAGAAGAACAGAATTTGGGGTAAGACCTGTGCCATTTGACATCCACATTGTTTAGGGGGCAGTGCAAAAACCAGACAAAACTCCACTCTAAAAATGAGGAGACAGGCTGTTGTCTGAGTGGCTAAGCAGGGGTGTTGACCATGTTGGGGGATCCAGGAGGAATTCTGTTCCAGCAGTCCCCAACACGTCACACACAAAAAGAGCTCCCTCAGGTCACGGAGCATGGGACAGTCTTGCTCCCAACTGCAGCCCAACCGCTCGTGTAACCAGCCCGGGAAACATCTCAGTGCGTTGAATGGATGGGTGAGGACACTTCCCAAGTTTCTGGAATATATGCTAACAAATGAGGCAGCTTCCCTGGAAAGACATGAGATGTGGTTTTGTATTTCAGAACTCCTAAATGCCTAACTGGTGAGTCAGTCATCTGAACATCCATCGTCTGTCCTTTGGCATGTCACATGAAAAAAGCAGAGCTCAAGAAATAGCCAGGAAGACCACAGCATGGAGCCAATTCGCATTCTGATCCAAACTTATGGAAGGACCCCTGATGGAGAAGTGCCCCCCCACAACTGGGAACAGCTGGGTCTCAGCCCTCGGGACACAGCAGACGCACAGGAGGTTTTTATATCCCATGCTCTGACTGAAGCCCAGGCCCGCCAAGCTCCCCAGGGCGAGTATCAGAATCGCCTGGGCCCACCCCTGGGGTTTCCTGCTCAGCACGTCTGGGACAGAGCCCAGCAATCTGCGTTTCGAACAATTTTCAGTCCATGCTGATGCTGCAGGTCCAGGAACCACAGCTCAACTACAGCTGCTTTGGACATTCTGCCCACAGTCATGTCATTGGAGCAATACCAGAGATAGGATCTGAGACTCAGATGTCAATTCAGGTCCACTTACAGAAATGACAGCTGTTTTTAAAGAATCCACAGGCTCAATCCTATTTCTTCACTTGAATCTCACGGCCCCTCTCTCTCATTTAGAAACTGCACATGCCCTAAAAGGAAGATAGGTTCCAGGGCTCCCAACCTGTCAAAACTTTCTTGCCACCTCGATGGCTGGCTTCCTTCAGGGGTTCTCAAATTGTCTACAAGGTCCTTCCTCCCTCCCTCCTCCTTCCCTCCTGGGGAAGTATTCTTCTATGCCAACATTCTCTGAAAGAGATGCAGATAATCTGCTCAGTTGGAATGTCAGTACAAAATCTATCATTTTGCTCATAAACCAGCATGGAGCTCATGGTCCTTTAAAGGCCAGAATCTGTGAGCTGTTCCCCGGCCCTCTGTGACTTATCAGCAATAACTGGGAGCCAGCTTTTCTTGACTTCCTATTATTTCTGTTTCTTTATAAATGACCACATGCATTTTCAGTCACTCTTCTGGCAAAAGCGACAATTTTGCTTCACCGTTCTCTGAATCCCTTTTGACCAGTGACTGCCACGCCAGACACCCCAGACAGAAGAGAAGGGAGGAGGGGAAAGGGACTGGGTAGAAGGGGGAAGACTGGGGAAGGGTGGAGGGCTACAAAAGGGAGGAGTCAGGCCCGCCTCAGCTGTCTGAAGCCTGGACTAATGGGGTGTTGTGCTGTGCTGAGCTTAGTCACTCAGTCATGTCTGACTCTCTGCGACCCTATGGACTGTAGCCCACCAGACTGCTTTGTCCATGGGATTCTCCAGGCAAGAATACTGGAGTGGGTTGCCATGCCCTCCTCCAGGGGATCTTCCCAACTCAGGGATCAAACCGGGGTCTCCTGCATTGCAGGCGGATTCTGTACCAGCTGAGCTAACAGGGAAGTCCACTGATGGGGGGTGGGTCCTGCACCAAATAAAATCCTGGTCCTCAGCCTGCCGGCGTGATTCACATCTAACAACTCGCTGACACATGGCAACATCTCCTGTGGTTTCTAGGGACTGGTGGAGAGCAAGGGAGGGCAAAAGTTATGGGCATCCTCACTACTGCATTTGTCTGAAAGCACATGTGTCTGAGAGCTTCCTTGATCCCCACTGTGACATCCCGAGAGCTAAACACTAACCTTTAAAGGAAAGGAAGTGACATCACTAGGAACTGGTTTTAACACATTCCTGACCTCAAAACAGTGACTAAAGTAAGGAGAGCTGTAGCTGACAATGAGCCCCTCTCTCAGACATATAATGTGTGGCAATTTATGCTAAGATTGATAATAGGAACCAAGAAGGGAAAACACCAGCCAAGCTGTGCCATTAACTCTTAGCAACAGTCAGTCAAGGAAATAGCTGGATTCCCCCTTGACATGACTGAACGCAAGAGAGCGGCACGAGGTGACCCCCTCCTACCACACAAGGGGGCTGTGCCCTCCACTCTGGGCAGAGACAGTTTCCATCATCATTGCTGAGGCTGTCCCGATGACAGCCTCTGAAATAGGGCACGAAGATTTCCTGAAGTTCAAGAGTGTTTTGGCACCAGTTCCCACCTCTCTGGGAAGGTTTCACAGCCACCCCTATCTATTTCACAGTGAAAACCAAGCCCATCCCAAAGCATTCGTGTACAAGGGTATCTGTCACAAACATGAGAACATGAAAAAGCAAATACCTGCTTAGAAGCCACCGTCAAGACCTGAAGGGCCTGTTGGATTGACAGGTGTGGTTTTGCATTATGCTTAAGCAGATGTTTTCACAGGTATTACTTACCTGTGACACACAGTTGAACAGCTCCATAGGAGGAGCCAAGACACACAGCCGCACTGGGAGCCCCTCCCTGCTCTGAGCTCTGGCTGGTTCCAGGTGGAGGCTTGGCCTAGCCCCAGCCCACCGTGTTCTTAACAGAAGCTCTGGTGCAGCCACAGGCAGAGGAGGAAGCCCTGACATGTAACATCCTGCAGTCCACAGACGGCTAACACGTGGGTAAATTCAACCTCCAACAGGGCGTTAACATCGGGACCTCCCAGACACTCCCAACAGAAGCCTGTGTGCCCAAGAATGAGGCCTGCCACGAGGTTGGTGTGATGCCCTATGGCCTGTGTCACAGGGGATGGCCTGGAAAGCAGAGACCACTCTCTGTGCTCATAGCTCAGGCTTCAGAGGTGACAGAGGGCACAGCAGGGCCAGAGTGTCCAGGAAGGCTGGAATCACCTGAGCAGTACTGCTTGCCATGCAGAGCAAGCCTCTATGAGAACTGGACTTGCAATGACCTCACTTTTCTTGGGAGGACACGGGGTGGGGTAGGGGGTGGATAGTAGGTTTGAGCTAAACAGAGCTGCAAAAGCCCCATGTGGCCTGGCCACTTTGCACAGGGAGGAGAGTGGCCTCACCTCAGCCAGAGCCCTCTCCAAAGAGCTAGTGAGTGACAGGGACAACAGGTGAGACCAAAGGAGCCCAACCTGCACTTCCCACCCTGAACCAGTGTTTGGTCTTCACAAGGAAGCCTGAGCCTAACCCTCCTGCTCTCTCAGGTTGGCATCTGTTATGGGCTGAACTGGGTCCCCAAACCCAAGTGTTGAAGTCCTAACCCAAAGCACCTCAGAATGGAAGTACGTTTGGAGGCAGAGTCTTTAAAGGGGTGATTAAGGTAAAATGAGGTTGTTGGGGTGGGTCCTAATCCAACATGACTGGTGTCCCTATAAGACGAGGTTAGGACATCGACACACAGAGGGAAGACTATGTGAAGGCAGATGGAGAAGGCAGCCATCAACACGCTAACAAGAGAGGCCTCTCAGGAGGAACCAACCCTGCCCACACCTTGATCTGGGACTTCTAGCCTCCAGGATTGTGAGAAGATAAACGTCTGCATCTCCATCACGGCCCTGTTAATAGGGTCATCAGTACCATCCTTCTAGATTCCATATATGTGTGTGTGTGTGAATATATACTTGTTTTTCTCTTTCTGCCTCACTTAACTCTGTATAATAGGCTCTAGGTTCATCCACCTCACAAACACTGACTCAAATGTGTTCCTTTTTATGACAGAGTAATATTCCATTGTATATATGCAACACAGTTCCTTTATCCATTCATCTGATGATGGACATCTAGGGTGCTTCCATGTCCCAGCTATTGTAAATAGTGCTGCAGTGAACATAAGGGTACATGTGCCTTTTTCAATTATGGTTTCCTCAGGATATATGTTTAGAAGTGGGATTGCTGGATGATATGGTAGTTCTATTCCCAGTTGTTGTTTTTTTTTTTTTTTTTTTTTTTTGAGGAATCTCCATACTGTCTTCCATAGTGGCTGTATCAATTTACATTCCTACCAACAATGCTAGAGGGTTTTCTTTTCTCCACACCCTCTCCAGCACTTGTTGCTTGTGGATTTTTTGATGATGGCCATTCTGACCAGTGTGAGGCGATACCTCATTGTAGTTTTGATTTGCATTTTTCTAGTAATGAGTGCCTTTTCATGTGTTCATTAGCCATCTGTATGTCTTCTTTGGAGAAACGTCTATTTAGGTCTTTTGCCCACTTTTTGATTGGGTTGTGTGCTTTTCTGTTATTGAGTTGCATAAGTTGCTTGTATATTTTGGAAATTAATCCTTTGACAGTTGTTTCATTTGCTATTATCTTCTCCCGTTCTAAGGGTTGTCTTTTCACCTTGTTTATAGTTTCCTTTGCTAACACAGCATTTTTTGAAAAGAAGAGCAGTCAGTAAGTGCTAGCAGGGTGGAGGTGCAGGAAGGAGCCCACTGCAGCTGCCTGGGGGTGGCAATTGTCTCCCTCAGGAGAGCAAAGAGCAGGTCAGCCCTCTCCCACTGGGCAGCTCCTGCCCACTCTCACCTGGCTGTCACCCCTGTAACAATTTATAATCTGATTTTAGCCCTTACTCCACATGGAAAGAGGGCACTTGAAGTAGAGGAAGAATGCTAACTGGAGGTCCTCTTTCTTCTGGTACATGATGTCAGAGCCAGTCCTCCTCATATCTGCCAGGCAGAGGATTGGCCACCTACACAGGTGAGGGAAACTCACAGGTACCTCTGAGGACACACTCCAAACTGTTACAAGATCCACCCTCGATAATGAGAACCTGGATTCCTTCGTTCCTTCAGCAAATTCCAAGTGTGACATGGTGTGGGCCTGCAGGGGCAGGATGTCCACAAAGGAGCCCCGCCCTCCTGCAGCTCCCACCAGCACCAAGACCACAAGGACCAGGAAGGCACCTGGTCCTCTGCAGGGCAGTGGGGGAAGGGGGTGATAAGCCTGGGGACACAGGTCAGGTGGGGCACGGGGGAACAGGAGGGCAGGCTGGCAGGGCTAAAGGTGAGGATGCCACAGGGCAGCAGGCTGAGCAGGCGGGAGGGGTCAGTCTGAAGTAGAAAAGATGGCGAGGATGCGGCAAGGCCTGGACCAGGTGGGGGAAAAGTCCACAGTGAAGACTGGAAGGTGGAGGGGGTGCTAGGGTTGAACAGCGAGCCCTGCCATGGCCTTAAAGGCCCTCAAGGCTGCTCACTCCATAGTTGTTTTCTTTTTTAAAGTCAACAAGAAGAAACCTGAGAGTGAGTCCAAAGTCCTGCTACACAGAGAACCAACAGCCCCACCTTTCCACACCAGACCCATCAGCTTCTTCTTAGGATGAGGGTAAGGGTGATCCTGGGGACAGTTCATGAACTCTGAGGCCCCACTAGGTGAGAAATTTCTGAGCTCCAATTAGAATTCTGAAATCAGAGCCTTTAATAACAACAGCATATAAACTATTTGCATAATGGAGTGTGGATGACGAGCACATTTCCTGTAGAATTGTGTATTCAGTTCTCCTAGCCTGTGAGACTTCAAGGTGAGACTCACAGGAAACAAACAATAAATCATGAGCAGGTCCCCCAAGCTGTCACCCTGTGTGCCAGATTCCAGCACATATAAATATGAGACTAAGGCACCTCAAGTTCAAAGAAAGAGAAAGTACCACATCCCCAAATGATGTGTTTGCCCAGAACAGTATTAGTGTAAAAGGTAGGGTGAGGCACCAAGATGTACAGACAAGCCATCACAATCTCCTAAGTACCTAGACCACCCCTCTGCCTTGTGTGTGTCAAGCTGGATGCATATAATTAGAGAGCATGCTGGCAATGTGTGGGTGGTTTTTTCTCACAGTGATGTTACTTGTTTTTCCTCCACATAAAATATCACATATTTGTATAGTAAATAAACTCTGATGCTCAGTATGGTTAAGACATGTCTGTGATCCAATTAAAACATCAAAAAAAATCCAATAAATAAATCAAAAAATCCATAAAATCCAAATAAAATGAATTTCTATTAATAGTACACACACACACACACACACACACACACACACACATATACACACACACATACTTGGGTTTCCCTGATTGGCTCAGCAGGTAAAAAATCCACCTGCAATGCAGGAGATACAGGAGATGTGGGTTTGATCCCTGGGTCAGGAAGATGCCCTGGAGGAGGGCATGGCAACCGACTCCAGTATTCTTGCTGGGAAAATCCCATGGACAGGGGAGCCTGGCAGGCTACAATCCATGGGGTCACAAAGAGCTGGACATGACTGAAGCAACTGAGCAGCAGCAGCATATAAATAGCTATATATTCAAAGATAGCAACACATCTATAAATCTCGATTATATGTTATATGTGTGTGTGTGTGTATGCATATATACACAAACATATACATTTCAGCGTCTCCTTGGACCACATTTTCATTCCAAACAATCTGGTAACCACTGTTTGGTAAACATCCTTCAAACATCCTCCAAAGGATGTTTGGTAAACATCCTTCCATACAGTTCTCCAGAAGTATCAGATATTGACAGAGCTCTACGCCATTTTTCAGTAGCAACTGATGCTCCATGGTATAAACACAGGTTCATGGTATAAATGCACCAGAATTTGTCCAGCTCGTCCCTTGGAGCCATGCATTTACTTGGTTTCCACATGGTTGTTTTGTAACTACGAGCGAGGCTACAGTAAACATCCTTGCACCCTCCTCCTTATGATCTGGTATTAATAATGTAACAGTTCACAGACTATGAATGAAGGGGCTGTCTCCTCATAGAGGAGAACAGACACACAAATACTCAGGTAACAGAGCTTCCTGGGGAAGGTGAGGACCGCTGGTGTTACTCGTGTCTCTTGGCTCTTTTCCTGGCAGAAATACAACGTGCAGGTTCACATCAAGAACTAAGGATTCGGTGAAGTTCAGCCGAGTGCAGCGACAAGCAGGAGAGATGCATTCTCCTTCCCTTTTGCCTTCAGGGCAAAGGAGGGGTGGTTGGGAGGACTGGGGATGCTGGGGCAGCGGAAGTCGGTGTAGCATTCAGGGTGGAACAGGACACACTCGCCCACACTGATCCACTTCATCCCACACTGCCACCCAAGAGCCTACAGAATCCCCTGCCCAGTACCACACTGCCTCTAGCCCACTTCCAGTCACCTGTGGGGCAGCCACATGGACAACAGTAGAAATGCTGACCCCAGGGTGCTCTCTAGGGTGCCAAGCCCATGCCAGACCAGGGGTAGCTGCTGGGGCAGGGGGGAGTCTGAGTTCGGCCCCTGTGAAAATCTGTCCACTTCCCTCAGGTCCTCCCTCTAGCCCTGCTCTACACCTGGGGTCTTCCTGAGGAAGTTGTTGTTCAGCTGCTAAATCATGTCCAACCTTCACATCTGTACACGACTACTGGAAAAACCATAGCTTTGGCTAGATAGACCTTTATCAGCAAAGTTATGTCTCTGCTTTTTAAAACACTGTCTAAGTTTATCATAACTTTTCTTCCAAGGAGCAAAGGTCTTTTAATTTCATGGCTGCAGTCAACATCTGCAGTGATTTTGGAGCCCAAGAAAATAAAACATGTTCTGTTTCCACCTTTCACCCTTCTATTTGCCATGAAGTAACAGGACCAGATACCATGATCTTCGCTTTTTGAATGCTGACTTTTAAGGCAGCCTGAAGAAGGGGTTGTATTAATCACTCCTTAAAATTTTCTCTGTTTTTGACATCTGGCGCCATGATACCTGACCCTGAAGGAACTGCTCCCACTCCCATACTGTGATCTGGACAATGCGCAAACCAAGCAAGGCTCTCACACCCTCAACATCTGCTCTACCAGCCCAGGGCTGGATGAGGCACCTAGGGCAGCCCCTACACCTGCTTAGACTACTCACCCTGCCTTGCCCATTTCTTCCTGTAAAAACCACAGTGAAAGCTCCCACCCACATTCCCCTCTGCCTTCTGACTGGCCCTGGTGTTTCCCTGTGTGGCCCTGCCTATCCCATCTCCTGTTTCTAGGCTCCATGAAGACAAAAACTTCTCTCTTCACAGCAATTGTTACTATGTCCATGTATTTACCAGATGTAACTTAAATCACAGGCACATTTTAAAACAGGGCCTTGCTGCCAGGGGAATTCCCCACACCTTAAGCATCGCCTCCCTTGTACTCTAGACTATGGCCTGCCCTGGCATTCAGTTCACTCAATTCTCATTTCAACTAAAATCTAAACGATCCCTTTAGCTGTGTGTGTATGTGTATGTGCACACGCACACATGCACGCATGTATGCACACATGTAGAATTAATCGGTGGTTCATCTCCTGGAAGTGGAGACATGGAAGAATGGTAGCAGATTTAGCAAACAGCTAGCTGAGATCACCTAATCTGTACATCTTCCCAAGCAGGTGAATGCATGCATATTAAGTCAATTCGGTCATCTCCGGCTCTTTGCGACCCCATAGACTGTAGTCCATCAGGCTCCTTTGTCCATGGGAGTCTCCAGGCAATAATACTGCAGTGGTTTGCCATGCCCTCCTCCAGGGGATCTTCCCAACCTAGGGATCAAACCTATGTCTCTTATGTCTCCTGTACTGGTAGGCAGGTTTTTTTTTACCACTAGAGCCACCTGGGAAGCCCCCAAGCAGGTGATCATAATACAAGTATGTCCTCAAGGTGCCATGCTGGGCTGAGTATCTGGGGCATCAGTGGTGGCCTCAGAAGCTAATCTGTGAATTCACAGTGACTGTGAAAATCAGCACAAATGTTATTTCCAAACACAAGGCAGGATCAGCACCTCTGAGGGTCTGGCATGCACACGTGTGTGGCCAGTCACACACACACACACACACAGGCACACACGTGTGTGTGTGTGTGCCTGTCTCCCACACTGGGACCCTCTCAAACACACCCTGGCTTGGAGCTGGGCATGCATGAACTGTGCTGACAGTGAGGAGAAAGCCCAGTAATCCCTCACACCCAACTGACTCTCTGCCTCATCTGTTTCTCCTTGTTTTAAAAAAAAAAAAAACTACTTAATTTTATAGCTAAGTTATAGTTCCCGCTTTGGCCAAAAAATAAAAAGAGGGAGTCTTCCTGCTACCCATTCACCAAGTGAACCCTGGCCAATGCTGTGTTGACTTACAGAGACCAGTTTCCTGTGCTCTGAGAGCAGGGAAACGTTAGGCTGGGTACCTGGAGCCAACACTGCGGTCCCTTGTCACGTGTCCTTCTCCATGCCTTTGTGGTTTGCTTTAATTATTTTTTCAGGACCAGAAAAAGAGCAGCTAACCAACTGCAGCTCCCCATCCAAAGTTGGTCATGCCAGACCCAGCCCTGCCAGGACGCTCGTTAACACGAGCCACCTATAACGAATATTTAAGTTTACTTTTGGCTGAAAAATTTTTTTCTGGCAGGTGCTGCCCCCTCAAGATGAATTCACAGCAAAGGAAATATAACAAAGTTGGCCTCCTGGCACAATGACAAAATACACATAAACGAAACGTCGGCTTTCTTCAGTTTACATCACTCACGCCCCTCTCTCTACAAGGGCCTACAAATTACAGCTGTTGATGTTTTCGCATAACCTAAACTTTCACTCTACAGAACTCTTACTTGTCTCAATGTATTTATACTCTCGGTAATGGAGGTGCTCATTATTTACACCGGTTGTTTAAACAGTAACCAGATTGTTTAGGGCTGGCGCGTCTGGGTTGGGGTGGGTTGGCCGTCTGTGGAACACCACTCAGAACCCACACGCTTAAAAGGCCCAAATAAATGGGGCAGTGGGGAACTTATGACGCGAGAAAGGGTCTTTGTGAATTGTAAATAGGCCTGCATTGTGGGGCCTGTGAACCACACAGTAAAGGGATGTCAAAAAACATTCCCCCACAGAAACCCAACTCTGGAGCCCAGAGCAGCCTTCTGGAAGGTTCTGTCCTACCCCATGCACTGCAATTCGTTACTCAGTAAAAGTTCAGGGCACACTCTAGAAAGCTCTCTGAATAGCCTCTCTGGATTTCCCGTCACACAGTTGTTCCATCATCGCCATGCAGTCCTCAGAAGAGAGCATCCATGACCCAGGAAGCAGGGAGGAGGTTTCCCCAAACCACAGTGAAGAGCAGGTGAGCACCAGAAACGAGCAGGATCTACTGGCAAAACTGAAAGATGGCAGAACAAGAGATCTGAGGACCCGCTGGACACTGTAGGCACTCGGTGACAATTCTGAATGGTACTGCAATTTCTCCCCTCAGAAGAAAAGAAATTGCCACATAAGATGTTCTGTCAAGAAGAAAATTGTTGAAGGGGGAAAAAACCACAGTGAAAGAAAACCTTGCAATATTTCTACTCTTGGAAGGCATCTTTCACCTCTGGAGAGAAACAGCCTAGCTCTGTCAGTCACCTAGAGAACAGAAGACCACTCCTGACACCTGCATACTCTGGCCTCTGGTGCCTGCTCTGGTGAGGAGAAGGGACACCAGGCCTGTAGATGCCATAGGGCCCGGGGGACCAGGTCACAGCCAAGGGGCCTTCTGAGGGCAACAGCATGATAGTCATCCTAGATTCCAGTCACTTTCATGGGTTCTCCCCAAGGGACTATGGCGCTGCCAAAAAGCTGACTATTGGATACTAAAACAAAAAACACACTTTGGATCACATTTTTTTCAGTTACTCTGTTCCCTCAAGATTTAGGGATTCCCTCTGTGCTCCTAACTCCTCTGTAAGATAAAAGCAACAGGGTTCCTTCCCGCCTTTCAAGGATCTCAACAGCAGTGGGAAAACAATTCAACTCCCAGAAAAGGGGAGTTTATTGATTAACACTCAACTATAGCAGGCTGTAAAGTAAGAACTTAGGCTTTGGAATTTGAAAGACAAAACAAAACAGTTCAAATATAGGGTCTGCTGGTTTCCACTCACTAAATTCACTGGGCAGCTCTTTTCTCATCAGCCCACACGGCCAACATCTTCAGTGACAACCCTCTGCTTCCCTTGGTCAGGCACAGGCAGCCCTGAGACATGAGTTGTTCCTGAAAAGGACCTTGTCAAATGTTTGCCACCTAGCAGAGTTCCCCCCACATCACCTCCTCAAAAACCAGAATGCAGAGAAGTGACAACGGTTCTAAGTCAAGATCACTAAACAAAAGCAATTTAATTCTCCCAGTGAATCATGAAGGTCTACTTATGTAATGGATTTAAGAAAAAGTTCATGGTTACATAGATTATGTTTCAAGAAGGAAATCCAATAACATCAATGACGCTTTCCATACTAAATGATATGCATTACATTTTTTAAATGATCTATGGCTTCCAACATGCCATATTACAGATTCATGGCATATATAAAATGATTTTTCTCTGATGAGCAGTTATTTCAGAGCAGTATAAGCTCCCACTCAGTAGCAAAGAAACCACAGGCATTTTCATTCATAATAAAAGTTATCACATGGTTTGAAAAATAAACTTTAAGGCAATTAGAATACATGGGTCTGAAAAGGTGCTTAAAAGAGAACATTAAATATTTACAGGTAAAATGAGTGCATTTTGTTCAAGACCGAGGCATTAAATCAAGCTCCTCTTGCTTTGACAGGGTCATAGAGAATTACAGGATTTTCACTAATCCTCAAATAAACAGTGTAAATACTGTTCTTAGCTCAGAAATTGCCTGCTGGCTATCGAGGGGTATTCTTGACAGAAAACGTGACAGCACCTCAACTGTCAACCTTCGAGAAACTGATGGTCTTCCTGTAAATTCCCTGCAAACCAAAACTACTTGATATGATGCCAACGAAATTTTAAAAGACCACTTGGCAATGCAGAGTAGGTCTGGAGGCCCTTTTTCATTGATTAGGAGGAAACCATCAGCTCCCTAGGCAACACCCAGATGTCTGAATATAGGTAGGTTTCAAAAATCCACAACACAACTAGGCAAAAGCAAGTCAGCAGTGGGAGAGAGGCTGCCCCTAAATCCACTTGCCGTGGCCATTAATCTAAGTGTGCTCAGGGTCACCGGCAGTGGATAATGGACAACCTTGTAGAATTCCCAGTACCTGTGGCTTCCCTGGGCTTCTCTGATAGCTCAGTTGGTAAAGAATCCACCTGCAATGCAGGAGACCCCAGTTTGATTCCTGGGTCGGGAAGATCCGCTGGAGAAGGAATAGGCCACCCATACCAGTATTCTTGAGCTTCCCTTGTGGCTCAGATAGTAAAGAATCCACCTGCAATGCAGGAGACCTGGGTTCAGTCCCTAGGTTGGGAAGATCCCCTGGAGAAGGGAAAGGCTACCCACTTAAGTATTCTGGCCTGGAGAATTCCACGGACTATACAGGCCATGGGGTCGCAAAGAGTCAGACACAACTGAGTAGCTTCTCTCTCTTAGAAAACCCTCCTCAATAAACAGTCAACAGCCTCACCTTGGATCCAGCAGCTCAAGGCAAATGCCAAGTTGCCATCTTGCTTCATCCTCCCCTAACCCCTGGTAGTCAGTTGGTCAGGGGTCAGTTTTATCCTTAGAACATGTCAGAAGTAAGTTCTTTCTGTCCTTCTCCTCTGCCCCCACCTCAACACCAGCCTCCACCATCCTTGTTCTGACCCTCCAACCTGGTCTCCACCCAGGTTCCCTACTTTCCCATTCAACCACAATGGCATGCCTATCTATTGGCATGCAGCCAGAAGAGTCCCTTCAAAAGATAAACTTTATCAAAATGTTACATCATTGCTTCAAATCCACTATGCAGGCGCCCATCCCACTTCAACTAAAGCCCCATATTCTCACCATCCCCTGCAACAGCCAATCCTCGCACTGCAGTGCCTTGGCTCCTCCTTCCAGAGGTTCTAGTCCACCCAAGCTCTTTCCTGCCCTAAGACACGGACATGTGTTTCATTGGCCTGGCTTCCATGCAGAAGCCCCTTCTCAGACAGGCCTTCCATGCCCACCTCCCCTGGGCTTCTCCCTGCTCCCCACACCCCATCACTCTACCTCATTCCCTCACATTACTGTCTTCATTGCCATTATTTCTATCTGCAATTCATTTGCTTATTTTTTAGCTGTTAATTGTCTCTACTCCCCTCCAGCATTGGTGGGTTCTGTATGTTCCAAGGAAAATGACACGACAATCCACAGAGGATTTAAACATGAGATCAAAAAGCAAGAGTAGGGACTTCCCTGGTTGCTCAGTGGTAAAGAATCTACCTGCCAAAGCAGGAGACATGAGTTCAGTCCCTGACCTGGGAGGATCTCATGTCAGAGCAACCTGCCTCAGAGCACCTAAGTCCATGTGTTCTAGAGCCTAGGAGCTGAAACTGAGTCCATGTGCCCTAGAGGCTGTGCTCTCAACAAGAAGAAGCCACTGCAATGAGAAGCCCGGGCACCACAATGAAGAGTAGGATCCAGTTCCTGCAACTAGAGAAAGCCTACACAGCAACGAAGACCCAGCACAGCCAAAAATAAACAAATCAAATTACATATTAATAAAAGAAGCAAGGGCACCGGGGAGGAGGACAAAGACAGTCATTTACCATTTGTTACTAGTTTTAAGCCCAGCTTCAAAAGGAAAAGATACTCATCAATGGGATTTGAGAAATACTGATCACCATTCACTAGCAAATTGTACTGTATTAGTGGATGTTACCTTAACTGTCCTGAAAATGTGACAAAGTGTATTTTAACTGACCACTGATGTTTCTGAACAACTTTGAGGCTGCCATGCATTTCTGAAGGAGAGATGAAGAATTCTCAGGAGAGAGCCCATGGCCTCTGGCACCCGCTGCCTTCTGAGAGATTCCCTTTATCAAGCAGTAGGGAGTGCTGACTCAACCTGCACTTCAAACATGACAAATAGCACATCCAAAAGCTTGGTGCTGGGGAGGACCTTGGCCTCAGTCGTGGCTAACTTGACATCTGAGGTGGAGGGGAGAGATGCTAAGACCCAGGGGGCAGACCAGGGTGGGTTCCTGTCTCCACCTCCCCATGTTCAGTGACCCTAGGAGGTCTTCTGTGATTTCCAGAGATCATGGTGGTAGCCCAGACCCACATGGCCAGGCCAGTCCAGTGGTTAACTGATGAGATCACACGATCAACATAAATGTGCAAAGCCACATCAGGACAAGCAAGACTGTGGCCTTGGGGTGTGTGCACACATCTGAAAAGAGATGGTACCAGAAGGAGCCAGAGAAAAGGGTTCAAGCCCTGGCAGCCCTGTACCTTTCTGCACACCAGGCAGGTGCCAGCCCAAGAAGGGGCCTCCTTTGGTCTGGTCCCCAGGGTCCAAGTGCTGACACCCAGGAAGACAGCGCCACGGCCCCTCTGGATCAGGCTGCCCCATGACCATCTTGCCAAGCCAAGGCTCCGTCTGGTATCCATGGGAACAAAAGGAAAGTCAAGGCCGCGTTTAACTACCATGATGAAGATTTACTTAGGGAGTAAAAGCAGAAAGAAACCACAAGCCCAGCGGGTTGTTAATGGAGGGGGGAGAGAAAACAGGAGGGGGGGGAGGGGAAGGGGGAGGGCCGCCAAGGCTCTTTCAGTGTCTCCAGCTTTTGTTTATAGCTGTTCCAGACGATCTTAAAATTATCAGGTGGGGGAGAGGGAGCCTGGGCGTGCGGGTCCACGGTGCAATTTATGGAGCATTTCCTTTTCTCGGGGGCCAGAGCTGTGATCACATGAGTCTTTGCTTTTCTAAACTCCATGTTTGTTTTTGTAGTTTCTGCCAAACTAAATCAATTCAGCTTGTGGCAACCTTTAAAGAGTCATGACTCGCTCAAATAGTCTCAAAGCTTGACTTCTTTCCAAGAACGTCAACCAACATTTGTATAGGTTTCACATGCTTGGTGATCAAATCCTCTAATTACTCAAATCTGTGTCACATAACTATACATTAGTGACTTTTAAGATGACAGATTTCTATTCTTTGATATGCACAGCTAAATGTCTTTCACTCACATCAGGCAGAAACATTGGATTTTTCTTAACAGTACTCCTTGTGCACTAGCATCTCTTGAAATATCTTCAATGGGAACAAAAGGCCACAAACCCCACAAGCCCCCTTCCTCCATGACAGCCACTCATCCCTCGTGTGGTGTTGCCAGCCCTCCCCCAACTGGGTCACCCCACTTGCCTGGACACCCACTGGCTGCACTGAAAGTCTGAATCCTTCCTAACAGAGCCCGCTGGGGTAGAAGGAGGAAGAATTTATTACAAAGGAAGCTCCTGTGACTCCCTGTGGAAGAATCTGAAACAACTGCCTGTGCTGGTTATAGATAAGCTTAACCCTTTTATATAGGAGAAAACAGAAAGAATGGGGCAGAACTTAGGGGCACTCAGCAACTCCTCCAGTGGACTTGCACTGTGGTCTGGATGTAAGTGTCCTATCAAAATTCATGTGCTGAAACCTAATCCCCATGTGGAGGTATTAGAAGGTGGGGCCTTTGGGAGGTGCTTTGGTCATAAGGGTGGGACCCCCCTGCAAGGCATTAATGCCTTTAGGAAAGAGACCCTGCAGAGCTGCGCCCTGGCCCCTTCCACCACTTGAGGACACAGCAAGAAGTTAGCAGTCTATAACCCAGCAGACAGCCCTCATCAGAACCTGACCCTGCCAATACCCTAGTCTTGGACTTCCAGCCCCCAGAAATGTGAGAAATAAATGACAGTTGTTTGCAAGTCACTCAGCCTGTGGTCGAATGTACCAAGACAGCTTAGAAACAAAAAATACCAACCAAAGTGGTGACCTGAAACACCCAGAACTGCAGAATGAACTCTGGTCTCTCTCAGTTCCAATGGCTCATGAACTCAATGTAGGTCAACTCCAGCCAGCTCTGACCTGTGGACCCTGGGTCATTTCCCTACTTTGACCAGTAGAGCATCCTGTTCTGGAAACAGGACCTCTCAGGTGTGCAGAATCTCCCATCTGCCTCTCTTTTTGCTCTTCTCTATGTGTTTATTCAAAGCTGTTCTTGAAGGATAGTACCTGTCTTTTGCTGCTCCATAAAGAAAACATATTCCCCACTGTTCTCACAGCTCAGCCCAAGCAGACACTGAAGAAGCCACCCCTCCTTCCCTGCTTCAGCTCCAGAGTGGAGGGGCCTGGTGGTCCAGCTCTGGTGAAATGCCCACCGCTGAGTAGTCAGCTAGGTGAGCCTGGAGGATGAGATGACCAGCTTCTACTGCAGCCCCCTGAGGAGTACAGTGAGTGGGGAGCAAGGCATAGAGGGATGGGATGCTGGAGAGGTGAGGATGCACTGGCCCAGGGCTTAGTTCCCCCCATGAAGCACAGTTTATACCTTTACTGGGGCAAGAATTTAAAAAGCACAATGATAGTGATGGTGAAGTCGCTCAGTCATGTCCGACTCTTTGTGACCCCATGGACAGTAGCCAACCATCTCCTCCGTCCATGGGATTTTCCAGGCAAGAATACTGGAGTGGGTTGCCATTTCCTTCTCCAGGGGATCTTCCCGACCCAAGGATCGAACCCGGGTCTCCTGCATTGTAGGCAGATGCTTTACTGTCTGAGCCGCCAGGGAAGGCCACAAAACAATTACAAAACTTGGCAACTCAACAACAATAACAGTCACTGCCCATCTTCTTCCATCTTATCATGAAGCTTCTGATTCCTTTACCCACAGGACACCTTGCAGAGTTATCAGTACAGAGAATGGCCATGCTTCTCAATCTCCTTCCAGAGACACCCCAGGCAGTGAGTGCTGGTCTGTTTGTGAGTGTGTGCGTGTGTGTATATGTCTGTGTAAGTACCTCTTTGTATCTGTGTGTGCCTATGTATGTGGATATATGCTTCTGTGTTAATATCTGTGTATATTTGTGTACCTGTCTATGTCTGTGTGTATGTATGTCTTTGTTGAGTGTCTATGTGTTTACATATATGTATATACATATGTATGTCTCTGTGCATGAGCATGTGTGTGTGTGTGTGTGTGTGTGTGTATCTGTGTGTGCTTGCATGTGTGACTGGAACAAGATGAATCAGGAGCCACATGGCAAACCAGTCCATCTTCCCAGAGAGTGGATTATCTTTTTAACTCAAAATTTGGGGGAAAATGTTAAATATCAAAACAAACATAGAAACAAAATAGAGGAGAATACAAAATTCATGTTAATTTGTATATAAAAAGAAGAGATCGCAAAGACAACACTCATCCTTAGGTCTGCGTGCCTCATCTGGGTTCCACTGTGAGAGGCACACCACCATCGCCCCACCTCTGGGAGGTTGGGAACCTCAATTCCTGCGCAGCTATTCCAAGCACCGAGGAGAGGTTGGCTCTGGACCGGCCTCTTGAGCTGCTTAAGTTCCAGTTTCTTCATGTAAAAGGCAGGGGAGTAGAGATCAGAAGAGGGCTGCCTGCATGTTGCAATCAGCTGGGAAATTTGAGCAAGATCAACACCAGGGCCCCACAGAGAGCAGTGAAATCAGAACCTCTAGGGCTGAGAACCCAGGAAATTCCAATACACGCAGCCAGGGTTGAAAAGATGGAACACTCGAAAGAGCTCCATGCAAATAGGATCACATTGGGCTATATAAACTATTACATGATTCCCTCCACTCAGGTTTCGTCTGCCAAGGTTTTTTTCCCTGGATAGGGCAGCCAGTGTTTCAGCCAGGCTGCCTCCACATGTTCACAACTGGGCCATCTGCAAGACCTAGGGGTACCAGGGCTGGGATGTTTACTGTTTTTCCCTTTGGGGGTTTTTACACAAATGCTCCAGGCTTCCAACTGGACCCTGGCTCTCCTGGCAACCCACTCCCAAACTTACATCCCCTTCCACACTACATTTTCCTTCCAGATAGAACCTGTGATGCCGAGGGTCTGTCCTCCTCTTCAAAAGGCCAAGCCTCTACAGTCCACAGGCTCAAGCTCCTGACACCGATCAGTGCCCTATAATCCCTCCTGAGCAGCAAAAGCAATTTTAGAGAAGTGGTCTGGAGACACCAAGAGGACCTGAAGGAGACTCTCACAGGGAAATGAAAACCTTCTGGTGACCAGGTCTTAACTATAGCTGAGCATTTGGGAACTCTTAACTTCCAAAAGATGCTGAGGGTGACGGTCCCGAGGACAGGAGCAGCTGGGCCCTGGGCCTTGCCCTATAGAGGATGGACACAGAAAGAAAAGCCAGGAGGGAGACGTGGGGGTGGCGACAGCGAGAGGGGAAGGAGCGTGTTTCCAAGCGGTCATGGTGGTCTAGTTGCTAAGTCATGTACGACTCTAACAACCCCAAGGACTGTAGCCCACCAGGCTCCTCTGTCCATGGAATTTCCCAGGCAAAAAATACCGGAGTGGATTGCCATTTCCTTTTCCAGGAGATATTGCCAACCTATGGATCGAAACCGCACTCTCCTGCATCGCAGGTGGATTCCTAACCACTGAGCCACCAGGAAAACTTGGCATTTCCAAGCAGAGATACCTGAAAAAGCAACACGCAGCAGATCCGCCTACAGAGAAGTGGAAAAGAAACAACTGTTGTTGACAAGGGTATTGACCTCTAAATTTTAATTAAACTTTGTTACTTACTAGTAGCTATGCAAGAAAACCTATCAATAAGAGAATAAAAAATAATAGTTCAGAAATTCCAACCACAGAAGGTACCCAAGCAGCCACATGGACGTCTTCCTACTAATCCAAGAAAAGCAGAGTATCCACTTGCCCACTTGTTTGTGGCTATAGCAGGTGAAAACTGTTGGAAAAACCAAATTTGGATGTTTTCCCTGGGAATGAACTAACAAGCTACAGGTGAAGAGGAATGACCAGCCCTCACTACAGGGAAGGTTCCTGGGTGGTCCAGAAAAGGGCCTAATGGTCCTGTCCCCAACTCAGAGCAGAGAATGGGCACAGTGGCTTCAACAGGGTCCCAAGAGGGACAGTCACAGGAGCAGCTGCAATCCAGTCCTGGGGGGAGGGTCCGTCACCAAGCTCCTTTCCCCTCGCCTCTCACACCCATGAAAGCACGAAGTTATTATGCAGCCCAGTGCTTCACAATCTACGTATAACTGTGTTCCCCAAACTCATATGCTGAAGTCATCATCTCAGAGTATGACCTGCTTTGGAGAGAAGGCCTTTACAGAAGGCATCAAGTTAAGATGAGGTTATCAGAGTGGGCCCTATGTCAATCTAAGCAGAGTCCTTATCGACAAGGGAATCTTGGCCACAGACACACACACAGGGAAGGTGATGTGAAGGTACAGCAGTAGGAGAGCCGCCTGCATGCCAAGGAGTGGGGCCTCGGAGGAAACAAACCCTGTGGACAACTTAACCTGGGACATCTGGCTGCCAGAGCTGTGAGACCACAAGTGTCTGGCGTTCAGGCCACCCAGTCTGCGGTGCTTGGCGACAATGCCCCAAGACAACCTGCACAGCACGCAACAGGCCTTCACACTGCTTGTTATCATCACCCAACATCCCCGTCAGATAAGAAACGTTTCCTCTCCACCACAGACCGCTGCTCTGCTTTCAGCTCTGTCCCAACGGCCTTTCCTCCCCCGCTGCCTGGCCTCCCAGCAGCCTACTCACTCAGCGACCCCTGCAGCTCCAGCTGCCATCCCCTATGCAGCCCCTCTGGTCACATCTCCCACCCTCCACGGTCCACTCACTTGATTCAGGCCAACTTGCCTGGATTCAAGCCCTTCAGCCTGTCAAGCACAAGCTTGTCTCAGCTATTCACTCTGGGACCCAAACGTCTCTGCTGAGCAGACCTTCACATCTTGATCTCTGGCAAGAATCCCTGTAGCTCCGGCCGCCTACAGACTGGCATGGCTGGCATTGTTACTCAGCATCTCCTTTGCCAGCTCTGTGCTGAGAACCACGCACATACACATGCACTTGACCCCGAGACAATATGGGGGGTGGCACCACTGGATACCCACCATCACCCAAGAAGCCCTTTCCCACTCCACCCCAGCCATGTGATACAGGCTCCCTTAGTCCTGTCCACAAAACAGAAGGCCCAAGAAATCAAAAAACAAAGTTCTATTTCTCAGACACTTGCAGTTCGGTCCCTGGGAATGATCAAGGCAGGTGAGGCTGGAGCAGGCCCCCCTGAGGTATCCTCAAGAGCAGGATGGCACAAGCAGCCTTGGCTACCTGTGAGATCCTTCTG
>NW_011494629.1:1253972-1263453 GCF_000754665.1 Bison bison bison
TTCTGTGTCCTGGAGTGACCCAGCAGAAAGGTGACAGGACTGAGACTCAGACCTCGGAAGCCACGCAGCCAACCCATTGCCTCCACGCTGGAGACGGCGACCACTTGTCCATGCAGCCCAGGACAAGGGGAGGCCCAGGCACGGCCACCTAAAGCCTGGCCTGGAGTTGTCCATGGGCACATTCTCGATCAGGTCGCCAGCAGCTGCACCTGCTCTCTGGGTGCTCCTAGGATGGCCAGCCCAACTGAGCACATTCAGGGACAGTAACCCACTGGGAGGGCTGGGACTCAGGATGGCTCAAGATGAGACCAGCTTCCACCAGGGAAACCAAGGGGTACCTGGAGCTCAGGAGAACAGACACAGAGGTTGAAAGAAGTCTGAGAGGCAAAAAGGGCTGAAAAAGGCCCATGGGGAGCGGCAGACACACCCCTGCAAGCAATATTACAAAATGCCTGCATAGGGGTCAGAGAGAAAGAGCAAGAAATCTGGTATAACACCACAGGCTGTTGAATCTGGGTGGAGCATTTATGTGTGCCTGTTGTACTATTTTTCAACTTGATACATACTTGAAAACTTTCAGCATCAAAGGTGAGAGAAAAGAAAGAGGCCCACAGCCATGGGGTGGTGGTGAGTCAACAGGATTCTGTTCACTTCAGTCAGGTTCTCAGAGAAACCCCAGACACACAGCACACTCAAAGTTCCCAATGCACAAGGCTTCTGGGTCTCCTGAATTCCTTGAAATTCCATACACCTGGATTCATGGCAGTTCTTTCAAGACCTTCACAGCTTGTGGTTGCTCCTTCTCCACTGCCCTCAGGTTCTCAAGTCCAAGGTCTTAGAAAGCAGGTCTCTCATAATGAGACAGTAGCTCAAAGCAGACTCTACTTCACACCCTCCCTGCAATCATCCTGAATCCCTGCAGGAGATACTGATGCTGGCATTTTGCACTTCAAGATCAGACCTCAGGAAGGGGACCAGATGGCAGAGTCACAAGGAAGTGGGCATTGAAAGCAGGTGGGTCTGATCCGAGCCTGTGAGGTCCCCATAACACCTTGCTCTGCGGTGACAAGGATCCTCCCCACCCTAAGCCAGGCCCCTGGGAACTCACATGCAGTGGGAGGGAGGTCCTCGTCAGTCCCTAAGGGAAACCAAACTTGGCTGAAGCACAGGAACATGTGTGAAGGGCAACTCTCTGCAGGATACAGTGTATTTAAGAAGTCTATTTATAACAGCAAATACGCTCATACCAAGACAAAGGAAACAGGGAAAGTCTTCAAAATCATTCGCCAAAAATGCGAGAGGAAATAGAGGATAACTGACATGCGACCAAATCCCAGTGTTCACCAACTTACACCAAAAATGTTCGAATCAGGCACATTTGGGAGGCCCCACCTCACCCAAGGCAGCTATCCGCTGTCTCTGGTATGTGGTGCCCCAGTTTCCTTGACGAGAAACAGGGCATGGGGTGAAATACACAAGGCTCTCACCAGGCAGGACCTGAAATGTGTCCCCGCTCTCTGGAACCAGCCCATGTGTTTGCAATTAGGCAGCAGCCTGCCCCGGCAGGAGGGGAGGGCCCCAAGGCCTCTTGCCAGCCACAATTTCTTCTCTGCCAAAACAAGGCCCCTTAACCCAGTGAAGACCACTGCCCACAAGGCAGCCCAGTCCTCTGGCCTCCAGGAAACGAAGTGAAGAGGGAGCTGTGGGCTCAATCCTGTGCCCCAAGTCAGACAGGCCACATGGCTAAGCTGCTGAATGTTTCTTTGTGTCCTTATGGAAGCCAGTGACAAATAACATGTGTCTTTCAGACATGGGGACAATAAGAAAAACACACACATCTGTTTCCACAACTGGCAACAAGTCTGTAATACACAGAAGCCCTTCAAACAAGCCTGCCTCCCCGGATGTGAAAGAAAGCCTTCAGTAATCCTGGAAGACTGGGGACTGGCAATAAAGTAAAAACCAGTGTTCAGCCACTCACCCCCAAACAAGAGCGGATGCTGTGAGGTAGGAGACAGCAGCTAGGGACAGGCTGGGGATCCACTCCCACCCTGGGTATCTGGTGTAGAGGGGTCAGACCTTTCAAACTTACTCTGCAACCCGCTTACCATTAACTTACTTCTTAGGACTCTGGGGTGAAAACGTGAAACAGAAAGCAAAGTATCTGAGAAACCATCTCTTAGAAGACCTGGAGAGCTGCCATGGCCCAGATTATTTACAGAGATTTCAACAAGGATATCCGGCCAGAGTCCTGGGAGGGGAGAAGGGGGGCTCCGAGGAAACAGCCCAACCCCCATGTTTTGGGACCCACCTCCCAAGAAATGGGGCCACCCATCACATGGCATATTTTTCTATATCACAGGATTTTGGGACTGTGAAAGGAGAAGTATCAATTTAGCAAAACCACAGAGAGAATCCTCAGATTTTCTCCATGGCCACAAACTGCTGACTTGGCCAAACACTCTGATTTTTTAGCAGAAAAAAGAAAGAGAAGATCCCTTCTTTAGCAAACACACCAGTGAAAGGCATTATGGCTCATTCAGCCAGCCGTGACCCACAGGAGTGAGGGACAGAGACTCTCGGGGCCTCTCCCTGTGCCGTCTATGAAAATCTAACTGGGTGGGAAATCAGGGATGATTATTCTGGCCCCCAGCTGCTGGGAAATAACCGCTTTTCAGGAGGGAATGCTGACGTTACTGTTGTAGATTTTCTTATGATTTTGCTCCCTGGGTTCAAATTCCTGATTAGCCAGTGTGAGCTAGGCAACAGCTCCCAGGGAGCATGCAGGCCTCAGGCCAACCATAAAAAGGGGGAGACGCCTACCAAGGTGAGATGCAGGAGGACAGAGCACAGAATGGCAGTAAGCAGTCCTCCCACACTGACCTTAATATTTTGTTTTTATACAGATCTGTGTCCCCCATATTCTACAGGTCCCATTTCTAATTTCACGACATTTTTAACCATTTTTAACACGACATTTTTAACTGACATACCCACATCTTTGTGTTATAACCGAAGTGTTCCTAAACAAATAAACAAACAATCCAGAGAAAACCTCAGAATATATCATGGTTAAATTCCATAACCTTGCAACCGTACTTGTTGGGCAGTTCATGGGTTCAGTGAAAGATCTTTTGTAAATACAAATAAGCAACAATTACTGTGTCTGCAAATTACTGTGTGTGTAGCACTTTGAGAAAGGGAGTCCAGGGGCAGGGGTGCTTTTTTTAACTTTGTTCTGATTACTAAAATCTAAGTCAGCTTTTATTTTAAAAAACTGAAAAAGCATAAGAAAAGAACATAAAAATCATCTGTCAAACTTTGACCCAGACAAATCCAGTGCTAAAATCTGGGTGCCTTTCTTTCCAGCTTCCCAAACTAGATATACTATTCTGCATACTGATACAAATACTTTGTTACAAGGTTAGAGTTCATTCCTAAACTGACGTTTTTGTTATTATATCATTAATAGTATATCATTATTTCCGTCCTTGGTCTCTACACCCTATAAGGAAGGGGATCCTTCTACATAATTCAGACAGATTCTGGGTGTTTAGGGCACTGCCTGGTGAATATCAAACATTGTATATGTCCCAGTTGAACACGTGAATATTCCATTGTAAATTTTTTCCCATATCATTATAAATAACACTGTATCATGAAGATTTTGCTATATCCTTATGCTTTGAAGTGTGATAAAAAAAAAAAAAAAATCTACAAAATACTTTGCCATGTAACTCGCCAAGTTTACGTAACTCTTCTCCAGCTAGTGAGCACTCAGACTGTTTCTCATTGTTAACTGGACCAAACAAACCTTCTAAACGTCCCCATCAGTAAATCTTTGTTTATTTCTCTTCCCTTGTTCTCAGGAACTATTCCTAGAAGTGAAAGTACTGGGTCAGAGACTGGTCCAATTTATATAGTTACCAGTAGTGAATAAAACTATAATGTTCTAAGACATTTTGCAATTGGATAGCCAAAAAGTAGTAGGCCATCATTAAGCTTATTATCTACTTCTGGATTCTCGAAGGATTCTGAAGATGTTGAGATTTCTGTTCATTGTTATTTTTTCTTGTGAGTTTACAAGTGTCCTTTGCCCACCCCTCCTACTAGAAGTTATCGTTTGGGGGCAGCATCATATTGTTTTAGTATTTGCAGCTTTACAAGATATTTTTAAAAATAGTAAAGATTTTCTTTTATCACTTTTTATATTCAAAATTTTCTTGGCCATTTAACCATTTCTTTATGCTCCCAGAGAATCCCTGGGGTCATTTTGTCCAATGTCCACCCCGCCAAAGTCCCACTGGGATGTGGACTGAGATTAAACGTTTGCTACTCTCAGAAGAACTGACATCTTTTGAAAATGTAGTCTTCTAAAGCATGAATAAATTATTATGCTTTCTAAAATTTCACTATTCTAACATGATTTCATATCCTTTGGTAAAGTTTTTAGATTATTTCAGTGGAACCTACACACTTTCTGATGGTATGATGGTAAACCAATATGGTTTATCTGGTTTTGCTTCTCTCAGTAGAATTTTACCCCCATACAGCTTCTGATTTTCCAATACATTTTTCCAACTATATATTCACTAATTCTAAAAAGTTTTTAGTCTATTTTAGTCTATTTACTAGGGCTTTTAAGATACACAGTCTTGTAAAAAACAATAACTGTATCTAGTACAATCCATTAAACCTCTCCTTGTTTCTGTTTTATGTCTTAGTACATTGGCAAGACTTACAAAGCGACGTCACCTAAGGCTTTTTTAACTGGCCTTGATATTAATGGGAATATCTAGGTTACACCACTAATGTTTGTTTTTAGTTTGGCATAGATATTAATTAACATTGTAAAAAGTTATCCTTCTATCTCAGTTTCCTACGGTTTTGTAAAATGAGAAATGTGTGATTAATTTTCTTAAAAGCCTTTTGGGTATCTCATAATCTCCCTATTTATACTGTCTAAATGATTACAGACATCAGAAAGTAAACACAAGCTGAGAAAGAGGGAGAATTCCATTTTCAAATGACCTCAAGGTATATAGCTTTAATATACAGTAACTAACCATCGTCACACTGTCCCACCTCTAAATAAACTATATTGCACGTGCAGTCACTTTCCTGAAGTGCATTCAGAGGAAGACAAATGAATTACCACTCTGGGCCATCCTTGTAAACACAGGGCCACATTTACAGGCACATCTGTAATCAAACACAGGCATTTCCTAGCAGGCAGCAAACTCAGGCGTAATCTGTGAGTATTTCCATGTACCAGGAACCATGTGGAAGAAAAACTTAAATAATTATAGCTGAGGGTGATGAAAGGAAGGCACACCCACATTCTGGAATACAGATCAGGTGACACTTTCTTATCAACACAATCAGGATTTGAAGATGATTGATCAACAGAAGCCAATGACATCTAGTGGGAAACCATAAAAGTGATGTATTCCTACAACAAATATTTTAATTGAACCTAAAACACAGAGATGAACCACCATTAATCAACCTACTGACGCAGAGCCCAGGCCCTTTCTGTTTCTACTGATTTTTGTTTATATTAATTTCTTCATAAATATATCATCTATTTCCTGGTTTGGTTTTCTTAAAGTGATGTGCTTGCACACACCTATGAAACAATACAATACCCTAATCAATTTTCACTATGACTTCCATTTAAATCAACAGCGAGGTTTTAACAAGTTTTTCTCATTCTGTATTTTTAGAGCATTCATTTGGAGTTTTCATTTCTTTGCATTCTGTATCACATAGGACTTATGGGTAATGTAATTAAGTTATGTATGTGTGATAACAAACACGGCTCCCATAGCAGGCTTCAGAAGACTCTTGGCTAACAATACACAGTCCCACTGTGGAAGCAAGTATGTGAAGACTTAGGGAAGAGGAACCCAGCAGCCTTCAGTGCTGCTGCGCCATGGGCAACTGTCAGTTTATTTACAAAGGAAATGGAGCTTCTAGTTTATTTTGCAGCCACTAAAAAGAATAAGAAGGAATTATACAACCAATCTTTGAAGTAAATGATATCTATGTTTCAATATTAAGAAAAGAAAACAATATCCCCCACCAAAATTAATATGAACATTTTTTTAAACATACACAGTTTGTATATAGAGAAGAAAAGGTTGGAAAAACAGACACTGAACCGTTACCAGTAACTACATTTGGTCTTTGAGAAATGCAAAGGTAAGAATGAACATGATACATGTTTTATTATATGCTTTTTATATGAATTTTTAAGAATTTCATATTATTACTTTTGTAACATAAATTTATTTCTAAGAAAAAGAATGCAAGCAGGAAGTCTGATTGGAGGACAGATGAATCAAATGACTTCCTGAAAGAAGCCAGTAGAATTTCACTGGTGTCAAGGATTTTATGCTGGAGCTTCCCTGGTGGCTCAGACAGTAAAGAATCTGCCCGCAATGCCGGAGACCCAAGTTCGAGCCCTGGGTCAGGAAGATCCCCTGGGGAAAGAAATGGCTACCCACTCCAGTATTCTTGCCTAGAAAATCCCATGAACAGAGGAGCCGGGTGGACTATAGTCCATGGAGTCACAGAGTCAGACATGACTGAGTGACTAAGCACACACACACAAAAGGATTTTATGCTACTATTTCCTAGAGGCAACTGTCCCCATAGGATGGCTCCCTTTAAGAAAAGCAGACCAGGCTTGCGCCACCAGAGAGGACAGTCCCATCCTCCATCCATATAAAAGGATGCTCTGTGTGAGGCCAAGTTCAAACCCATCACGTCCCTGACTCAAGTCTTTCCCCAAACACAGGGCTCCCTCAGGGCTTCCATCCTATTTGGACTTTTGAGCTAACCACTTGGTGGTTTTGACCAGTCACTGCAAGACTGACCTTGCAGAATTCAGGTGAAGAATGGAGAGAGCCCACGAGAGGCGCACACAGGGCCCAGGACACAGTGGGCTGCCAGTCCATGTCATTCCACGAGGGGCATCTTTCTCTAGACTGTCATTGGTACCGCTTTCTACTTTAAAAGTTAAACATTGAGTTAGCTACAAAGAAAGCATTGGTAATTTTTTTCAAGAAAAAGCATCAGAGAGATGTTAAATGAAGCATTAAGATGGCAGAGAGAAGATGGTGTGATCCCCTCTCATCACCCCCTGCCCCTGCGATGGCCGAGTCCACATGCTGGCTATAGTCTGGCCAGTCCATCAGTGAGAAAGGTATGTGGGTCACCCTAGAAGAGCTGGGTGGGCCTGAATGATCAGCTTACCAGCCTCCAGGCAGGGCAGGGTGTCCCCCAAGGAACAAGGAGATGTTCAGTGCCCGGCCCTGGGGCCCGGCTGTTCACAGCTCTCCCATTAGGAGACCCCAACACTTCCAGACTTGAAAAGCACAGGCAGCGGCAAAGGTGCAGGTGGGATCTCCCCCAGACCCCACAATAGCCCACAAGTGGAAACATTGGGCCACATTCACAGGCACATCTGTAATTAAACACAGGCACCTCATAGCAGCCAGCAAGCTCAGGTGAAATCTGTAAGTATTTCCATGTACCAGGAACCATGTGGAAGAAAACCAAGCCCATATCACAGCCCGCTGGCTCAGCTACCACACCTTCTCCCCCGGTCCCCCCACCGACACCCACTTGTCTGCTCTGTGATAGCTCTTGGTGCCTCCCCTTCACCAGGAGAACAGCCCAAGTCCCAGTCCAGCCTGGGGACCCTATGTAACCTGACCACCACCCTCGGGGACTCCAGTCCTGCCAATCTCCCCCAGGGCCACTCTGCTGGGCCCCATGGCAGGAGAGAAGGCTCAAGTTCCCTCCTCCCCATGAGCTGAGAGTGAGCTCCTTGAGCCCTGCTGGGTAGGCTCGAATACCCTGATTAGAACTGCTTTTTCCCAGCCCAGCTTTTGGAAAATCCAAGGCAGCTGTGAACACAATTTTCCCCCGTGGTCTCACCCCCAGCCTCAGGCACTGCTTGCTGAGTTCAGGAACTGTCCAGGAGGCTGAGGAGAGGAGCTGGCTCGTCCTCCTGGACTGCAGGGCTGTAAATTTCATCCAAGTTCCATTGCAGCTGATGAATGGAAAGTAAAAAAAAAAAAATCCATCTCAGGTTGCAAATTAATCTCCATGACAAAGACCAGTAAATCTTGTTACTCAGGGAGAAAGGCACAGCCCTAGCTCAGGGGACAGGACTAGGAGCAGTGGGTGTAGGAGCCCGAGCAGGCATGCCTCCCCTGGGACACCTATGTGTCACCTGTAAATCCCGCTTCACCAGCAGCTCTGCCCCCGCCAGGACCGTCATCCTCAACCTCCTCAATTAGGACCTACCGTTCACAGCTCACATGGCAGCTGCTAGCTCCTAAAGCCACCCTGTTTGAAGGGTCATGTGTGTTTTGTGCTACATTTTTTAATTCAAACACTGAGCAAATATGAATCCTGACTTAGTCTTGGTGTGTGCTCTGTCTGAAGTTTTGTTGCATCTAATTCTAGCAGAGGTGGAAGCCCTCTCGGCCAAGACTCACATGTGGAGTAATGGGGAGAAAATGTCCCCCAGCACACGTCAACAGGGCTGCTCTTTAAAGCTGAGCAACATAAATGTCAGCGAGATTTATGTTCCAGCCCCCAAAACCCCACAACCCTGGGTAATGGACCCATCTATCCAAACACTTAAAATTCCAAACTGAAAACCCAAAGTGGAATTGAATTTTTAAAACCTTCTCAAAAACTATGGGTCCCAAGTGAAAACCCCTATGATTTTAAGACCGAGAAAAACTTTCCTGAGTCCTGAAAGGAAGGAAGGTGTGGTCCATCAGATGCAGCCTGAAGGTTTACCTAAAAGTTCCGTTGGAGTAACGGCTCTGACTCCCACGGGGCTCAAGATAAACACAGCCCTAATAAAACCCGATAGCATGGGCTCTGCTCAAGGGAGGCCACTTTATAACTGGACCAAGCCCTCTGCCAGGAAATGATTGCTTTTTCAGTACAGCCCAAGAATGCGTTCTGCATTATGTCTGAGCACAAGCATCAGGCAAATGGGTGGGCTAGAGGCCCGCACAGGTCTGAACACACGGCAACAGAATTTAAGATGCCCAAGGCCCTCCAAAAACATGGCCCCTTCAGTCTTCACGTGGCCCTGCTGCTGGAAGCAGCCAACAAGTCTCACTCTGCCAACGCCTCCCACTTCTCCAACCGTTTGTTACCAACCCAGCTAATTCAGCTGGTTCAGAGAGAGCTGCTTGCTAACGAAAGCAAAGATGTGGCTTGTTTATTTATGTGGAACAAACAGCCTGGTCCCATCTTGGTGAAATACTCCGATTTCAATGGCTTCTTTAAGACACCTGGAATTTCATTGGATTGTGGCATAAGTTTAAGGGTTCCACGAATACTTTGGCTACCTGATGCGAAGATCCAAATCATTGGAAAAGACCCTGATGCTGGGAAAGATTGAAGGCAGGAGGAGAAGGGGACAACAGAGGATGAGATGGTTGGA
>NW_011494629.1:1263553-1263973 GCF_000754665.1 Bison bison bison
GGCTGAATGGATACAAAAACAAGACCCCTACATATGTTGTCTACAAGAGACCCACCTCAAAACAGGGGACACATACAGACTGAAAGTGAAGGGCTGGAAAAAGATGTTCCATGCAAATAGGGACTAAAAGAAAGCAGGAGTCACAATACTCGTATCAGATAAATTAATTTTAATTTTTTTTAAACCTATTATTACTTTTTCTACATTTATTCCTTTGTTTGCTTTTCCTACCATTCTTTTACCCTTGCAGTTAATCTTTAATGTATATAAATCTTCTTTAACTACCTCTATTTAACTTTGCATATCTATTCTTCTTTCTTTTCTTTCTTATCTTTCCTCTCAACATATTTGTTATTTTTATTTTTATTGCATTATTCCCCAATTGGAACCTTGCTTTAGTTTCTTTTCCAGTTTGTGCTT
>NW_011494629.1:1264073-1274426 GCF_000754665.1 Bison bison bison
TGGAGTTGGTGATAGACAGGGAGGCCTGGCGTGCTGCAGTCCATGGGGTCGCAAAGAGTTGGACACAACTGAGCGACTGAACTGAACTGAACTAAACTGAAGACTGTGGCCTGCCAGGCTTCTCTGTCAGAGAGGGGGACTCTCTGGGCAAGAATACTGGAGTGTATTGGCCAATACTGATTGCCATACCCTTCTAGAGTACTATATTTCTTGCTGCCCTGGCCGCTAACTCCTCTGAGTACCTGGTGCTGCCAGAACCCCTGCAACCCAAGAAGCTGCACCACCTCCACACCTGACCCTCACAGGGCAAACCCAAGTCCTCCAGGGCAGCCTCAGGAGCAAACCCCAGTGGACGACCCACATGCCGAGGTGGAAATAAAACCACAATTGAAACCCAGGGGCAGTGTGGCCAATGAAGAAGACCTAAAACCTTCCCACCAGCTGTATAAGCTGCAGATTAAATCCACATGATCAACTAGGCAGACTCTGTGTCTATGGAATATATAAAAGGTCACTAAGAGCTCCCACAAAAGAAAACGCACTAGTCCTGATAGCTGTGGACTATCTTGCCTCCAGATAAGGCAAGAACACAGAGGAGTAGGATCAGATAAGAATCTGAGCTGCCCCCACAGCAGGTCCAGAGACCAGCACAGTGCTGGAGGGCATCCTAGGGAGGTGAGGTGGACTGTGACTCCCAGGGAGGGAAAGGACTCTGACAGCAGTGACTCAAGAAAAACATTTATTATTCTTATGTTTTGACTTATTCTGTATATTCATTTGCATTTTTTCTTTTTTTTTTCCTTTTTTTCTCCCTCTGTTGTAGTTGTTTTTATTGGCACTATGAAATCTAATTAAGCTTTTAATTTTTCTCTTTTTTTTTCTCAGTCACATTTTTTATTGTTGTTATAAACCTCTGCCTCTACATTGGGCTTTTACAGTTCTGTAGAGTTTTCCTTTTTTTTTTTCCTCTTTTTTTAATTTTAATTTTTTTTAAACCTAGTATTATTTTTTCTACATTTATTCCTTTGTTTGCTTTTCCTACCATTCTTTTACCCTTGCAGTTAATCTTTAATGTATATAAATCTTCTTTAACTACCTCTATTTAACTTTGCATATCTATTCTTCTTTCTTTTCTTTCTTATCTTTCCTCTCAACATATTTGTTATTTTTATTTTTATTGCATTATTCCCCAATTGGCACCTTGCTTTAGTTTTTTTTCCAGTTTGTGCTTTAGTTAGTTTTGTTCTAGTAGACATGATTTTTGGTTTCCTTTGTTTGCCAGGTCAATCTATTGTACTATATTTTTGTTGGACTGTTTTAATTTTGCTTATGCGTGTATATGTATATGTGTATATTCAATCACACTTTTTATTGTTATAAACCTCTGCATCTATGTTGGGCTTCTGCAGTTCTGTGGAGTTTTCCTTTTTTTTTCCTGCCTTTTTTTTCCTTTTCTCTTTTCTATAATTTTAACTTTTAATTTTTTTAAACTTATTATACTTTATCTACACTTATTCCTTTGTTTGCCTTTCCTACTGTTCTTTTCCCCATGCAGTTAATCTTTAATGTATATGAATCTTCTTCATCTACCTCTATTTAACTTTGGATATCTATTCTTTCTTTTCTTTCTTTCCTTTCCTCTCAACATATTTGTTAGTTTTGTTTTCATTACTTTATTCCCCAGTTGGCACCTTGCTTTAGTTTTGTTTTCCACTTTGTGCTTTAGTTAGTTTTGTTCTTAACTGGTAAATATAATTTTTGATTTCCTTGTTCTCTGGGTCAATCTATTGTACTTTATTTTTGTTGGACTGTTTGACTTTGCTCTTGGGTATATACGTATATGTGTATATTCTGTTCATCTTTGGTTTCTTGTTTTTGGATATTTGTTTTAATCTCACTTAATGTCATAACAAACCACTTGTGGAATCTTCATTCCTGATCAGAGATCAAGCCCTGAGCCTTTGGAGTGGGAGCACTAACTCCAAGACCCTAGACTACCAGAGAACTAACCTTAGGGAGTATCAAATAGTGAGAACTCACACAAAGGAAACCACTTGAATACAAGACCTGGCATCACCCAACCACCAGTAGCACCTTGTGCAGAATGCCTCATCTAAACAACAAACAAAACAAAAATACAAACCAAATCATAAGCAGACAGGATTATCACCTCACTCAGCCTTGCCCATCAGAGGAAAAACAAACACACAAACAAAAACTCAGCACAAATCTCACCCTATATGAAGCTTACACAAACCACTGTACCAACCCTAGGAGGGCAGAAACCAAAAGGAAGAGAGAATTCAACCCTGAAGCCTGGGTAAAGGAAACCTCAAACACAATAAGTTTAAAAGAAAATAATGAAAAAGCAGAGAAACACTACACCAATGAAGGAACAAACTGGAAATACAGAAGTCTAAATAAATGAAGAGGAAATAGACAAACTACCTGAAAAAAAAATCAGAATAATGATAGTAAAGATGATCAAAAACCTTGAAAACAAAATGGAGAAAATGTAAGAATCAATTAACGAAGACCTAGAAGAATTAAGGAATAAATATACAGAGACAAACAACACAATTACAGAAATTAAAAATACTCTAGAAGGAATCAATAGCAGAATATCTGAAGCAGAAGAATGAATCAGTGGCTGGAAGATAAAATGGTGGAAATAACTTCTGAAGAAAAGAATAAAGTAAAAAGAATGAAAAGAACTGAGGATAGTCTCAGAGATCTCTGGGATAATATCAAATGTACCAACATTTGAATTATAGGGGTTCCAGAAGAAGATGAGAAAAAGAAAGGCTATGAGAAAATTTTTGAAGAGATTATAGTTGACAGTTTCCCCAACATGGAAAAGGAAATAGTCAATCAAGTTCAAGAGCCACAAAGAGTCCCATACAGGATAAACCCAAGGAGAAACACACCAGGACATATACTAATGAAACTAACAAAGAATAAACACAAAGAAAGAATATGAAAAGCATCATGGAAGAAACAACAAGTAACATACAAGGGAAACCCCATATGCTTAACAGCTGATCTTTCAGCAGAAACTCTGCAGGCCAGAAGGTAATGGCAGGATATATTTAAAGTACTAAAAGAAAAAATCTACAACCAAGATTATTGTACCTGGCAAGGATCTCATTCAATATTGATGGAGAAATAAAAAGCTTTTCTGACAAGCAAAAGTTAGGAGAATTCAGTACCACCAAACCAGCTCTAAAACAAATGTTAAAGGGACTTATATAGTCAAGAAATAAAAGCAAAGAAAACATATCTACAAAAGCAACCCCAATAATTAAGAAAATGTCAATAAGAATAACATATACATATATATATCAATCAGATCAGATCAGATCAGATCAGTCGCTCAGTCGTGTCCGACTCTTTGCAACCCCATGAATCACAGCACGCCAGGCCTCCCTGTCCATCACCAACTCCCGGAGTTCACTGAGATTCATGTCCATTGAGTCAGTGATGCCATCCAGCCATCTCATCCTCTGTCGTCCCCTTCTCCTCCTGCCCCCCAATCCCTCCCAGCATCAGAGTCTTTTCCAATGAGTCAACTCTTCGCATGAGGTGGCCAAAGTACTGGAGTTTCAGCTTTAGCATCATTCCTTCCAAAGAACACCCAGGGCTGATCTCCTTCAGAATGGACTGGTTGGATCTCTTTGCAGTCCAAGGGACTCTCAAGAGTCTTCTCCAACACCACAGTTCAAAAGCATCAATTCTTCGGCGCTCAGCCTTCTTCACAGTCCAACTCTCACATCCATACATGACCACAGGAAAAACCATAGCCTTGACTAGACGAACCTTTGTTAGCAAAGTAATGTCTCTGCTTTTGAACATGCTATCTAGGTTGGTCATAACTTTCCTTCCAAGGAGTAAGCGTCTTTTAATTTCATGGCTGCAGTCACCATCTGCAGTGATTTTTGAGCCCAAAAAAATAAAGTCTGACACTGTTTCCACTGTTTCCCCATCTATTTCCCATGAAGTGATGGGACCAGATGCCATGATCTTCGTTTTCTGAATGTTGAGCTTTAAGCCAACTTTTTCACTCTCCACTTTCACTTTCATCAAGAGGCTTTTGAGTTCCTCTTCACTTTCTGCCATAAGGGTGGTGTCATCTGCATATCTGAGGTTATTGATATTTATCCAGCAATCTTGATTCCAGCTTGTGTTTCTTCCAGTCCAGCGTTTCTCATGATGTACTCTGCATATAAGTTAAATAAACAGGGTGACAATATACAGCTTCGACGTACTCCTTTTCCTATTTGGAAGCAGTCTGTTGTTCCATGTCCAGTTCTAATTGTTGCTTCATGACCTGCATACAAATTTCTCAAGAGGCAGATCAAGTGATCTGGTATTCCCATCAGTAGTTACTTTAAATGTAAATGGATTAAATATTCCAACCAAAAGACACAGACTGGCTGAATGGTTACAAAAACAAGACCCATATATATGCTGTCTACAAGAAACCCACTTCAGACCTAAAGACATATATAGACTGAAAGTGAGAGGATGAAAAAATATATTCCATGCAAATGGGACACAAAAGAAAGCTGGAGTAGCAATCCTTATATCAGACAAAATAGACCTTAAAATAAAGAAGATTGCAAGAAATAAGGAAGGACACTACATAATGATCAAGGGATCAATCCAAGTGGAAGACATAACAATTGTAAAGATCTATGCACCCAACATAGGAGCACCTCAATACACAAGACAAACATTAACAGACATAAAAGGAGAAACTGACAGTAACAGAATAATAATAGGAGACTTTAACACCCCTCACACCAATGAACGGATCATCAAAACAGAAAATTAATAAGGAAACACAAGTCTTAAATGATACATTAGATGAGATGGATCTCATTGATATCTTAGGACATTCCATCCAAATGCAGAAGAATACATCTTCATCTCAAGTACTCATGGAACCTTCTCCAAGATAGACCACATCTTGGGTCACAAATCAAACCTCAGTAAATTTAAGAAAATTGAAATCGTATCAAGCATCTTTTCTGACCACAACGCTATGACACTAGATATCAATTACAGGAAAAAAAAAAAAACTGTAAGAAACACAAATACATGGAGATTAAACAACATGTTTCTAAATAACCAACAGGTTACCAAAGAAATCAAAAGGGAAATAAAAAAAATTCTAGAAACAAATGACAATGAAAACATGACAACTCTAAACCTATGGGATGCAACAAAAGCAGTTCTAAGAAGGAAGTTTATAGCAATACAATCCTACTTCAAGAAAAAAGAAAAACATCGAATAGACAGTCTAAGTTTACATCTAAAACAATGTAAAAAGTAGAACAAAAAAACCCCCCAAAATTAGTAGAAGGAAAGAAATCATAAAGATCCGAGCAGAAATAAATGAAAAAAAAATGAAAGAAACAATAGCAAACATTAATAAAACTAAAAGCTGGTTCTTTGAGAAGCTAAACAAAATTGACAAACCTCTAGCGAGACTCATCAAGAAAAAAACAAGAGAAGAATCAAATCAACAAAATTAGGAATGAAAAAGGAGAGGTTACAACAGACAATGCAGAAATACAAAGGATTATAAGAGACTATTATGAACAACTATATGGCAATAAAATGGATAACCTTGAAGAAATGGCAGTCTTAGAAAAGTTCAATCTCCCAAGACTGAACCAGGAAGAAATAGAAATTATGAACAACCCAATTCTAAGCACTGAAATTAAAGCTGTGATCAAAAATCTCCAAAAAACAAAAGCCCAGGACCAGATGGCTTCACAGGAGAATTCTATCAAACATTTAGAGAAGAACTAATGCCTATCCTTCTAAAACTCTTTCAAAAATTGCAGAGGAAGGAACACTTCCAAACTCATTCTACGAGGCCACCATCACCCTGATACCAAAACCAGACAAAGACAACACAAAGAAAGAAAACTACAGGCCAATATCACTGATGAACATAGATGCAAAAATCCTCAATGAAATTTTAGTAAACAGAATTCAGCAACACATCAAAAAGCTCATACACCATGATCAAGTTGGGTTTACTCCAAGAATACAAGGATTCTTCAATATATGCAAAATCAATCAATGTAATACATCATATTAACAAACAAAGATAAAAACCATATGATAATCTCAATAGATGCAGAGAAAGCCTCTGACAAATTCAGCACCCATTTACAATTAAAACTCTTAAAAAAACGGGCATAGAAGGAACCTACCTCAACATAGTAAAGGCCATATACGGTATGCGTACAGCAAACATTATTCTCAATGATGAAAAACTGAAAGCATTCCCTCTAAGATCAGGAATAAGACAAGGGTGTCCACTTTCACCACTATTATTCAACATAGTTCTGGAAGTCCTAGCTACAGCAATCAGAGAAGAAAAAGAATTAAAACGAATCCAGATCAGAAAAGAAGAAGTAAAGCTCTCACTGTTTGCAGATGACATGATACTGCACATAGAAAACCCTAAAGATACTATCAAAAAATTACTAGAGCTAATCAGTGAATTTAGCAAAGTTGTAGGATACAAAATCAATACAGAGAAATCACCTGCATTTCTAAATACTAACAATGAAAAATCAGAAAGAGAAATTAAGCAATCAATCCCACTCACCACTGCAACAAAAACAATTAAATATCTAGGAATAAACTTAACTAAGGAGACAAAATATCTAGGAATAAACTTAACTAAGAAGACATTTTCTGTACACAGAAAATTATAAGATACTAATGAAAAAAATCAAAGATAACATAAACAGATGGAGAGACATTCCATGTTCCTGGGAAGAATCAATATTGTGAAAATGACTATACTACCAAATTCAATCTACAGATTCAATGCAATCCCTATCAAATTACCAATGGCATTTTTCACAGAACTAGAACAAAAAAATTTCACAATTCATATGGAAACACAAAAGACCCCAAATAGCCAAAGCAGTCTTGAGAAAGAAGAATGGAGCTAGAGGAATCAACCTTCCTGACTTCAGATTATACTACAAAGCGACAGTCATCAAGACAGTATGGTATTGGCACAAAAACAGAAATATAGGCCAACGGAACAAGATAGAAAGCCCAGAAATAAATCCATGCACCTATGGGTACCTTATTTTTGACAAAGGAGGCAAGAATATACAATGGGGTGTATACAATAAATGGTTCTGGGAAAACTGGACAGCTACATGTAAAAGAATGAAATTAGAACACTTCTTAACACCATACACAAAGATAAACTCAGAATGGATTAAAGACCTAAATGTAAGACCAGAAACTATAAAACTCTTAGAGGAAAACATAGGCAGAACACTCAATGATATAAATCAAAGCAAGATCCTCTATGACCCACCTCCTAGAGCAATGGAAATAAAAACAAAAGTAAATAAGTGGAACCTGATTAAACTTAAAAGCTTTTGCACAGTAAAGGAAACTATAAGCAAGGTGAAAAGACAGTGGGAGAAAATAATAGCAAATGAAACAACTGACAAAGGATTAATTTCCAAAATATACAAGCAGCTCATACAGCTCAATGCCAGAAAAACAAACAACCCAGTCAAAATGTGGGGGAAAGACCTAAACAGACATTTTTCCAAAGAAGACATACAGATGGCTAACAAACACATGAAAAGATGCTCAATATGGCTCATTATTAGAGAAATGCAAATCAAAACCACAATGAGATTTCACCTCACATCAGCCAGAATGGCCATCATCAAAAAGTCTACAAACAATAAATGTTGGCGAGGGTGTGGAGAAAAGGGTACGTTCTTGCACTGTTGGTAAGAATGTAAATTGATAAAGCCACTATGGAAGACAGTATGGAGATTCCTTTAAAAAGTAGGAATAAAACCATCATATGACCCAACAATCCCACTCCTAGGCATATACCCTGAGAAAACCAAAATTGAAAAAGACACGTTTCCCACTGTTCACTGCAGCACTATGTACAAGCAACCTAGATGTCCATCAACAGATAAATGGATAAAGAAGTTGTGGTACATATACACAATGGAATATTACTCAGCCATAAAAAGGAGTGCATTTGAGTCAGTTCTGATGAGGTGGATGAACCTAGAATGTATTATACAGAGTGAAGTGAGTCATAAAGAGAAAGATAAATATTGTATTCTAACGCACATATACAGAATCTAGGAAAACGGTACTGAAGAATTTATTTATAGGGCAGCAATGGAGAAACAGACATAGAGAGTAGACTTATGGACATGGGGAGAGGGGAAGAGAGGGTGAGATGCATGGAAAGAGTAACATGGAAACTTACATCACCGTATGTAAAATAGATAGCCAATGGGAGTTTGCCGTATGGCTCAGGAAACAAACGTGCTCTATATCAACCTAGAGGGGCAGGATGGGGAGGAGATGGGAGGGAGGTTTAAAAGGGAGGGGATATATGTATACCTATAGCTGATTCATGTTGAGGTTTGACAGAAAACAACAAAATTCTGTAAAGCAATTATCCTTCAATACAAAAATAAATTAAAAAGAAAAAAAAGGAAAAAAATGGCTATATTGCAATAAACCCCTCCACCCTTGCATATTTTATGAACACTGTCCAAAGGTGAGAGATCTTGAGGGGTTTGGGGAGGGGGCTGATCAATTAAAGGGTCGGCAGTTATTCTCAAAGGCGCCTTGTAAATTGTTCATTTCCCAGCTGTCTCATTTTCAAGATGTTTAAACTGTTTTAAAAAGAGAGGAAAGATTCCAATTGTGCACAAGAAATTTTCTTAAGGGTTCTTATGTTGATTTATACACATTTGGCAAGTAGAAAAAAAAAATTTTAAGCACTGTTGTAGGTTTAATTCCTTTTCCCCATACTCTGATTTTGAACTACAAAGCAGAAGAATAAGAGATATAAAGTGTCACTGGCTCACACATTCTAACTGGAACATGTAAAAAAAACATTTTTAATCTCAAATGATAGTTTTCATTGTCAAACTGCCACATTAAATACACATTTAGGAAAAATAGAAATGATCCATATACTCAGTGCCCTCACAAGACAGGTTTCAGGTACACATGTTGACCTGGAGCTTTTCCTGTCTTGTTCACGAGTTTATGTTGAGATTTATAGTTTATTAGGCAGTTAACATCTTTAGCATATTCTTTAACCTGGGCACACCTGGCATGCATAATTCTCCCTTTGGACGCTGAAAGATATGTCCACTGCAACTCATAATTCAGAAAAAGAGTATCCCTTTGAAAAGCTCAGCTATGCCTGAGAGCTCATAAAGACAAACTCAACCAGGCAGTACGAGGCCATTTTGGGACAGAGCAAAAGCCACCCAAACCACAAGTCTCAGACTGGATTAGGCTGAAGGCCCAGAAAGGAGGTGTGAGGGCGAGTGCATTAGGAGCCCCCACCAGTTGGGAGGCCCAAGGTGTGCAGAAGCGGGCTTCCAGGGTTTTCCTCTAACCCCCTGGAGTGGTCCCCCTGTTCCCAAGTGTGCCTCCTGGCCATGGGCTGGACTACAACCACTCCGGATTTCACGGCACCCAGAGAACACCTAGTCCCGCCTGTTCTGCAACCCTCGACCTTGTCTCCCTTCATCGTAAATCACCTTTATATAAAACAACACACAAAAATACTGACAGATCAAAACCCAGGGGGGGATTTCACTGTGACGTAAGACCTCTAATTAAAAAATTATCTGCAGCCCAGGGCCTGTTCCCCAACTGGGTGCACAGGGGGACGCCCACAGCATGGCTCCATTCTCTCCGGAAGGCGGGGGAGTTGGGGGCGGAATCCTCTGAGGACAGAGGACCCAAGCTGTCAGAAAACGTGATAGATCTTACCAAAGCCTTTTAAAAGAGCAAAACAGGCATTTGCGTGTTTACACACTTAACCATTACAGATGTTATGAATTTTCGTGAAACCCAGCATTCATAAAAGCAAATACTCCACTACAGAGTTTTCAATAAAAAGAGCACAAGGAACAAGAAAATCGTTTTTCAACATACAGTGGAAGTCTGCTTCAGCAGAAACCAGAGAGAAGGTTTCTTTGTGAGCTCTGAAGGAAAAGTGGACACGTTTCACTTTGCTTGAGAGGAAAATCTCATAACTGATCCTGGGCAAAGAGTCAGAAGGACCTTAAAATAAAGATACTCGGAGCTCATACCACACAGGCCCAGGGCCCTCTGCGGGGCAGGGCACAGGCTGATGACAGGAGACTAGGGGCAGCCCAAGTGATTTGATAAGACAAGAGCCTCATGGGCAGCACAGGGGGTGTTGGACTTATTTTTTATCATTTTTAATTACAGGGTAATTGTTTTACAATGTTGTGTTCGTTTCTGCTGTACAACAATGTGATCAGCCATATGTATACA
>NW_011494629.1:1274607-1311853 GCF_000754665.1 Bison bison bison
TTTCTGTGTTATACAGCCATTATGGAGAATAGTATGGAGATTCCTTAAAAAACTAGGAATAAAACTACCATGTGACCCAGCAATTCCACTACTGGGCATATACCCAGAGAAAACCATAATTCAAAAAGATACACGTACCCCAGTGTTCACTGCAACACTATTTACAATAGCCAGGACATTTGGGTTTACTTTGTCTTTACCAACACCTCCTCCAATAGCCTGTGTGCATTTGTGTCTGTGTCTCTGTGCCCATTGTGTCTGAGTGTGTCTGCCCACGTATCTGGGTATGTCTGTGTCAATATGTGTGTCTATGAGTGTTTTTAATATGTGTCTGCCTACATTACGTGCATTGCATGTGTGTGTGTGTCTATCTGTGACTATGTATATCTGTCTGTGTTCCTATATGTGTATATGTGTCTATCTGTGTGTCTCTCTCTGTGTATCTCTGTCTGTCTGTCTGTATGCATCTGTGTCTGGGGAAGGTGATGTATGCATGTGGCATCAGGGGCCTACAGCCATTTTTCTCACTTTTTCTACAATGTTTTGGTAGATGCCACACATGGGTTTAATAAAATTTCCCAGTCCCCACTACCTTTTATTTTAGGATGCAACATGAACCATACTCCTTTTTCTTCACAAGCACATTTCTTTCTATTGCTCACAAAACGCTTCGGTGACATAAAGCAATCTTCTAAGCTACAAGTTTCTCTCTGTGGCATGAATGCTTCTGAAAGAAGTTCTTCCACTGCACAAACATTAATAAATAGTGTTGGCCCAACTTTGGAATCTGGTAACAAGCCCGAAGACAGCCCTATCAGGACTGGCTGAGGCCAGAAGCTCTTCATGAACATTACTTTAAAAAGACTGTGTCCATTGGTTTATTTAAAGTGATATGATTTTAATTCCAGCCAGTAGGTGATCCACAAAAGAAAGTGGATGTGGGCCTGTAGGGACGTCTGCAAACATCCCTATTTATTTCCACACGAGAGCACTGGGTGGGGGCTCCTAAGTAGCCTCCCTCCTCCCTTCTGCCCCTAGGTCACCTCCTGAGTTCTTTCGATGGACCATGGCTCCCCCACTGTTCAGCTTCCAAAGCTGTCCCCACTGCTCTTGGAACTGACTTCATTCCTGGCCAGTGTTCAAGGCCCTCAGAGTTCCAGCCCCTCGGCAGCACTTCCCAGGCCCAGGAGAGGCCCTGATGCCACCCCTACTTGGCTACCTCTTCTTGATCTTCCTCCTCTTACATTAAGGGCACCGCAACTGCAAGAGGGCTTCCTGGGGGGGGCACTAGTGGTAAAGAACCCACCTGCCAATGCAGGAGATGCAAGAGACGCAGGTTTGATCCCTGGGTCAGGAAGATCCTCTGGAGAAAGAAATGGCAACCCACTCCAGTATTCTTGTGTGGAAAATCCCATGGACAGAGGAGCTGGCAGGCTACAGTCCAAGGGGTCGCAAACAGTCAGACACTACTGACTAAGCACACACAACTAAGCACAATGTCAAGAAACTTGTGCACTTTCCTCCATCTTCTGTCCAGGACCTGGCTGGAGTCATCTGAGAGCATCTCTATCTGTGCTTCCCAAAGAGAAGACAAGGACACCTACCCCAAGGCCTGGGCCAGGTCCCTAGCCCTATGCTCTCCAATAGGCCACAAATCCACACTTCCAGTGCAGTTGGACTCTGCTTAGCCATTGCTGAACTGGCTAAGAAGAGAGACAGTAGAAACTAAGGAAAGAAAAGGCAAGGAAAAGCACAAAGAGGAAAAACTGTCAAAAACTAGATTTTTTTCCCCAAGATGCAAAGTCAGTGTTGGAAAGGATTTCTTAATCTTCTTCCTCCTCCAATTTCTCAAACATATTCCTGGTCCTCAGCCCTCTTGAATATTTGCTGTATTATTAATTATTCTTGCTGCTACATGTCTCAGAAATGACCAGTGCATATGGCCTGTGTGCCAGACGCCCGCCCCACGTCATCCCATTTAATCCTCATGACCCCACTGTCACCCCACTGGTCCGCTGTGGACACTGAGGCTCCTCCCAACCCTGAACACGAGCGCCCCCTACAGGAAAAACCCACCCAGGACTGTGCTGTGCTAGCCAAGTCACACAGCCCCCATTTCCCACCAGAGGACAGCACAGCCAGTTCTAATTGCATACAGCTTCCTCAAATCCAAGACAACGAGGAGAAACAGCCCGTGGTGCCCAGACAGTCACTTCCAGACATTTCAACATTTTTTTTTCCCCATCACATGACCCAGTACAGGGCTGGGGAGGGAAGTGGACCCAGACCCCAGCAGGGCATCAGGTGAGCAGACAGGAGTGCCAGTGCCTCGAGGGAGGGCAGAACTGTCCGGTTCTCACTGCCACCGCAACCCCAGGACCCAGGGCCCTGGGCTGCCCGGCCATGCGTCTACTCAGTCTGTAGGTCCCTGAGCCACCCACACAGGGCTGGTGGGGGGAAAGGTGTGGACAGGCTCCTGGCCCCTGATCCACCAGGCAGCATCCTCTCGTGGCCTGTTCCTTCCTGTCCCTTGGACCAAGGTGCCCACCTGCCCACCAGTGAAGCCCACCCTCCCTTCTGAAAAGGATTTCTGGATGGACTTTTCTGACTGACACTCAGGAGCATTTGCTGGGAGAATATGAATTTAAATGAGAACAACCTGCGAAAAGAATGGGACCATGGTGAGTGTGTTTAGGTGAACACAGGTGTGTCAGAACTGAAGGGAGCAGCATCAGTTACCTAGGGAATTGGGCAACACACAGAGGTGGCTGGAGCCTAGGAAGGAGCTAGGGGGCTGGTGGACTGTGACCACAGGCCCATGGACACACGGGGCTCCCATCCTAGGGGGGCACTGCACACTCCCCAGGGAGAGGCTGGGGTGCAGGAGCGAGTCAAAGACCCACATAGCCCCACTGAGACATCCTATTCATCCTAACCTTATTGATTGTTCTTAATGTCCCAAATAATACGCCCTGACAGCCACAGCCCCTGTAAGAAATGCTGATCTAGACTGGGGTAGAGCGGGTGTTACCACAGCAGTTTCCTACTTTCTTGGGAGGAAATGGACTTCCCCTACCGGGCTCTGCCCCATTCCCATAGGCTTGCTCCCACTTAGCCATACTGTGTCCACAGACCCTGCCCCAAGGCTGGGTTCAATGTTTTACGTAATAGATGCACAGAAGAGATGGGAGCCTGGAACACCCATTGCCACCCTCTTGCCCCACTTCCTGGAAATTCCAGCCTCCCCCAGGCACCTGGCAGAGTCAACTTGTCCAGGGAGGGCATTCCTGCCCATGAACAGAGCTGTTCAAAAGAAAGTACCAGATCAGACTCACCCAGAACACAGTCTGCATGGACAAACGCCAAAACCAAGGGACTAGACCCCACCTGAGGGGAAGAGGGTGGAAAGCTCGCACTAGACCAAGGATGAGAAGGACGAGATGGGAGCCCAGCAGGTCTGGGCATAGGGCCCTGGGCCCCAGTCAGCCCCTGCACCCCCTCCGTGTGGCACTCGCCCACCTGCTGCTGTGAGGAGAAAAATCGGCTTCCAGCCCCAAATCCACATCTGCTTGATGGAAGAAATTCAAAAAACCGCATCACCTGTGGAGAGAAGCCACATGACACCATGACATCACCCCCAGAACTGGACATGGGGGTGGGGACACAGGGTGCAGAGCCACCCTTACCACGAAGCCTGAACTGGCACGTCCCGTGTGAGGCTAGTCCTGCCCCTGCTTCTCTTAAGGAAGGAGAACTTCCAACATCAAATTCAAGGGACACTGTCAAGTTAAAGAGGCAGAGCACAGCTTCCTAACACTCTCAATTCAGAAGAAAACGAAGTCAGCCTCAGCGCACACTTCCGAGCTGGCTGGCCACACATCTCGCCCCATCGCCACCTCCCTGCAGACCCAAGTCCTTTCAACAGCCACTCGCTGGCACTAAAGGCCTTCCGCAAACTCTCCTCCTGAAATGTTTTTCATCCCGGAGTGGGGGAAGGAGAGGGGAGGGGTTAGCATTACTCTGGATGTTTTAGCAAGCTGCCCAGAGCTAACAGCATAAATCAGAATGTGTTTTTAGCATTTCGGGGCAGAGGAAATGGTTCTCCAGCTAAGCTCCCTACCGTTTCTTAAAGTGATTATTTTGATTTAAACCGCTGCCTGGTGGCTAGACTCCTAGCTACCAGCTTCAGGCCGTTAGTCCCGGGAGCCCAGAGCACAAAGGAACACTGTTGGAGGGTCACAGGCCTGCTCCAGGAAGGCGCGTTGCGCTCTGGACTGCGCTCCTTCCACAGACAAGCACTTGTTTCTTGCCCAGGGCGCTGCCACCGCTTCCCTCTCTGCCAATCGCTATCACATACACTGTGGTTTTTACTCAAGATCCTCGGGCTGTCTGCAGCATTACAGCTTCTCTCGTGTCTGGACTACACCTCGTTGCCACCAGAACCTGCTGGGTTGGGAAGATTGAAAGGAATACCAGAACCTGGGGGGAAAGCCCTGGGGCCCCAGAGGCCACATTTAGGAATTCTTTTCCATAACCTCAGCCTTCGCCCCGGAGGGTCAGGGCTGGAGGAAGAAGGGGGAAGGAATAATTTCTGCATTTTCCACACATGTGTCCTGACTTAAAGCATCCATTTCACGGTTTGCAAAATATTGCTACACAAAGCAAGATGCATTTGTGACACATTTTGAAATTACGAATCCAATCAGAACTAGAGGACGTTCCCATGGTCTGCTGTAAAGGCCAAGTCCTGATTCTTTGCCGTCTCAAGGCCAGGTAGCTGCCCTTCCCACTTCCAAGGTGCTCAAGGTCAGATCCCTTTCTCCTCCATCACCCTCTGTCCAGAAACATGAGGACACAGTGGGGGTTGGAGTGGGCCCTGGACCCTGTCCTCCCAGCACCCCTCACCTTTAATGTCCAACCTGGAAGCTCAGAGTCAGAGCTACTTTGGGGGAGCCAGGCCCTGACTCAACTGGGAACCCCTTCTGGGCAGCAACCCTAAAGAGCTACAAGGCCCGGCCTCCCCTGAAATCAGAGACTCTATTGCCAACTCTGCTCAAAGCAGCGTTCAAGTCAGAGGACGTTGGTGGACACATCCTCCTGGATAACCATCTTTCTTTTCCTCACCATTTAATTCTTACTCAAAACTTACCCACTTGACAAACATACGGGAATTCCTGACGCACGTACTTCACTTCCCGTGCAGCTCATCATCCTGATGGGGCAGATTCAAATGCACATGCAACCACGCTATTCACCCCAGAGAAGGATTCTTACATGTTAACAGAATAAAGCAAATGCTTTTTAAAAATATTTATTTTGGGCTGCATCAGTCTCAGTTGCAGCACACAGGCTCTTCGTTGCAATACATAGGCTTCTCTCTAGATGAGGTGCTGGGGCTCAGTAGTCGTGGCGTGGCTCAGTAGCCCTGCAGCATGTGGGATCTTAGTTCCCTGACCAAGGATCGAATCCAGCGATCCTTGCACTGGAAGGAGGATTCTCAACCACTGGACCAAAGCAAATGCTTTTTATTCAAAGCACAAAGTGTAAGAATTTCATACATCAGATTTTTTTACAGCACACAATTTCTTCTATTTTAGATGCCTCCAAATAGTGTGATAGGGCATTGTATCTGTAGCTGGCTCTTGGGAGAGTAAGAGGGAATAAAAATGCTTTGTTTCATTCTTATAACTCTTCTGAAGGTTTTACTCTCATTCAAAATTTTAAAAATTAGTTCATGTATGAATACTTTATCCTAAAATCAAACACAAAACAATGTCACAAAGAAGGACTCTTAGTCACCTATACTGGGTTATAGTTCACACACAAGAAAACTCACATTTCAGGAGCGCATCTTGGCCAGCAAGTACAAACACTGATGTAAGCAGCACCACAAGCAGCCTTAAGAAGCAGGTGGCAAAAGAAGTGACCACAATGGGTTGGCATGGTCAGCCTCTTAAGAACTGCTCCAGGCTGGGCGATTATCGCAACAGTCTCCCTGGGTGGTAGGGGTGACAGGAGGCGGAGGTGGTAGGCCTGGGCCCCCTGGTCACACCTGGAATAGCTGGATCAAGTTGAGCCTCAGATTCTCCATCTCAAAACTAAGAGTGCTGTACAGTGGGTTTTGACTTTGCTATGAATGGGCTGTGTAACCCCTGTGTATGTTGAAGCCCTAGCCTCCAATGTGCCTGTATCTGGAGATGGGGCCTGTGAGGAGGTGATTAAGGTTAAATGAGGTCGTGGGGGGCCCTCATCCCACAGGATCCCTTATAAGAAGAGGAAGACACCCAAGAGCTTATCTGTCTGTCATGTGTGGACACAGTGAGAAGGGGGACATTTGCAAACCAGGAAGAGGGCAAACCAGAATACTGTGCCTGCACCTTGATCTTGGGCTTCCAGCCTTCAGAACTATGAGGAATAAATGTCAATCCTTTAAGCTGCCCAGTCTGTGGTACTTTATTAGAGCAGCCCAGGCTGACTGAGACAGACTTTCAGCAGTAAAACCCTCTCTTTACAGGAAATCTCAGGTTAACCCTCATTATTCAACATAAAACAGATCTGGAGCCCGCCTACACCATTAGTGGGACTGTAAGCTGGTGCAGTCACCAAGGAGAACAGTACAGGGTTCATTTAAAAACCGAAAATAGAGCTACCAGATGACCCAGCAATCCCACTCCTGAGCATATATCCAGAGAAAACTCGAATTCGAAACGATGCCTGCACCCCAGTATTCACAGCAGCACTATTCACAGTAGCCTAGACATGGGAACAACCTAAATGCCCATCTATGCTGCTGCTAAGCTGCTTCAGTCGTGTCCGACTCGGTGCGACCCCATAGACGGCAGCCCACCAGGCTCCCCCAACACTGGGACTCTCCAGGCAAGAACACTGGAGTGGGTTGCCATTTCCTTCTCCAATGCATGAAAGTGAAAAGTGAAAGTGAAGTCACTCTGTCGTGTCTGACTCCTAGCAACCCCATGGACTGCAGCCTACCAGGCCCCTCCATCCATGGGATTTTCCAGGCAAGAGTACTGGAGTGGGGTGCCATTACCTTCTCCGAAACGCCCATCTAGAGATAAATAGATAAGAAAGATGTGGTACATGCATAAAATGGAATATTACTCAGCCACACACACAAAAAAGAATGAAATAATCCCATTTGCAGCAATACAGATAGACAGAGATTATTATACTAATTAAAATAAGTCAGACTGAAAGACAAATATCATATGGTGTCATTTATATGTAGAATCTAAAAAAGATAGAAACAAACTTATTTACAAAATGAAAGAGACTCACAGACAGAAAACAAACTTATGGTTACCAAAGGAGAAAGTGATGAGAGAGTAAATTAGAAGGATGGGATTCAAATAGTCACACTACTGTATATAAAATGGATGAACAGGGACCTCCTGTACTGCACGGGGAACTATACACAATGCTGTAGTAACCTATGAGTAAAAGAATCTAAAAAGTATACATACTGAATCACTGTGCTGTGCCCTAAAACTAGCGTAACACTGTAATTGCTGAGCTACTTCAGTTGTGTCTGACTCTTTGTGACGTTATGGACTGTAGCCTGCCAGGTTCCCCTGTCCATAGGATTCTCCAGGCAAGAATACTGAAGACCTTGCCATTTCCTCTTCCAGGGTATCTTCCCAACCCAAGGATTGAACCCACATCTCTTGTCTCATGTTCTTTACCACTAGCGCCACCTGGAAAGCCCCTTAACACTGTAGGTCAACTATATTTCAATAAATTGTTTTAAAAAAGAACAATATGCTGGAGGTACTCTATGCATAAGGGTGTGGGGCTTCGGTTTTGAGTCTTGCTGTCCCCTCTGTGGCTGAACCTCCTCTGAAACCAGAGCTGCTGAGCACACTGTGGGAAGGCTGCGGGGCAGGGAGTGTCTTTGCATTGTTTTGCTCCCCTGCCTTCTAAGGAAGAGGAGACACATTCCCCTGGAAACACCATGATCCATATATGACCTGGCTTGGGGACAGACCTAATGTGTCAGAAACTATAGGTCAAATCGCACAAGGATCTGCTAAAGAAAAAGTACCCAGCAAATGTGGCCAACCACAGCACATAGCGTGCAGATGCCTTGGGGCAGAGGCAAGCGCATTTCCCGGGGGGCAGGAAAGGGCTGCACAGCTGAAGGGACAGCACCTGCAAAGGCACCAAGACCCAAAACAGCCTGGGTGGGGGTGGGGAACAGACGGGGGAGGGGTGAGTCCAAGGAGAGAGCAGCACTCATGTAAAGGGTCTGGACTTGAAGTGGGCATGACCCCCCGTCCTTCTCAAAAGTATCCTGGGGCTGCTGCAGCCCAGTGAGTCCCATGAGCCCAGTCCCCACAACAGAGGAATGAGATGAGACTCAAGTTGTCAGCATGAGCAAACAGCAGGGGTGGGCTGGGCCCTGGAAGGACCATTGTCCCACTCAGACAGGCTCCATGCCAAGGGCTGTTGTGGTGGGGGCACTGTACCTGACCCCTGGGGGAAGCCACTGTGCCTCCCTCCTGGGCCCTGGGCAGGGATTCTGTCTCTCTCAGCTCCAGGAGGTCCTTTCAGGGCCCAACCTGTTGCTAAGTACTTGTGTATATGTGTATACATATACACATATACATATATGTAGGTATATACTGTACATCATGTATGACTCTGTACAACCCCATGGACTGTGGCCCACCAAGTTCTTCTGTCCATGAGATTTTCCCAGCAAGAGCACTGGAATGGGTTGTCATTTCCTTCTGCAAGGAATCTTCTCAACCCAGGGATTGAACCTGCATCTCCAGCGTCTCCTGCATTGGCAGGCGGATTCTTTACCACTGAGCCACCTGGGAAACAAGTCAGGTAAGTACTTAGTATTTGCTAAGTACCTGTGCCGCTACTCCTCTGTACAATACACCCCAAAACCGAAGGCTGTGTTCCACACCACACAGAGGCCCAGATGTGCCCCTGGAAAGGGCTCCCAGACCTATCTCCCCACTCTCAATCAGCTCAGGCTGCTGTAACAAAATACTACAGACAGGTGGCTTGCACAGCAAACAGTTTACCTCTCACAGCTCTGGAGGCCTAGAGCCTAAGACCCAGTGCTGGCAGATTCAGTTCTGGCAAGAGAACACTCTTTCTGGCTTCCAGACAGCTGTCTTCTCATGATAGGGAGAGAGGGGGCTCTGTTGTCTCTTCCTCTTTTTAAAAGGGCACTAATACTATTGCTGGGACCGCATTCACATGGCCTCAACTAAACCTAATCACCTCCCAAAGGCCCCATCTCCAAATACCATCACACTGGGGGTGGGGCTTCAACATGTGGGCTTGGGGCCGGCATTGCATCCACAGCTCCCTCTTGTAGGCAGGCTCCATGGATGCTGGAGGAGACAATGTGAGAGGCAGCACACAAAGTGACAATTCCAGTCTTTAAACACAAGTCTGAACAGACAAGACCCAGCTCTGCTAAATCACATCTCTCCTCCAGACCTGCATTTCTCATCTCCTGATCGGGTGTGTGGAGGGTGGGGGAGGAAGATCAGGTGAGCACCGCCCCCGCCCAGAGCAGACCCTGCTCCTTCCCTCCGAGGGGCTCTTGTTGAGCAGGAAGACATCCTTCACGTCTTTGCTGCCACCAAAACTATACTCCCCAGAGCTCAAGTTCCGCTCAGCTGGACGCGAGTCTGTCTTTGATCTTGCAAGAAGCACACAGACTCACTCTGCAACATGGGAAGCACACAGGCACTGGCTTCGGCAGAACTCCTAGGCCAGCATCCCCCACCCGGCAGTGTCGAAACGGCCTCGAAATGTAAAACAGATGAGGCTTTTAAAGAAAAAGTTATTTATATTGTGGAATCTTTCAGAGCAAGCAGAAACTTGAGGTTTATCACCTGGGGCACAAAACCAATGATACTCCAGTCTTCTCACAGAGAAGGGGCAGATGTGTTTTATGGAAAATAAAACAAGGAAATGTGTTGGTTTGATTCTATTTCTTGATTTCTTTTTCCAATAATGGATGCATGGTGGGTGCTTGCAATCAAGGGGAAATGCCATTCAAGGACCTGAGAGGAGGGTTCTTTCCTGAGAATCCCATCGAAGGTCAAGGTTAAGAGGGAGGTGTCTTAGGTAATTAAACCAGGGGAGGGAGGTTGTATCTAAACTCTGCCTGCTTTTCAGAAAGGGGTGAACATCTGTGTGTCTGCCCACCCCCAGACTCCAGGGGATGTGGACTCAGATATTCTGCTGCTCAGGACCATCCACTCTCCTCACCCAGTCTCCTTAAAGAGTTCTTATTTTCTCAATAACAGCAGGACATAAGGATGCAGTCCATAATATCATGCTGGACTCATGCTGGCCTACAGTTAGAAATATTTTCCTAATAATCTTCAAATAATACACGAAGGAAAGAAATGCATTATGTAATACTTCTGTGTTCCAAGACTTTTAAAGCAGTTACAACTCTAAGTATTCTTTTCCAGGGATACCAGTATTTTTAACACTCCAACCTTGAGGACTGAGAATTCAAGTCCACAGCCACCACTGTCCGCAAGCCCATCCATGTGTCCACATTCAAAGTGACATACGTGACGACAGGAAAGTTGCTCATCGTGTGAGGAGATCACCTAGGTGAGCCTGACTGTGGATCACGGTAATTTTATGTGATTTCAGGAGCATTAGAGAAACTGTGCCCATGAACTCCACTTCACGTCTCAACCACAGTCACGCAGCACTCCCAGGCTTCTCTTGATATCAACACTGAGAATCACAGGGCAGGGAAAGGCAATAAGAGGTCAGTTGCAGGGGTCCAGAAGGTGCAGATAAAACTTCAGCATGAGAACTATTTCCTTCTGACTTATTCCACTCATATGACAGTTCCTAGGTCCATCCACATCTCTGCAAATTGTACAATTTGATTCTTTTTTATGGCCGAGTAATATTCCATTGTATATAAGTCCCACACCTTTATCTGTTCTTCTGTTGATGGACATTTAGTCTGTTTCCATGTCCTGGCTATTGTAAATAGTGCTGCAATGAACACTGGGTTACATGTGTCTTTTTGAATTATGGTCTTCTCCTGTCATTCAGGGTGAAGTAAGTCAGAAATAGAAAAATAAATATCATATAATGTCGTATATATGTGAAATCTAGAAAAATGATGCAGATGAACTTATTTGCAAAGCAGAAATAGAGACACAGATGTAGAGAATGAACATATGAAAACCATGGAGGAAAGTGGGAGTGAGATGAACATGGTAATTGGGATTGACATATATACACTACTATGTTTAAAACGGATATTTAATGTGACCCTAATGTATAACACAGGGAACTCTACTGCTCTAAATGGGAAGGAAATCTGAAAAAAAAAAAGGGCAATGTATAACACAGGGAACTCTACTGCTCTAAATGGGAAGGAAACCTGAAAAAAAGGGGATGTATGTGTACATATAGCCGATCCACTTTGCAGTACAGCAGAAACTAATACAACATTGTAAAGCAACTGTACTCCAATAAAAATTAATAAAAAATAAAAATACAGCTTGTAGGGGAAAAAAAGAAAGGAATATCTTAACAGACAAGCCAGCTGTTCCAGGTGGTGAGAAAACACAATCTCTGAGGGAGACCAAGTGCTTCCCGGCTCTGCCCTTCAACCCTGGGGTTAAGGCTAACACTTGCAAGGAAGGCCACTACAAGGAGCCCCAGCTCCAGCCCGAGACCCCACCCCAGCCACACAGCCAGCTTCATACAGAACCTGTAGCCCAAGAACCAAGTTCACTGTCTTAAAGTGTTCACACTTCTGGGTGATCACTGTAGAATATCTGACCTTTTGCTTCAAAGAAGTTGCTGTTGCTTTTCAAAGTTTCTTTTACACCATGCAAGTAATATGTGAATACACTGCCGACCCCAAGTCACACTCGTAAATATAGCTGAAGTCCACTCACCCCATCTCCCCAACCACATTCAGCTTGTACTCTGTCCTTTATGCTTCCAAATTTTTCTCTAGCTATACAAATATTTATTGAGTCTTGTTTTTCCCCTAAATAGCAACACAGTACACATTGTTGTTGTTTACTTGCTAAGTTGTGTCTGACTCTTTGCAACCCCATGGACTGTAGCCTGTCAGGCTCCTCTGTCCATGGGATTTCCCAGGCAAGAATACTGGAGTGGGTTGCCATTTCCTTCTCCAGGAGATCTTCCTGATCCAGGGGTCAAACCCGTGTCTCCTGCATTGGCAGGCAGATTCTTTACCCCTGAGCCACGTGGGAAGCCCATCACTGTACACATGCTACTTTGCAAATGACTTTTATTCACTGAGTCATGATCTTTGAGGTTAGAGTCACCTCCAATTTCCCATTTCATTCCTGTATAATGAACACATAATATTCCTTAGGATGAATATACCATGTTTGTGAGTTTTTTTCTTGCTTTTTCACCATGTCCAAAACAATAAATAGTTAATGTTTCTTTTTCTCTCTCCCCAACATCACTGCTGGGCTTCCCTGGTGGCATGGTGGTAAAGAATCTGTCTGGCAATGCAAGAGATGCAGGTTCGATCCCTGGGTTAGAAAGATCCCCTAGAGAAGTAAATGGCAACTCACTGTAGTATTCTTGCCTGGGGAATGGACAGAAGAGCCTGGAGGGCTATAGTCCAAGGGGTCGCAAAGAGTCAGACATGACTTAGTGACTACACAACAACCCTACTGTCATGAATATTTTGTACATGCTCCTCTGTGCCCCACACTCAGTGAGTCTGCAAGGCAAGCCCAGGCCCCTGGGGATATACCATGTTAATTTTAAGAAATACGGCTAACTGTCCTTCAAAATGTGAGATGTGAGAGCTAGACCATAAAGAAAACTGAGCACCAAAAAACTGATGCTTCCAGGGTCCTGATAAGATTGAGACAGGAGGGTTAAAAAATAAAAAGTAATGTGATGATGAAGCAAAAGGGGAGAGAGACTGGAAGATGCTCTGCTGCTGACTTTGAAGATGGAGACAGGGACCACAAGCCAAGGAATGTGGGCAGCCTCTAGAAGAAGAAAAGGCAAGGGAACAGAGTCTCCTCTGGAGCCTCCAGCAGGAACACAGCACATACCAATTCATTTTGATATCTGACCTCCAGAATTATTTGTTACAGCAGCAATGAGAAACTAATACAACTACTGAGGTGAGGATTTTTTCTAAATTTACTGGCTACTTTTTATATTCCTTTCTATAAATTCCTTTTAAAATATCCTTTACCCAACAGAGTTACGATTTCTCAGTCATTTCTGTTATTGTTTTCCCTGACTTATTCAAGAATAAATTCCCTAAGTCAAGGTCATAAATAAATACTTGTATATTTTTCTGGTGACTGGTATAAAGCAAATCTCTAATATGACTTTCTCCCAAAGGCTACTTTCAATTATTTCAACACTATTTATTGAAAACTTCATTACTGCTCCCACTCATTTGAAAAGGCATGTTTATCATTTAATAAGTTCCCAAATATTTCATGGGTCTATTAATTCATTATTCTATTCCTGTGACCTATTTGTCACACTATTTAATCACCATAACACATTTTGATTTCAGATAGAGAAAGGATCCCATTAGATTTTCTTTTGCAAAACTACCCTAGATCTTCTTGCTAATTTTCAATTCTACATAGATTTTAGAAACAGCAAGCCAAATCTGGTAACATAACTTAATAGGCTACTAAATGGAACTGTATAAATTAATATGTCAATTTAAAAAGAACTGATTATCTTTATAATATTGCTTTCCCTTTCAAACAACAGAGTTTCCCTCTCCAGTTATTTTAATCTTTTATATCCTTCAATGAAGTCACAGAGCTGCTGCACATTTCTTACTAAGGTGATTTCTGCTTATCTGATTGGTTTCGTTGCTATTGTGAACAGGATTATTTCCCATCCTGTGTTCTGCTCTCATAGTTTTCTACAAGCAAATAAAATGATACTGATGTTTCTAAGTTAATCCTAAATCCAGCCAACTTGCCACATCCCCTTATTAGTTCTAAGATGTTCAACCAAATTCCTTTGGACTCTCTATACATAGAAAACTGAACCAACTACAATTAATTTCAGCTTTATCACTTTAAAAAAAGTACACTATTTATTGCTGGTTCATTTAACTTTGTCTCAAAGAAATTAGGCTCTTTAAAACCTTCTAGTGTTCTTGACACTTGCTTCACCTCTCACAATAGTGGATATGACTATCATATAACCATCCCACGTGCAGTGGGAAGTAAAGTAACAAATTCCATCCCACATGGTGGAGGGGGAGTACATTCAGGATATAATAAGGGATCGTTTCCTTGAAGAGGTGTAGCAGACAGAATGTATCCCCAAATGCAGGAAATGTGATCTCATCTAAAAGGTGGTGAGAGGAATTCAGATGAAAGGGCAGGATTACAAATAAATGAAATCAATGCAAGACCACTGGAGAGTCTGTGAGAAGATGAGAGGGAATGGGGGCCATAAAGGAAGTAGAACTGTCCTTCAAAAAAGAAAAAAGAAATCTCTCCTGATAGGAAGAGCGAGGACAGGATGCTGAGAGGATGAAGATCAAGAATTTGAGGGATTTCCCATCTGAAACCTTCTTTAGTGTCTGTGAATTAAAAGGCAGAAATGTCTGAAGAGGTGAAGGGAAAGGAAGATTTCTACCATGCAAGAGAAGCTGGTCACAGTCACCCATCACAGGAGCCTGTTTGATCTGCAGCACATTCATTTCACACCACCTATTATTTGTCTACCTGCTTACTGCCTTTCTCACTCCCTCTTGAGTACAAGCTCCTTGAGGGCACTTGAGAAATGCTGGCTGAGGGAATGGATAAAAATAATCTATGGGGAACACATGAGGATGAGCCGCCAAGGGAGGAGTGAGTGTGCCAAGCAATGAGAACCCAGTTAGGAACAACAATCATCAGTGAACAGGACTGACCACTCTAAGCTGTGGGATGCCCTCCAGCTGTGTACTGCTACTCAGACCCAGACTCAGAGAGCATGCCAGCTGGATTTCTCCAGCGCTGGGTCTCACCAGATGACCCCAGAACTTAATGACCAGAGGGTACACATGTAAAGACCTGGAAAGAAGAGTACTGAAAGATGACCACACCATAAATAGGTAGGATAGTGGTCACTCGGTGAACAGGTAAACAGTACCATGCCATGAACAGGTAGGGTGGACCAGATGCTCCTGTAAGGTAGCAAAGAAGGAGGTTTTCCCCAAATAAAGAGCTTTCAAGAGTGGCAGCACCTGGTGCGGGTGAAGGACAAGGCCCCTGGAGATGAGGCAGTCCAGACCCCAGACATCCCAGTACCAGATGAGCCATCCCATGGATGAAATTTGCAGACAAGTGACACTGTGACAAAACCAAGGATACTGCTGTCCAACTTCCTTCCCTCCTCTACCCTCTAATTATCAGGAGCAAGAGACTCAGGAGGGCATAGTATTGGAGGTGGCTGGGCCCCTTCAGGAGCTCTGCAGAGGCCCTCACCCACCTGATGAATGGGGTCTTGGCTGCTAATTCGAGACGACAGTATGCATTCCACTCAACGTTCTGCTATGTGAATTAATTTCACATGGGCTGATATTGTGAGTAAAACAGGACCAACCAAGTTCTGTCAAATTCCACATATTAATATGTGTTTAGGTATGATACTGGAGAAGGCAATGGCACCCCACTCCAGTACTCTTGCCTGGAAAATCCCATGGACGGAAGGGCCTGGTGGGCTGCAGTTCATGGGGTCGCTAGGAGTCGGACACGACTGAGCGACTTCACTTTATTGTTTCACTTTCATGCATTGGAGAAGGAAATGGCAACCCACTCCAGTGTTCTTGCCTGGAGAATCCCAGGAACGGAGGAGCCTGATGGGCTGCCGTCTACGGGGTCGCACAGAGTCGGACACGACTGAAGCGACTTAGCAGCAGCAGTAGCAGCAGCAGGTATGATACTGCCATGGCACCCACATTGACAGTGTAAAACGACAGAGACAGAGAAGATAATAGAAAGGGTAAATGTGAGTAAAACAGGGATACTTGAGATGCGGATGGACAAGGTATCCCTGAGCCAAAATCTGCCAATTCTATCATAGGTTGAGTTCCTCAAGAAGTCAACTCAGAGACAAGAATTTGAGAGCAAACAGTGTATTTGGGAAGTTATCCCAGGTGGCCTTGTAAGGGTAAACCGTTTATTCACAATACTTCTGGCAGGCAATATGTGGGGGTATCTTCCCCTACCAGCCAATTCTCCAGCTTTCCAGACACCAAATGGTTGTCCCATATTTAGTTCAATTCTCACATCAGTTACACAGAGTTAGGGTCAGGATCCACAAGACATCCTTATTTCAGATACCAGTCTCAAATATTAGGTCACCAGGGTACCCACACTTCTGTCCACCTTGGCTACAAAGTCAGGGGTTCAACAGCCCTCTTCTCAGACTTGATAATATGCTAGAACCACAGAAACTCAGGGAAATGTTCATTTATATTTACTAAGCTATTATAAAGGATATAGATGAACAGTCATATGAAAAGAGACACCTAGGTGAAGTCCAAAAGGGTCCCAAGCACAGAAGCTTCTGTCCCTGTGGAGTTGGGGGGTGCAACACTCAAAGAACATGGATTTGTTCATTAACCTGGATGCTCTCCAAACCCTGTAGTTCACAGATTTTTATGGAGGCTTCACCATACCAGTAGGATAAATCACTCACTCAATCTCCAGCACCTGTCCTCTCCCCAGGGTGGGGCTAAGCCTGCAAGTTCCAAGCTTGTCATCACGGCTTGGTCTGCCTGGTGAACAGCCCTCATCCTGAAGCTAGGGTGTTCATGATAAGCCACTACAATGGAATAAAATATGCTCAGATCACCCAGGAAATCCCAAGGGACTTAGGAGCTCTGCGTCAGGAACTGGGGTCAAAGACCACACAGTGGCACAAAAGATGCTTCTCGAATCCATCACTCAAGAAATGACCCAGGTTTTAGGAGGCCTGTGTCAGGAACCAGGCACAGAGACCAAATCTCTATTGGTTATGTCACACCCTGGAAGTGGAGTAGGAAAGCAGGGGCGGGGTGGAACCCCAACCAGGTGAAATGATGAGCAGGATGCACCCCTGGAAGGTCATGCAATCACACATCATGGAGCTGATCCACCCAATAGCCAAGGAAGCTGGTTTATTTCTTTACTAGGTCCTGGTCATTGCTCATGGAGGACTGATGGAGGCAGAGGGTATAGGCTAGCTCCCCACACTTCCAGTGTATCTTATCTATGGGTCAAGGATGACCTTGACCAGGAAAGACTTGGGGCAGAGTCCCAGAGGCTTAGAGTCAGCAGACTGCAAGACATGGCAGGGGTACCAACTGGCAACACTGGTCCACTACAGAATTACTGGCCTTGCACCTTCCTTGTCACATATATGTTCTATGGCTACTGACATTCTATATGAAGACATTACTCATTTGCAAAATCTTGACTGCAGAGTAATAAAGCAATGATTTTTTTTTACTCCAATTTCTCAGTGAAGATGATCTGACTCCATATAACTTCCAAATGATTTAAATCAAGAAATTAAGATCAAGCATTCTCTTTAAAAGAACACAAGTAACAAGAGAGGATTGCAAGATTCATAATCTAAAGTCATTTGATCCTCTGTGGTCTCTAAGAACGTAGCACAGTGGCAGATGCCTAGTAAACTGAGGGTCTCACTTTTAGATTAAGCTCCTTCTAACTTTGACTCCAGGGCTTCCCTGGTGCTCAGTGGCAAAGAATCTTCCTGCCAATGCATGAGACTTGGGTTCAATTCCTGGGCTGGGAAGATCCTCTGGAGAAGGAAATGGCAACCCTACTCCAGAATTCTTCCCTGGAGAATCCCATGGACAGAGGACCCTGGGGGGCTACAGTCCATAGAGTTGCAAAAGAGTAGGACATGACTTAGTGACTAAATAACAACAACAACAACTTTGACTCCAGTTAGAAGTGATGTCTGAATTGCAGAGTGTCATGAAAGCAACATTGTCACCAGCCATTTGGCTTGGATAAGACAACAGAGAACTAGCAAAGGCTTTATATTAAAAACTGTATTTAGTAGCGATACCTCAAATATTTTAGAAGAGGCAAATGAAAACCCCTATCAATAGGTTATAACCACAACTGATATTTCTAAAATGCTAAAGAGCAATATTTTCAGGAAATCAGAATTATCAAGTTAATGTTTCATATTTAAGAACATAAAATTTAACTCAATTGCTCTTAAAAATATTCTGACCATAAGTTAAATAAGTTATCACTTACTCTCTCTACTCTCAGAGGAGGCCTTATCTTTCCAGGTAGGACCAGGTAGGATGAGCTGGGCCCTCACTGATGCTCACCCCACTGAAGAACTGGTGCTTTCCAAGTGTGGTGCTGGAGAAGACTCTTGAGAGTCCTCTGGACAGCAAGGAGATCAAATCAGTCAGTCCTAAAGGAAATCAACCCTGAATACTCACTGCAAGGACTGATAGTGAAGCTGAAGCTCCAGTACTCTGGCTACCTCATGTAAAGAGCCCAAGTCACTGAAAAGACCCCAATGCTGGGAAGGACTGAGGGTAGGAGAAAAAAGGAGAAACAGAGGATGAGATGGTTGGATGGCATCACCAACTCAATGGACACAAGTTTGAGCAGACTCCAGGAGATGATGAAGGACAGGGAAGCCTGGCATGCTGCAGTCCATGGGGTCACAAAGAGTTGGACATGACATAGCAGCTTAACAGCAACTCAGTTCTGAAGTGCTGTCACATGTCCTCTGGGTCCAGGAAGCTCTTGCACGTGTGCTCAGTCACTTCAGTCGTGTCTGACACTCTGCGACCTCATGGACCGTGGCCCGCCAGGCTCCTCAGTCCATAGGACTCTCCAGACAAGAATACTGGAGCGGGTCGCCAGTTCCTTCCCCAGTGATAAAGTATGAAGTGAATGAAGTGAAGTCACTCAGTCGTGTCCGACTCTTTGTGACCCCAGGGACTGTAGCCTACCAGGCTCCTCTGTCCATGGGAGTTTCCAGGCAAGAGTACTGGAATGGGTTGCCATTTCCTTCTCCCCAGGAAGCTCTTAGATTACTAAAAATTTACCTTAAAGTCAACCCTATTCTCACATGTGACAAGAAAGCAATGTTCCCAGAAGGCTCAATAAAAACCATGGGCCTTTTTTTCCTCTGAGGCTTCTGGACCAGGACACGGAGGATGTCCTTGTAGATGGAGATGAGCTGTTGGACAAGGAGGGATGTCATGCAGATTCTGAAGCCCAAACTCCCAGGCAGGCATGAATTCCCTCTTTGAGAAAAGACGGGGAGAAGTTTCGTCTCCCACAGCACTGGAATAGGCAGCGGCAGTAACTGTACCCCCCATGAGTTTCTGGACTTCCCTGGTGGCTCAGACGGTAAAGCGTCTGTCTACAATGCGGGAGACCCAGGTTCGATCCCTGGGTCGGGAAGATCCCCTGGAGAAGGAAATGGCAATCCACTCCAGTACTATTGCCTGGAAAATCCCATGGACACAGGAACCTGGTAGGCTACAGTCCATGGGGTCGCAAAGAATCGGACACGACTTAGCGACTTCACTTCACTTCACTTCATGAGTTTCTGGCAACCAGACAGCAAAAGGGCAAGTCTGAGAAGTGGACAGGACTCAGGCTAAGAGGTGGACAGGACCTTAGAACTGCCAGCCGCATCAGGGCAGGGGTGCTGGGTGCCCAGGGCCAGCACATGCAGAGCGCAGTGAGCATCAGCTGAGTAAGTGACAAAGCCAACCTCCTTCCCTGCTTACTGCATCCCCTTCCCTGGAGGCTGATGCAGGCCTCCTCCCTGGTCCAGGAGGCAGTGTTTGTTTATAAATACACTCACAGAGCGACAACCAGGTGAGGATGCAGGGAGAAGGGACTTCAAGCCAAGGAGAGAAGCCTCAGAAGGAAGCAGCCCTGCCAATAATTTGATCTCCAGCCTCCAGAACTGAGACAACAAATGCCTGTTGCTTAAGCCGCCCAGTCTGTGGTCCCCGTTGTGGTAACCAGATCGAATGATAACAATGCCATGGTCTGAGGCCTCACAGCCCCAGAGAGACATCCCCTAACCATCGCGATCATTCCCAACCCTTGACAGGCGCCTGCTTTTCTGAGCACCCCACTCATCCAATCACCACAACACCTTCACATGGGATATCATTTTCTGTATCCACAGTGGAGAGAGGATCAAATCCAGCCACTCTGTGCTGAAGTCACTCACCAGGCTCAGCCTGCTGGCAAGCATCAGCACCAGGATAGGGGCCCGGGCTGTTAGGCTCCAGAACCCATGCTCACACCCACCCCCCAAAAGGGTCCCTTGGTCAGAGGGGCCAGTGCACCCTGTGTGTGGTTGTGGCAGAATTGGGACTGGACCACAGCCCCCACCTCTGCTCCTGGTTTCATTGGCGACTGTTGCCCCTTCTCAAGCACCACCTCCCCTCTCCCTGTCTGGCTCTTCAGGTCTGGGACTCCGGGGCTCTAAACGCCCCAAGCATCCATGTGGATCACAGAAGCCATCCCATCAGCATCAGCAAGTTCGTCTTCCCTGGTGCTGTGAGACCATCCCACCTGCCAGCATCAACCTCACTTAATTGAGTCTTTGGGGGACCCTTACCACCCTGGTCCTGGCAAGATGGAAGGCTCTGTGACCCCCCAGGTGGCACTGCAACCCTTGCAATGTCACCTCTATAAGTAAGCCTGACCAGCTCTGAGTCAGCTAGAAGCACGTTCCTCACAGACATCCGCATGGACACTGAAGGTGGCTGGCGGGCCCACAAGAAAGGGTCTTTATGAGCCGAGCTGGGCACCCGGGCAGCTCACTGTGCCTGAGTTAGCACCAAGGGTGCAGCGCCTCGAGGCAGGGCTGGGGCCAGCAGGTCAACAGGCCACTCTGCCCTTGGCCTTGGGTCATCCGGGCAGTGCCGGGTGGGCATATCCCCTTCAAGGCCAATTGGTCCCCCTGAAGGCTGGTTCCCCACTGGGCGCCGGGTGCACAGGGCAGCCCTTGTTTCCCTGCAGGTTCAACAATCTGGTTTTCATTGAGTGGAGCTTGGAGGGCTCTCCCACCACATTTTTCTTTAATTATGATAAAAGAGAGTAACTTAATCAAGCATAAATCCTGTTGAAATGAACATGAGAAAATAAAGGGGTGAATGTGCAGAATGAGAGTAGATGCTATGCCATGGATCCTCTGGATTTCGGAAGAAGCCAGTGTGCAGCCGCCAAACCCTGTAACACAAACGAATCTGGTTCCCACTCAGAATCCAGCCCTGATCCTGTGTGGGAAGAGAAAACAAAGACAACCCTGGCCCACTTGAAGGCGGCACCTTGGAACAAAGACTATGTCCTTCCAGTCTGTTCCTAAGGGGATGACCCCTGTTCCCTTAGTCCCCAACCTGGGCTCCTATACCCACCCTCAGGGCTGACCCAGGGAGGGTGGTGACCATCAGCAACTTGGCCGGGCACTGGAAAAGGACACACAGACATTCAGGTGCACACACATGTAAATGCATGTGCATACACATATGCTCATGCACACGCACATTCACACAATAGGCTTACAGATGCATACACACATATACATGCATGTGCACACACAGGCACATAGGCTCACACATGCATATACACCTACATGTACACATGTGTGTACACATACAAACTTGCTTATTCATGCACAATCATGTGTCTGTGCACATACAGGGCTTCCCAGATGGTTCAGTAGTAAAGAATCCACCTGCCAATGTAGGAGACACAGGAGACACAGGTTCAATGCCTTGGGTTGGGAAGATCTTCTGGAGGAGGAAATGGCAACCCACTCCAGTATTCTTGCCTGGAGAATCCCATGGACAGAGGAGCCTGAGGGCTACAGTCCATGAGGTGCAAAAGAGTGGGACACACGCACATACACACTCCACAGAGCACTGCCTCCCCAAAGTGCATGCCACCAGCGGCAGCCCCAGGAAATCCTTAGAAAGGCAGACTCTCAGCCCCCACCCCAGACCTACAGAATCCAGTACACTGAGGGTAGGAGAGGACAATCTGTATTTAACAAGCTACAGTCCACAGGGTCACAAAGAGTCAAACACAGCTGAAGTGACTGGGCACGCACCCAAGGCTAAAGGTTGAGAGCCACCACTTTGTAGAGCAGATCTTATTCACACAGAGGTGAAGTATTGGTTTAAAAAACAATAAACCATTCATAAAATTGATATTAACCAACACAAAAGAAATGAACACTCCAGCCATGACAACACAAGAAGGAAACTAAAACATATATTACTAAGGGAAAGAAGCCAATCTGCAAAGGCTACATACTGTATGATTGCAACTATATGACATTCTGGAAAAGGTAAAATTATAGAGAGAGTAAAACGTTAGTGCTTAACAGGGGTTGTGAGGTTGGGGGTGAATAAGCAAGGCAGAGAGGATTTTTAGGGCAGTGAAACTACTCTGTATGATATCAAAATGATATGAAACCATTATGATACCATAATACATATATTGATACATTTATTCAAATCCATAGAATGCACACCACCAACAGTGAATCCTAATGTAAACTATGGATTTTGAGCAATGACATGTCAGTGTAGGTTCATCAACTATAAGGTGCCACCCTAGTGGGGATATTGATGGTGGAGGAGAGACTGTGGGGGTGGCCAGGAGGTATGTGGGAAATCTTTGAACCTTCACAAAAAGTACCTGTAAACCCAAAACTGCTCTAAAAATAAAGTCCATTTACATTCAAAACAAATAGAGTGATTTTATGACTTCACTTGAAAACACTCTTTATGCTCAGAGGCAGTAACAGTAAGAGCACTTAGCGTTTCCACACAGCCTCCCCACACCACACTTGTCCTAAACACCGACATGGACCAATTCATCTTCACAATGACCCTCTAAGGCTAGTGCCAGCATCTCGGACTTACAAGTAAGGAAAATGTAGCACAGAAAGGTTGAGAAGCAACAAGAGAAACCACCGCGATAAGAAGCGCGTGCACCACAGCTAGAGAGTAGCCCCCACTCTCCGCAACTAGAGAAAGCCCGCCCAGCAACGAAGACCCAAAGAAGCCAAAGTAATTAATTAATTAATTTAAAAATAAAAAAACTCAACCTGAAAATCTTGACACTTGTGTCATATTATCAGTTGACTGTTCTGGGAAAGGGGTCCTCTTGTTTCTGACACACACCTCAGTGGTTTGGCCAGAATCAAGCAATGCAGAAAAATCTACATTTCATCCTGTCAAAGAACCACTCCGCGTCCCCTCTGCCTCCCCTCCCCTGGGAGCTAAGAACCAGGACTACAACAGGCATGCGGAGTAGTGGGCGTGTGGGAATAAGGAAGCACTGCCAATTGCGAAGGGGTCAGGGATACTCCTGTCGTACAGTCTTAAATATGACTTAGAGACATTGAGATTCTCGTGCCAAAGTTTGCAGGGAAATACGACTGGAGATCAAAGCATGTGGAAGGCGCCCCTCCGGGACTTGCGAAAGTCACATGAATCAAGAAGGTCTGCAGTAAGTTGGCCCCCATGACGGCGCAGTCACCCTCACATAGCTGCTCCTTTCAAGCAGAAGTCCTAAACATCTGACTCCTGTGTCCATGAGGACATGCCAAAGGAGTCACTGAGACTGGGATGAATTCAGGATGTACTCATTTTACACAACTTACTTAAAAGATGAATCCTTTTCACCATAACTGAACAAAGAACTTGATAAACAGAACTTGATAAACAGAAATGTACTGTTCATCTTATTTCTGCTGATGATACACGGAGCCCATTTTATCTTCCTTCTGTCTGCTCTAAAGGGGAGGACAGTGGTTTCTAAAGATAAGTTCATTTACATTGCCTTAGCCGCAGCATTCCTGCCAAGGGAAAGTCAAATGGCCACAATATTTCCCTGAGCCAGGAATCTGTGTGCTTTGCGAAATACTCTCCCCAACAGCAAAGTCTTTGACTCAGTTCTCTGTGATCTACAACATTCCCAAAGTAAGAGCTAAGGCAAAAGCTTTCTTTCAGTATAGTTTTCAAATACAGTAATTCTAGATGGCAATAAAAAGCTTAAAAGATCTCCACCAGCTCTTTCATAGGACAACAAAGGGAAAAACCACATGAAGGCACTCACTGTTCTTAAGCCCATCACTCGCAGTAAATAGGCAGTTTGCACACTTCCAACCATCAGGCTCTTCCTGCAACTGACAGGGACACCTCTCTGTAAGTGACACCTCAGCTTAGGAGAACATTCCCCAGATGAGAGACTGGTGGAATCAAATGAATCAATTGTGAAACCTTTTTTTTTTTAACTGAAAAATGTGACTTTAATCACATTAACTTTCTTCCTCTTTATCTCTTTCCAAATCAGAATACCAAAACCCTGACACTGCAAGCATAAAATTAGGGAAAGTTAAGAGTATTCATTTTTAAAAGCACACAAAGCAACCAAAAAGCAATTTATTAAATAAAAGCACTAAGCTAGAAAGAGATAGCTTTTTGGAGATAAGTCTTTTGTCATTCCTTAAAAATTTTAGGCAAAGGCATATTTCAAAATACAGGCCTAAAGTGTGAGTCTATATTAAATGCACAATTATGAGGTCACTGACTAAGTTCCACTTTGGCTTTCAGTTGGAAGCATGGGTAGGGATAGAGTGAAAACTGTTGGCTTGTCCCAAGGCCAGGTAACCGGGCTCAGGTGACTTTTAAAGGAAGGGAAACAGCTGAATCAGAGTTGTCAGAGCTGTTCAATAGAGCCCCACACCCTAAAATGTAATACAGGAGATGTTTTCTTTAAACGGCTCCACAGGATATGCCTCCAACACAGACACTATCCAAATTCAGCAACCTGTGTTGAAAAACGGGCACTTCCCGAATTACCTAAATCAAAACATTCCAGCTAGGTGTTTTGTTACAACAGTGGAATCACTGCAAAGAAGCTTTCATGTAAACTGGCAAAGCAAGAAACAGAGATGTCCCTTCCCTGGATGCAAACCCAGGCTCGCCAGCTGCATGTTTTAGAGTGGCAACTGTACAGCAAAGGAGCCACCATGCAGCTCCTTCAGTAGCCATAGGGGACTACTGAAATTTAAATTAACTGAAATTAAAGAAGATTTAAAATTCAGGTAGTCTCACCAGTCACATCCCAAGTGCTTGAGAGCCACATGACATGAATGGCCACCATACACAAGTGTGGAATATTCCCGTCATCCCCAAAAGTTCTATGAGATAGAACTGAGAGAATCTAACAGATACTGCCTGTAGACGTTTTTGGTTGGAATAGAAAAAGCGGATAAAATCTTGAAACGATCTGAAGTCTGGAAATCCTCCTCAAAATTAAGTTGGTGCTAGTGTGTTTTAAGGGAAAATAAAAACTAAAAACTGTAAATTGTTTATCATGATCAAAATACCTTAAGAGTGGTGGTTCTGGACAAGATGCTGTAAGTACACTGTGCCGTCTTTCCCACTAAATAAATGAAGGAAGCAGCTACTTGGCACCTCTGCAGTCTGCAGACCTGAAATTAACCCAGCCCGAGATTCACACATGGTTATCAACAGAATAAAGTGCCAGAAGAACTCCTCTGGCTCTTCTTGAGGAGTATAAAGATAAATACAGATCTTCCTCAACTTATGATGGGTTTATATCCCTACAGTGTAAAGTGAGTGTTAGTCGCTCAGTCATGTCTGACTCTTTGCGACCATATAGACAGTACCCTGGCAGGCTCTTCTGTCCATGGAATTCTCCAGGCAAGAATACTGGAGTTAGTTGCCATTCCTTCCTCCAGGGGATCTTCCTGACCCAGGGATCAAACCGGCATCTCCTGTGTCTCCTGTACTGCAGGTGGATTCTTTACTGGCTAAACCATCAGGGAAACCCTGTATCCCTATAAACCTACCCTAAATCCACCCTAAGTTGAAAATACTATAGAAATTGAATGCATTTAACACACCTAACCAACTGAACATCCTAGCTTAGCCTAGCCTACCTTAAACATGCTCAGAACACTTACATTAGCCTGAAGTTGGGCAAAATCATCTAACACAAAGCCTGTTTTTATAATAAAGTTTTTAATATCTCATGTAATTTATTGAATACTTTACTGAAAGTGAAAAACAGAATGGTCATACAGGTGCTGAATGGTCATAAATGTATCAGCTGTTTATCTTCCTGACTGCATGACTGATCAGGAGCTGTGGCTCATTGCTACTGCCCAGCATCATAAGAGAATATCATATTGCATATTGCTGGCCCAGGAAAAAAAATTAAAATTGAAAATTTGAAGTACGGTCATTACTAGTGAATGAGTATCATTTTTGAAACATCATAAAGTCAAAAACCATGTAAGTCGAGCCATCAGAAGTTGGGCATCTGTATATCTTTCCTTACTAGAAGAGCACAGAGAGCACCCCCAGTTGTTTTTATCATTTTCTTACTCTTTTCACTCTTGCATCCCCAGCCCCATGGGGTGCTATGGAGGTGGTACTGGAGGTAGCAACAGGTGACTAAAGTAGCCTAAAATTCAGAAGGAAAAGGACCTACTTCCACAGTTAGAGAAGTTGGGGTCCCAGGCAGTGGCCAAATTCATTGCCTTTACTCTTTCTGTCTTCCAACTGCTTAGTCCTGGATACAGGCACAGTCAAGGTGGGTATGCAACTGAACATGTAACTAAAGCCCAAGGCTTTGTGCGAGGGGATTGAAAATGAGAGTTCCAAGGAACCAGAAAGTATAAGGGAGGCCATGGTAGGGGGAAATTAAGAAAAGTGATCCCTTAAAATTGTTTATAAACTCCTGAGACCACCCATGAGCTGTGCATGTGTGGATTTGACCCTAAACAGATGTTGAGAATAGAATCAAAAAATAGAACACCACTCAGGTCCCAGACTGGCCACAGCTTGGCACACGCAAGAGACAGATCTCATTGTCTCTACAAATAGCACTACACAGGCTTTGAAAGCAGATGACACTAGAACCACAAATACAGAAGGCTGTTGGGAGCTTGTAGACTGAACCAAATGGGTCGACTGCCTGCTAAAACAATATTAACATTCCCCTAAGAGTTAAACAACACTCAATCTTGTAGACAAAATATAATATGCTAAATCTCCATGATGCAATCCGAAAGTACTCAACATACAGAGTACCAAGAAAACAATCAACTGACGCTAAAACCAGAGGACATAGATATTGGAATTACCTGACAGAATCTTTAATACAACTACTATAAAAATTCTCCCACAAGTAATAAGCACTTGGGAAACCAAAAGAAAGGTGGAATGTCTCAGCAAAGAAATTGAAGCTATAAAAAAAATGGAAATTTTAGAGTAAAAATCATACAATCAGTGGAATAAAACCTTGTGAGATGAGACGGACACTAATATGGAAATGATAGAGAGGTTTCAATAAAATTTATAGAATCTGGACAAAAAAAGAAAAAGATTGAGAAATAAACGAACAAATCTTCATAGAATTGTGGGACAAAATAGTCTAACATTTGTATCATCAGAGTCCCAGAAGGAGAGGGAAAAAACTGAAAAAATAATGACTAGAAGAAACCTAAATGTGGCAAAAATATAAACCCAGTGAACTCAGTAAATCCCCAGAAAGTAAACTCAAAGACATCTACACCCAAATATATAACAATCAAACTGCTAAAAAAAAAAAAAAAAGAACCCTAAAGACATGGACAAAGAGAAACTTAAAAGCAACCACAGAAAAACAACAAATTATTTTAAAGGAAAAACTACCTTAATGACTGCAGATTTCTCATTAAAAATAATAGAGGTCAGAAAGATATTGAATAGATATTAGAATGTTTGAAGAAACAAACTATCAACCCAGAATTCTATACCCACTCAACAAAAACATCTTTAAGGAATGAAGGCGATATTTTTAAACACAGGAAAACTAATGGAATCCATTGTCAGCAGACTGACTGAATCCATTGTTGCAGACAATAAAAGAACTGCAAAAGTACTTCATATTGCGCATCTCTGATGGTTCAGACGGTAAAGAATCTGCATGCAGTGCTGGAGATCCTAGTTCAGTCCCTGGGTCAGGAAGATCCCCTAGAGAAGGAAATGGCAACCCACTCCAGTATTCTTGCCTGGAGAATCCCATGGACAGAGGCACCTATGGGGCCACAGTCCATGGGGTTGCAAAGAGTCTGACACAACAGAGTGACTAACTGGTTAATACTTCACACAGAAGGAAATTAATATCAGAAGAAAACCTCAGATAATCAAGAATGAAAGAAGAAGAACAAAACTGGTCAACTGAAACCTTCCTACACTGACGGTGAAAACGCAAAGTGGTACAGCTGCTCTGGAGAACAGTTCAGCAGGCTTCATACAACCGAATATACACATCATATGACACAGCAATCCCACTCTTACAATTTACCATAAGAGAAACAAAAACTTATGTTCTCACATAAACCAGTATATGAATAGTAAAGCAACTCTATTTACAACCATGAAAACTAAAAATAATGCGAATGCCCTTTGACAGGTAAATGGCCAAGCAAATTGTGCTTCCCCCATACAACAGACTACTGCCCAGCAATAAAAAGCAATAAACTGCTGAGACTTGGAACAACATGGTGAATCACAAAGGCATTATGCTAACTCTGAGGGTTAAATATTTTATAATTCTACTACATGACATTCTTGAAAAGACAAAATATAAGACAGAGAACAAAAAAATCAATGGTTGCCAATGCTTTTGGGTGGTGGAGGGGCAACTATAAAGGGGTACCTCAAGGAAATTTGGGAAGTCGCTGGAACTGTTCTGTATCCTGATTTTGGTGGTGATTACACAACCATATCTTTCCTTGTGATGTTGAAAGCAACTCTGCATCAAAAGTGATTTTTTAATGTTGAATAAAATATTAAATGCTGAAACTGAAGACAGCATTTAGTTTTTAAGTCCAAAAAAAAAAAAAAAGCCCTCATATTTCAGCCAATCTGGACTGCATTATTTCATGCAGCCTGTAAATGCCCCTAAGCCACATATTTGGAACTGATTTTTAAGGAGAGTCTGGCTAAGTATGTATAATATTTTTATATACCTAGGGAAAATATTTATTCTAATGACACTCACAGGAGTACAAAAACTAGAGGCATGATCATCCTTTAGTTTTCAGAATTCTATCAGCAGAGTTCATATTAAGTAAAAATACAATCATAAAGATTGCTAATACCTGCATTAAAAATAGTATTGTTCTACAGCTCAATCAAATTACTCTTTAAAGTGGCACCTTCCAGAGAAGGACTCTCCAGATCACATAAATTCCTGGTTGTTTCAACATGGCTCACAAGGTGAGAGTCCAGAGGAGAGAAAGTACAACTTGAGATGGTCTATCCTATGCTGTCCTTCCTACAGCTCTAGTATGCAGCTCTCCCCTCTGGAGAGCCTCATTTTCTCTGTTTATGTATTGGGTTCTCTCCATGTGTAGAGCAGCTGTCTGATTGATATATCACTGTTTGTCTTTCTCTATCCAAACAATTATTTGCGTCTTTTACTCTCTCTTTCTATCATTCTTTCATCTTGTCATTTACTGGCCATGATACACTGCACAGTATGCACTAGATAAATGTTTGTTGAATGAATGAAAGAATCAGCCTACAGACTGGAAAAATGTGTTCTGTAAGCTGTGTACTGTAATAATACAAATGTGTATATGGCTATTTTAAAAGAATTGTATATACAATGTTGATTTTAAAATCTTGTAAGAAGTTATATTTTTCCAAAGAAAACTGGAAAAATATCTCCCATTTTACATGCTCTTCTGCAAGGTGACCCTGACACTTCTCCACTGGTTCCCCATCCTCCAAAATCTGGGTGGGCCTTGGCATTGACTGCAAGGAGATCAAACCAGTCAATCCTAAAGGAAATCAGTCCTGAATATTCATTGGAGGGACTGATGCTGAAGCTGAAACTGAAGCTGAAACTCCAATACCTTGATCACCTGATGCAAAGAACTGACTCTTTGGAAAAGACCCTGATGCTGGGAAAGATTGAAGGTGGGAGGAGAAGGGGACGACAGAGGATGAGATGGTTGGATGGCATCACCAACTCAATAGACATGAGTTTGAGTAAGCTCCAGAAGTTGGTGATGGACAGGAAAGCCAGGCGTGGTGCAGTCCATGGGGTCACAAAGTGTCCGACATGACTGAGCAACTGAACTGAACTGAACTGAAGTCTCATCAGAAGGCTCGATTGGGCTGATCATCTGAGATGGTGCACTGACATGGCAGATGGTTGAGGCCAATTATTGACCTAGAGCTCAGGAGGGTCTCTTGGCCTGAGATCCCATATGTGACCTCTCCTTGTGGTTTGGCCTCATCATGTGCAGCTGGTGTCCAAGAATGAGTGTTCTAAAGGCAGAAAGTGGAATCTGGCCAGATTTGGGCTTCATTCAGACTGGCACATGGTCACTACCTCTGTATTGTATGGTCAAAGTGACTCTCAAGAGTCTTCTCCAACACCACAGTTCACATGCATCAATTCTTCGGTGCTCAGGTTTCTTTGTAGTCCAACTCTCATATCCATACATGACTACTGGAAAAACCATAGCTTTGACTAGATGGACCTTTGTTGGCAAAGTAATGTCTCTGCTTTTTAATAGGCTGTCTAGGTTGGTCACAGCTTTTTTTCCAAGGAGCAAACATCATTTTAACTTCATGGCTGCAGTCACCATCTGCAGTGATTTTTGGAGTCCAAGAAAATAAAGTCTGTCATTGTTTCCATTATTTATCCATCTATTTGGCATGAAGTGATGGAACCAGATACCATGATCTTCATATCTTGAATGTTGAGTTTTAAGCCAGCTTTTTCAGTCTCCTCTTTCACTTTCATTAAGAGGCTCCTCAGGTCGTCTTTGCTTTCTGCCATAAAGATGGTATTATACGCATATCTGAGGTTATCGATATTTCTCCCAGCAATCTTGATTCCAGCTTGTGCTTCATCCAGCCTGGCATTTTGCATGATGTACTCCGTATATAAGTTAAGTAGGGTGACAATATAGAGCCTTGACGTACTCCTTTCCCAATGTGGAACCAGTCCATTGTTCCATATCCAGTTCTAACTGTTGCTTCTTGACCTACATACAGATTTCTCAGGAGGCAGGTAAGGTGGTGCGATATTCCCGTATCTTTACGAATGGAGTCTAAGTCTATGGAGGGTGGAAAGTTTTCTGATCTAGGTTCCGCATGTAAAAACAGTTGAAACTATAGTCTCATATTGGCACTATTCACCCTTTGATCCATCTGGTTCTTTTAATTATGAATAATTGCATCACTCAAGGAAATCTACTTTTCTTTCTCAACAGATGTTAGATTTCCAACAGGCCCAACAACTCTTCCTCCTTTTCCTGCTCAGCCTTGAGGTAGGATCAGGCAGCATTTACACATGACCAGAATCAACTCTATTTTTGTCAAGACAGACTTTTGTAAGGTTGATAGTAAGTTAACTCTTCTTTCATTTCAGTATTTCTAAGCTCTTCCTCTTCAGCTGCTGTGCAGTGTATTCTATGGACCCCCTCATATGGTGCTCAATAGGCAGCACTGTCGGCTATCAAAACACAGGGCCTGCATTTTAATATGTAACCCGGGAGGCTGGGCTAGAAATATAAAAATACACAGAATAAGAACTCCTTTAGCAGTCCCTCAGTATAAATTAGGGAGCCATGGCTCACAGCCAAAGTAACAACACATGCTGGGGGACAGAGAAGGACCTGGACACTGTGGTCCTGTTCACAGTGAGGAGAATTAAAGCACCATGAGTTACTTTGCCTAAAACTAAGGAACTACACCCAGGTAGGTCCACAGACCCAGTGTCCCCTTATCTCACATTTTTTTGCTTTGCAGGAGAACCTGAGTACTGTTCTTTGAAATCCTTTTTTTAACATAATTTTATTTATTAACCTACTTTTGGCTCTTCATTGTTGCACAGGCTTTTTTTCTAGTTGCAAAGCAAGCTTTTTCTCTAGTTGCGGTGAGCATGGGTTACTCCTCCGCTGCACCGCGTGGGTTTCTCATTGTGGTGGCTTCCCTCATTGAGGAGCTCAGCCTCTGGGGTATGTAGGCTTCAGTAAGTTGAGGCTCCCGGGCTCTACAGGCTCAGTAGTTATGGCACATGGGCTTAGTTGCTCCTCAGCATGTGGGATCTTCCCGGATCAGGGACCAAACACATGTCTCCTGCATTGGCAGGTGGATTCATTACCACTGAGCCACCAGGAAAGCCCTGAAAATACTTAAAGTTGACAGAGACTTAACCATTTTCATGTTATCATCATCATCCTATTTCCCTCCAGCTCTTGTTAGCAATGGGATAAGACTTGTCCCCGTGACTCCTGGCCCTGTGGGTCTGGTTCCTTCCTCTGGATGAAACAGCATAAAGGTTGGTTTTTACCCCCTCCTGGATCCCATCATTCTGCATCTAAGAAAACTGCACGTTGACTCACTACTGCTTGTGTGCATCTGGCCCCAAGCCCCTTGTCAACCAGTGGAAGTGTTTGGCAAGAACACCAAAATGCCACCAAGGGAACTCAGGATGCAATAAGGCCTCTTTGTTACAGTCCCAGGGACATCTGAAGTGCATTTTAACCAGGGCAGATGCACACAGCACCTCCACAGTAACATACTGTACCCAGCCCAGCAATAAATATTGCTGCATTGACAGCACTGTAATTTATCCAGAGCAGAGCAGCTGAATCCCAGAGCCCAACGTCTCATTCTACATCCAAATTCTTCCATAAAGAGATGCCTTCAGGGAAACTTTTTCTCCCCTGAAAATTCAGGTTGTAAATTACCTTTGACAAATTAACTTTCACTTCTCCTTGGAGACAGATCTTAAAAGGAGAGTGTCTAGGAGAAATACATCAAAGGCTTTGCTGTTTGGTGGTCTGTTGGATGGGCTGGGGCAGTTGGGCTTCTTTTGTTTCGACAAACACTTACAGCCCTAATTCAGTGTCTATCCCTAAAAATCAAGTCAGGACGTGAAGTAAAGGTAGTAGACACCTGGAAGGGGGCTGCCAAAGCCCCACTCCCAGAAAGACTCTCCAGAAACCATTACATTTGGGCTTACACTCAGAGAAAGAGAGAAGACTCAAGTTTGATCTGCTTCACAGCAGGACCATTCCAGCAAAATGCTCTTAACCAACTTCTTCCAAGCCAGCTCCTCTGGGAGTTACAGGAGGCTCTACGTGGCCCCTGGAAAACACACTGACACTTTGCTCCAGGAAGTGACATACACACTCGCCAGAACTCAGTCACATCTGTTTCCAAACCTGCTTATGCCAATGGAACTTCTTATGGTCATTAAAGTACATAATCCAGCATTATTTATATATAATATTTATGAGGAAATATGAAAGTAAAAAGAGTTCTTTCTAGGAAAGCTACGTTGGCTTCGAAAGGACTCAATACAATGAATAAAACCTATTTTAGAATGAGGTGTGAAAGATAAAACTATAAGTGATATTATATATAATATCATATATATAAGAAGATATTATAAACATCTGACTTTTGGATGTAGTTTACTCAAGGAAGACAACTGAGGACTCCTATCTGGAAACTTGATCTGCTTCACAGCAGGACCATACCAGGAAAATGCTGGAATGGCCAATTAAGAGGACAATTGAGGGTCATTTCGATGACTCTCACCAAAAGACCTTGGCTTTCATTAAAAGATTGGTGACTTCCTGGATATTTGTATGATTTAAGTTTCAGTTCAGTTCAGTTCAGTCACTCAGTTGTGTCCGACTCTGCGACCCCATGAATCGCAGCACGCCAGGCCTCCCTGTCCATCACCAACTCCCAAAGTTCAATCAGACTCACATCCATCGAGTCAGTGATGCCATCCAGCAATCTCATCCTCTGTCGTCCCCTTCTCCTCTTGCCCCCAATCCCTCCCAGCATCAGAGTCTTTTTCAATGAGTCAACTCTTCGCATGAGGTGGCCAAAGTACTGGAGTTTCAGCTTCAGCATCATTCCTTCCAAAGAAATCTCAGGGCTGATCTCCTTCAGAATGGACTGGTTGGATCTTCTTGCAGTCCAAGGGACTTTCAAGAGTTTTCTCCAATACACAGTTCAAAAGCATCAATTCTTTGGCGCTCAGGTTTCTTCACAGTCCAACTCTCACATCCATACATGACTGCTAGAAAAACCATAGCCTTGACTAGATGGACCTTTGTTGGCAAAGTAATGTCTCTGTTTTTGAATATGCATAAGAAAAGTCATAACTTTTCTTCCAAGGATTTAAATTTAATAAATGCTTAATATATTGCATTTACTAAAGCATAATACATTTTCTTATACTTTACTAACTTTAAAAGAGTTTTCATGGTTAGCCCATCCAATTACAGGTCCTAGCACCAGAGAGTAAGCAGACCTCTCTATAGTTACAATGTGCAATGCTATCAGTGAAATGCTTAAAAGATATTCTCCAAGGAATTCATGGTTTTGTTGATACTGACTTTTCAAATGAATAAGATTTTGATTCAATCGTAAGCAACAAACATCTGGCAATAAGAAGTATATGTAGAAATCCCAATAGATCACTCAATCCACTTGAGAAAGGTGTAGAAATGTAAAGTCTTTTCAAGGAATCTCCAAGTGTCCCTAAGAAAATAACAGGTTAATTTTCTTATATTTAAGAGCCAGAAGGAGAAGCCTATTGCAATACTCCTTAAATTATATATCCAGAAGTGAAGAAATACTGGATTGATCTCATGCTCTTCTCTGTTTTCCTTTCCAAAAGCACCACAAAGTAATAATATTAAATAAAACATGATATAAACCCATACCAAAAAGAGAAAAGGGAAAGATCACAGGAAATGGGAGCTCCATAAGTTTATAGAAGAAAGTCAACAGACTCATGGTACAATAAGCAGGAAGACCCACAACCTGTGGGATCCAGGAAGGGTGCAACTGAAAAATGAAATAGTATAAAGGGGGTCCAAGTGGCTAGAAAAGGCATAGAAAGAGTCAGAACTCAGAAATACTGACTGAGTTCATCTGAGAGCAAGGCAAAGGTGAAAAATGGTGAGACTGTAAATCTATAGATGGGCAAGTAGAAATCCAAGCCATCAACTCTCATCCCCACTGGGCCCAAAACCCTTTCCCATCTGAGGCTGGAGCAAGCCTGGCGCTCAGGCATCCATTTCTTATATTTCTCCTAACCCCTGCACAGACCAAAGAAAAAGAGTATGTCAGGCATACAAGATTAAAGTGAACTAGAGCCAGACATCCTGGAATGCGAAGTCAAGGGGGCCTTAGGAAACATAACTATGAACAAAGCTAGTGGAGGTGAAGGCATTCCCATTGAGCTATTTCAAATCCTAAAAGCTGATGCTGTGAAAGTGCTGCACTCAATATGCCAGCAAATTTGGAAAACTCAGCAGTGGCCACAGGACTGGAAAAGGTCAGTTTTCATTCCAATCTCAAAGAAAGGCAATGCCAAAGAACGCTCAAACTACCACACAATTGCATTCATCTCACACGCTAGTGAAGTAATGCTCAAAATTCTCCAAGCTAGGCTTCAACAGTACGTGAACCGTGAACTTCCAAATGTTCAAGCTGGTTTTAGAAAAGGCAGAGGAACCAGAGATCAAACTGCCAACATTCATTGGATCATCAAAAAAGCAAGAGAGTTCCAGAAAACATCTATTTCTCATTCATTGACTATGCCAAAGCCTTTGACTGTGTGGCTCACAAAAAACTGTGGAAAATTCTGAAGGAGATGAGACTACCAGACCACCTCTGGTAGTCTGGTAGACATGCCTCTTGAGAAATCTGTATGCAGGTTAGGAAGCAACAGTTAGAACTGAACATGGAACAACATACTGGTTCCAAATAGGAAAAGGAGTATGTCAAGGCTGTATATTGTCACCCTGTTTATTTAACTTATATGCAGAGTACGTCATGAGAAACGCTGGGCTGGAAGAAGCACAAGCTAGAATCAAGATTGCCGGGAGAAATATCAATAACCTCAGATATGCAGATGACACCACCCTTATGGCAGAAAGTGAAGAAGAAATAAAGAGCCTCTTGATGAAAGTGAAAGAGGACAGTGAAAAAGTTGGCTTAAAGCTCAAAATTCAGAAAACTAAGATCATGGCATCTGGTCCTATCACTTCATGGCAAATAGATGGGGAAATAATGGGAACAGTGGCAGACTTTATTTTGGGGGGCTCTAAAATCACTGTAGATGGGACTTCAGCCATGAAATTAAAAGACGCTTTCTTCTTGGAAGGAAAGTTATGACCAAACTAGATAGCATATTGAAAAGCAGAGACATTACTTTGTCAACAAAGGTCCATCTAGTCAAGGCTATGGTTTCTCCAGTAGTCATGTATGGATGTGAGAGTTGGACTGTGAAGAAAGCTAAGCACTGAAGAATCAATACTTTTGAACTGTGGTGTTGGAGAAATCCCTTGAGAGTCCCTTGGACTGCAAGGAGATCCAACCATGCCATCCTAAAGGAGAGTACTCCTGAGTGTTCATTGGAAGGACAGATGTTGAAGTTGAAACTCCAGTACTTTGGCCATCTGATGAGAAGAGCTGACTCATTTGAAAAGACCCTGAAGCTGGGAAAGATTGAAGGCAGGAGGAGAAGGGGACGACAGAGGATGAGATGGTTGGATGGCATCACTGACTCAATCAACATGAGTTTGAGTGAACTCTGGGAGTTGGTGATGGACAGGGAGGCCTGGTGTGCTGCAGTCAATGGAGCTGCAAAGAGTCAGACACGACTGAGTGACTGAACTGAATTGAACTGAACTGAGACTACTTAGGAACAAACTTATACATCTTGTAATGTACCAAGTCCCCAACACTGAATCTAAAGTGAATTCACCTGTCCACACAGGTAAATTGGTCTCATAGTCATATGCTATTGTCTCAATCAAGAATCAACCAAGAACTACCACACATCTGAAGCCCCCAATATAAAGAGAGGTACCAAGATAAGAACACAAGCAAATTATTCCAGAGAAGTCAAAAGAAAGAAAACTAAACCTTTGGAGACACAAGAGATGGTATCAAATTCTTTAAAAATTACCAGAATGTAATGAAATAGAAATAGAGAAGGAGGAGCTATTGGAAATTAAAATATGATGCCCACATTAAAAACAAAATTCAATAGAAGGGCAGAGTGATAAAGCTGGAATTCCACAGGAGGAAAAAAAGGAAGAGGAGAGTTTTAGAAAGATAACATAAAAAAAAAAAAAAAAA
>NW_011494629.1:1311953-1316683 GCF_000754665.1 Bison bison bison
AAAAAAAAATGGAGGGGCTTCAAAAAGGATACAAAGAACATTCCCAAGCTGAAAGACTTGTTTTATTAAAGGAGCCAAGCCAGCACTCAGAACAACAAACCAAAAAACACATACACCTAATATACCATCATGAAATTTTACAACACTAAGGATAAATAGAAGATCGTCAAAACTCTGCAAGGAGAAATGAGTCACCAGAGAAGAAACGAGGCTACAAGGGGCAGTGGGCCTCTCAGAAGGCAGCACAGGGCGCCAGGCAACTGTGGGGTGATGTTCCCGGGAACATAACGTCCAAAGGAGAACGATACCCAGCCAAACTATCGCGTGTGTGTGTGTGATTTACAAAGATTCAGAAAACTTACCATTTATTTATACAATGCTTCTTAGAAAGTACCTATCTTACTTCCCATGACTCCCTTCACTCTCCTTCCAACCTCACTCACCACACTCAAGGTTTCATCCACCCTTCCTGAAAGGAGAATATCAAGAAGTCCGATAGATGCCTGGTGTAGGGAGCATGCCCATCCCTAAGTCAGGTATCCAGCCTAGACTGATAAGAGGCAGGACAAAACAGAACAAGCTTCCCAGGGAATTGACTGACGGGTTTTGTGACCAGAAAGGACCAAGAAGGTCAAAGACTACAGTGTCAGAAAAAGAAGAGCAATACTGTAAGGGCAAAATTATCATTCAGACGTGCCAAAAAACCTGGATTTCCAGGAAACAGATCCAGGGTTGCCAGATTACTACTATATTCACTCAATTCTTGTTCAGTAGCTAATAATTCTGAAGAACCATAGCAAATGATGTTATCAAATCATTTCGCAGCTAGAATTTTTATACGACAGTTATTTTTGTTATGTCCATTGACAGACTACATTATATTTGGGCAAGTCTCTTCATCTCCCAGGGTCAGGGTCAGATTTAAGCTAAAAACAGGAGGAGAAAGGGACCAAAAGGGTAATAATACTTGCCTCCTACCACTGTAGGAGCTTTCAAGATTTATAATTAGATTGCATTTTCAAACTATTCCAGTGCTCCCCAGGGAGAAGGACTATAAAAGATAATCAATTATTTTCTCATCAAAAGGAGGCTGACAAAGAAAGACTTTAAGGATAGGGACCCTTTAATTTGTTTAAGCCTCTAGCTTTAACAAGATTTCCAGAGTGTTTAGAACTTCCTAGGGCCCAGTACCAACTCTGGCTTCCTCCAACAAATGGAATATTTATGGTATCTGAAAAATCCCTTTCTTGCTTGAAAAATATCACAATAGCACTGTAACTGTGCCCATTCATTCAATTCACTTAGTCTACTGATACCAATGGAGGACAGGGCCAGGTGGGTGGCAGCAAGAATGAATAGATATTGCCTCAACAGACCATGATAGCTCCTTCCACTCCCAGGGTCCAAGGTCCTGTGTTCACACCTCCATAGCTCTTCTTATCCTCCACCTGTGAAGATGACCTGTCCCTCAAGGTCAGCTCCAGAAGCCATATCTTCTCCACAAAGCTTTTCTGGCCTCATCAGCAGAGGGTCATCAATTGGTATTTCATATAGACCTATCCATCTCACAGTATCTATCAAGATGAACGATTATTCCCTTGTTCAGCTCCTCACATAAAACATAAGGACAGAGTTTGTGTTTATTCATTGTCAGGACTCTCTTGGGCTCAACACTTTTTTTTGGATAAATGTGACAAATTAGACTCTTTGCAACACTACTCAGAGGCTTAGCGTCTTTGCAACATCACTCAGAGGCTTCAAGCAAACTGTGACCCATCATCTTCTTAGAGGCATGAATGTAAGAAGGGCCTTCATTCTCTAGAGGCCAAAATTAAAAGCCAACCGTATTTCTAGAATCCTTCTGCAAAGAACTCAGTACAAAAAATTCCAGTTTTTTTCAAAAGAAATCCAAAAGAAAGGCATCCCAAAAAGCCTTGCAAATGACCAAAAAGGAGCTCTTCTTTTAATTTTATTTATTTTTAATTGAAGGATAATTGCTTTACACTATTGTATTGATTTCTGCCGTACATCAACATGAATCAGCCATACTTTTACATACGTCTTCTCCCTCTTGGACCTCCCTCCCACCTGCCTCCCTATCAGATCCCCCCAGGCTGTCTCAGAGCACTGGTTTGAGCTCCCTCAGCCAGACAGCAAATCCCCACTGGCTATCTACTTTACATATGATAGTGTATATGTTTCCATGCTACTCTCTCCATTTGTCCTACACTCTCCTTCCCCCCGACCCCCACCCATGTCCACGAGTCTGTTCTCTATGTCTGTGTCTCCACTGCTGACCTACATATAGGTTCATTGGCACCATCTTTCTAGATTTCATATATATGTGTTAATACACAATATTTCTTTTTCTCTTTCTGACTTACTTCATTCTGCATAATAGGCCTAAGTTCATACAACTCATTAGAACTGACTCAAATGCATTCCTTTTATGGCTGAGTAATATTCCATTGTATATATGTACCAGAGCTTCTTTATCCATTCATCTGTCAATGGATGTCTAGGTTGGTTCCATGTCCTGGCTATTGTAAATAGTGATCAGTGGGGTACATATCTTTTTCAATTCTGGTTTCCTCAGGGTATATGCCCAGTAGTGGGACTGCTGGGTCATATGGTAGATTTATTCCTAGTTTTTTCAGGAAATCTCCATACTGTTCTCCATAGTGACCATATCAATTGACATTCCCACCAGCACTGTGAGAGGGTCCCCTTTTCTCCACACCCTCTCCAGCATTTATTGTTTGTAGATTTTTTGATGATGACCATTCTGACCAGTGTGAGATGATAGTTCATTGTAGTTTTGATTTCCATGAAAAGGAACTCTCAATACATAGCATATATTCACTCATATCACCAGCAAATGGGACTTGGGCTCTATTCCAGGAAACGAGATAGGGAAGCCCAGAATTCTGTACCACTGGGGCAGCAAAGATAGTGGTGACATCCTTCTGAATTTAAGGATGGGGCTTCTCTGATGGTTCGGTGATGAAGAGTCCACCTTGCAATGCAGGGGACATGGGTTTGATCCCTGGTCCAGGAAGATCCCATATGCTGTAGGGCAACTAAGCCCATGTACCACAATTACCACAACCACTGAAGCCTGTGCGCCCTAGAGCCCAAACTCCACACTAAGAGAAGCCACTGCAATAAGAGGCCCATGCATTACAATCAGAGAGCAGTTCCCTCTGGCCACAACTAAAGAAAGTCTACACAGCAAGGAAGACCCAGTGCAGTCAAAATAACAAACTAAAATTAAATTATTAAAATAAATAATAAACAAAGAACAAAGGACAAAGCCATGGAAAGATGCACTGACACTCTTTCCTCTCTATTTTCAAGGATAATTTTATTTACTTATTTATTTTCTAAATAAGAGATATATGTACACACACACACACACAAGAATGGAACAAATTCTAAAGTTTTAAAGAAATGGAAAGTAAGTCTTCTACTCTTGTTCCCCAGCCACCCATCTCCCTACTCTGCAGAGGCAACAACTCCTGCATTCTTTAAATATCCACAAATCCTTAATCTTTTCTGATGTGCAGTCAGGCATATATGATGGTCAGAACATGCCTACCAAGAAACAAATCCTAGGAAAACTCTTGGTTCTGACAGAAGCCTGGCCCTAAAGACTAAGTGAAGACCTCAGCAAGTATCAAGAGAGAACTGGCTAACTCACACAAAGACTATGGAGGGTTCAGTTCCAATGCCTGCCCTGCCCGTGCCTCCTCTTAAACATAGAAACTTTGCCTCGGCTTGTGCTGGCATCGTATGAAAAGATTCTTAGCAAAGTTAAGGAGGACAAACTGAGTATTCCATCCCAGCAAATGTTGGCCAGGTAGAACGTCAAAGCAAAAAAGCCCAGTTAGTAGCTGCTTTGGGTTAAGTGCTGTCCAAAAAATCTATACGCTGAACCCCTAACTCCCAGTACTTCTGAATGTGACTGTATCTGGAGAAAGAGCATTTAAAGACACGGTTAAAATAAAATAATGTCATTAGGGCAGGTCCTAATCCAATCCAGCTGGTGTCCTTATAAAAACAAAATTTTGGACACAGACAGACCTATAAAATAAAGGTTGAGCACAGAGTAACTGATGCTTTTGAATTGTGGTGCTGGAGAAAACTCTTGAGAGTCCCTTGGACTTCAAGGTGATCAAACCAATCAATCCTAAAGGAAAATCAACCCTGAATATTCATTGGAAGGACTGATACAGAAGCTGAAGCTCCAATACTTTGGCCACCTGATGCAAAGAGCTAACTCATTGGAAAAGACCCTGATGCTGAAAAAGATTGAAGGCAAAAGGAAAAGGGGGAGGCAGAGGATGAGACGGTTAGACAGCATCAATGACATGAGTTTGAGCAAACTCCAGGAGAGAGTGAAGGACAGGGGAGCCTGGTTAGTTACAGTCCACAGAGACACAAAGAATGTGGCACAACTTGGTGACCAAACAGCAACAACACCTGTAATAGAAAGTGGCTGTCTATAAGCCAAGGAGAGAAGCCTCAGAAAAATCACCCTGCCAACACTTTGATCTTAAACTTTCAGCCTCCAGAACTGTGAGGAAATAAATTTCCAGTGTCTAAGCCACCCTATGCGTGGTTCTTTCTAACAGTGGCCATAGCAAGATAACACAGTAACAAATATAATTAAAGTGTATTTGCAGACACATTTATAGTAGGTCAAGACCCAATAATTCACAAGCTCCTGT
>NW_011494629.1:1316783-1317255 GCF_000754665.1 Bison bison bison
AAGGGACTCTCAAGAGTCTTCTCCAACACCACAGTTCAAAAGCATCAATTCTTCTGTGCTCAGCTTTCTTTATAGTCCAACTCTCACATCCATACATGACTACTGGAAAAACCATAGCTTTGACTAGATGGACTTTTGTTGGCAAAGTAATGTCTCTGCTTTTTAATATGCTGTCTAGGTTAATCATAACTTCTCTTTCAAGGAGCAAATGTCTTTCAATTTCATGGCTGCAGTCACCATCTGCAGTGATTTTGGAGCCCAAAAATATAAAGTCTGTCACTGTTTCCATTATTTATTTGCCATGAAGTGATAGGACCAGATGCCATGATCTTAGTTTTCTGAATTTTGAGCTTTAAGCCAATTTTTTCACTCTCCTCTTTCACTTTCATCAAGAGGCTTTTTAGTTCCTCTTCACTTTCTGCTATAAGGGTGGTGTCATCTGCATATCTAAGTTATTGATATTTCTCCCAGC
>NW_011494629.1:1317355-1317786 GCF_000754665.1 Bison bison bison
GCCAGGCTTCCCTGTCCATCACCAACTGCTGGAGCTTACTCAAACTCATGTCCATCGAGTCAGTGATGCCATCCAACCATCTCATCCTCTGTCGTCCCCTTCTCCTCCTGCCTTCAATCTTTCCCAGCATCAGGGTCTTTTCTAATTAGTCAGTGCTTGGAATCATGTGGCCAAAATATTGGAGCTTCAGCATCTGCATCAGTCCTTCCAAAGAATATCCAGGACTGATTTTCTTTAGGATGGACTGGTTGGATCTCCTTGCAGTCCAAGGGACTCTCAAGAGTCTTCTCCAACACCACAGTTCAAAAGCATCAATTCTTCTGTGCTCAGCTTTCTTTATAGTCCAACTCTCACATCCATACATGACTACTGGAAAAACCATAGCTTTGACTAGATGGACTTTTGTTGGCAAAGTAATGTCTCTGCCTGTC
>NW_011494629.1:1317886-1318764 GCF_000754665.1 Bison bison bison
CTTTCACTTTCATCAAGAGGCTTTTTAGTTCCTCTTCACTTTCTGCTATAAGGGTGGTGTCATCTGCATATCTAAGTTATTGATATTTCTCCCAGCAATCTTGATTTCAGTTTGTGCTTCTTCCAGCCTGGCATTTCTCATGATGTACTCTGCATATAAATTAAATAAGCAGAGTGACAATGTACAGCCTTGACGTACTCCTTTTCCTATTTGGAACCAGCCTGTTGTTCCATGTCCAGTTCTAACTGTTGCTTCCTGACCTGCATACAGATTTCTCAGGAGGCAGGTAAGGTGGTTTGGTATTCCCATCTCTCTCAGAATTTTCCACAGTTTATTGTGATCCATACAGTCAAAGGCTTTGGAGTAGTCAATAATGCAGTAGATATTTTTCTGGAACTCTCGTGCTTTTTCGGTGATCCAACAGATGTTGGCAATTTGATCTCTGGTTCCTCTGCCTTTTCTAAAACCAGCTTGAACATCTGGAAGTTCATGGTTCACGCACTGATAAAGCCTGGCTTGGAGAATTTTGAGCATTACTTTACTAGTGTGTGAGATGAGTGCGACTGTGTGGCAGTTTAAACATTCTTTGCCTTTTTTTAGAATTGGAATGAAAACTGACCTTTTCCTGTCCTGTGGCCACTGCCGAGTTTTCCAAATTTGCTGGCATATTGTGTGCAGCACTTTCACAGCATCAGCTTTTAGGATTTGAAATAGCTCAACAGGAATTCCATCACCTCCACTAGCTTTGTTTGTAGTGATGATTCCTAAGGCCCACTTGACTTCACACTCCAGGATGTCTGGCTCTAGGTGAGTGATCACACCATTGTGGTTATCTGGGTCATGAAGATCTTTTTTGTATAGTTCTTCTGTGTATTCTT
>NW_011494629.1:1318864-1321027 GCF_000754665.1 Bison bison bison
CTTCTGCTTCTTTTAGGTCCATACCATTTCTGTCCTTAACTGTGCCCATCTTTGCATGAAATGTTCCCTTCAATTTTGATATATGGCAAAACCAATACAATATTGTAAAGTTAAAAAATAAAATTAAAAAAAAAGAGAGATTTCTAGTCTTCTCCATTCTATTGTTTTCCTCTATTTCTTTGCACTGATCACTGAGGAAGACTTGTACATAGAACCACCAAGCCACTCAACCCAAAGGAAGCTAGAGGAGTCTCCAGCCGAATCTCGGCCTGGGAAGTCAAGGTACTTGAGTTCTAATCCCTTTCTTCTTTCATCCTTCCTTTCACTGCTCTGTCTGTCAGTCCTGTTCAATTCAGTTCCATCATTCCTCATTCAGCACCATCCAATAAAGCTCACCTCACCTGTCCACATGTCAGTTTCTGCCCAACTAAATCCAAATAAACACAGGCAGTAGTAACACACACCAGTCAAGGCCCTTTGCACTAGGATTCCGGATTCCACTTTGCAGTCACGTGTGTATGACAGACAGTCACCCCTCCAGGAATCATGGGGGAGAACTCAGGTGCAATTTACCTAATTGATCTACAAAGAGGATTACTCACTCTCCATTTATTCTTGATCACCTTAAAGGAAAAAAAAACAAAAACGAAAAACAGGCCTTCTAGGTGCACACAACTTCTACATTCTACATTCTCCATTTATCATGACTGTTTGCCTGACAGTTTTTAACACTGTCAGAATATTAATGCTGCAGAGCTCTATCTCAATCTTCTCGCTGATCTGATAATTATCTAACAAACTCGCTCCTCTACTGGAGCATCCCTCAGGCTGCCAAGCACGTCCAAGACTGTTCCATCCATACAGCGTGATTCCACTTCCAGTTTGGCAAAACTTTTGAGTCTTTTTTTTTTTTAATTAAACGAATGTCAGGATATAATCTGGAGAGATATTAACATGCACTAAATCCAAAGAGTCTTTGGACCAACTTTTCTAAATCATATTTTCTAAATGAAGTCATCGACTTCCTGTGCTGAGAAGGTGATTAATTGGTGAGGGATATGATGTAGAAAGCACTCTGTTGCCTTAACTCAGCATTTTCTGTTACCCAGCAGAGCGCACTAAGCCTTCTACGGAGAATGCTAACAAGCCTTCGAGCTCAGCAGTCAGTGGAGACCTGGCAGTTCCCTGAACCCGGGGTGACTGAACAGGCAGCCCTCTCCACCGCAACTTTCCTCCAAACTGGTCAGTGAAAGGCGGGAGTCTCTGCACCCCAGCTCTCTCCCATTTGTTAGCCAGACCCAGGGAGACAGTCTGGCTTCCAAATGGTGGCATGGCCTGCAGCTGGCTGGAACACAGAGGGGCTGAGGGGAGGCAGCAGAGGGCCTTGGAGAGACTAAAAACAAAACAAAAAAAGACAGCCTCTGTAAAAGTTTTTTTTTTGGGGGGGGGGGCGGTGGGGGTGGTTTGTCTACGGTTCTGGAGGCCCATTCCCAGACCTCCTCCACAGGAATGAACCAGCTTCCACAGACCCCTATGTGTCATCGGGCCCAGCAACAGCTGTCATGTCAGGGGGATTGCTTGTCCTCCTTAAAGTGCTTCACGATCCCTTCGTCCCACCCTTGTGGTGGCAGGGGTGGGGCTTCACGCTGGCCAGAAGTGTGACCCCCACACCTGGATTGCTGCACCAGGTGAATATGACACAGAATGAACTGAAAGCACAGAGCTAGATGTCTCAGTGAAGCTTGGATCCTAAATGGGAGAGGTACCATAATGTGATTCCAACATGAAACCTCCAGCACCTCCCCCCCCCACCATAAGCTTGTGATCATCTCCAGTGGTGAGATTTAATTTAAATTAATGTGCTTAAGTCAATCAACCATTTGCAATGTGTAAGACCTTATTTCAATCCTGGTTGAAGAATGAAAAATAAGATAATCATGAAACAGTGAAAGGTGGACACCAACTGCATATTTTATATTATGAAATAATTGTTCACTCTTTTAAGTGTGATAATGGCAGAAAGTGGTTGCTTTGTCATAGAGACCTTATCTTTTGGGGACACATAATAAGATGTTTATGTACAAATGAAATGATGACTCAAAGGGTAGAAGGGGAGAGAATGGAGATGTGAATAGACGATTATTGTTGGAGCCAGTGGGGAGG
>NW_011494629.1:1321127-1367425 GCF_000754665.1 Bison bison bison
ACTACTCCCTCTGCTTCTGTAGGAGTCGGAAATTTTCTCGTAATGAAAACTCTGATTACTCTTATCAATCCTTCCCCCTCCCCATTTTGAGGATTCGACACAAGTCCAAGCACACCTGGGCAGGAACGATGATTCCGTCTACACCTCAGACTGTCTACACTGAGGCATCTGAGCAGAGGAGCCAGGATTGGGGGCAGCTGCCCTCCTGCGCTGAGACAAAGGCCTGACGCTTCCCGCTCTGGGTCTGCGGGTCAGGAAGTGATCCCTGACCACCCCATGCTTCTCTGGAAACACAAACCAAATTCCGTTCCCCGGATGAGGTTTCTTTTCTTTTCTCCTTAAGAAAATCAGGTTTTCCAGTTCGGGCAGGGGGCGGGGGTGGAGGATGGGGGTGTCAAAGGGTGTAATTGCAGGGTTCTGGCTGGCAAGCACACAGACCCAGTGCTCTGGGGTGTTTGGCCGGCAGCAAGGAGATTAGCAGATGAAAGGAAAAGATAATATTACCTGCTGGGGTTATCTTTCTTCGCACCAAGGGTCATGAACCCATTACTCACCATTTAAAAGCCCTGCAGGAGAGGGTCCTAAGAATATATAAATACAGACCCAAGAGGGGCTCCCCTGACAGCAGGAGAGACAACCCGCCTTTCTTTTGTCCAGGATCCCAGGATCTTAAGAAACTGCAAACACTTCAAGCATCTGGAGCAAAACAGTTTTTAACGTATCTGGCTCCCCAGAAGGGACCCACAAAGGCAGGACAAGGCCAGGCAGGACGTGCTATGTGGGGGTTTTGCTTCAGGGGACAATCTTCTATCCTAGGCAACAGGGCACATTATGGGAAGAAAAAAGCCTTCCAGGGTTCCATTCCTAACCTTCAACTGTTCAAAGACTTCAAATTCATTTGTTTTTCAGGTTTGGAAATAGTTTATCTTTCAGACATATCCCGAAAAAGTGAATGAATAATACAATAGCCAAAAATACAGCCCTATTCCTTTCTCAGTCCCACTGCAAAGGCCCCCGCTATCCAATCCTGAATTTATATTAATTTAGTATTCCCATAAATAGCTTCAAGCTTCTGCCACATACATCTTCATCCCAAGGCAACATGTAAGATTGCTCTGTACAGATTTAACCTTTACGTAAACAGAATCAGGTCACGTGAATCCTCCTATAGCTAGCTTTTCCTGCTCAAGCTATGTTGTGAGAGCCATGCGTGTTAGAACCTGTGGCTCTACTCAGTAAGCAGGATCACAGTTCATCACCATCTGGGTTGTATCCTGTGGACATCTGGGTTGTCTGCAGTTTCTGTGAATAGCCCCACTGTGGTTCCCTTCCGACTTGTGTGATAGTTTCTCTGGTACCTTCCTCACTGGGGCAGGATCCAACTTCTCCAGCTGGGGCTTAGCTACTCAGTAATGCAGGTATATCAGTCTCAACTCTGGATATAAAATAGACAACAAGGACCTACTGTATAGCATAGAGAATTATACTCAATAGCTTGTAATAACCGATAGTGGAAAAGAATATAAAAAAAGTATATTTATGTGAAAGAAAGAGTATATATATGTATGTATAACTGAATCACTTTGCTGTGCACCTGGAATTAACACAGCCACGTGTAAATCAACTATACATCAATAATTTTTTTAATACAAATAATAAAAATTAAAAAGCAGAGGGCTAAAATCAGGACAATTAAAACTAAAGGGAGATTGAGAATAAGATACACTAATCAAATATTCATTTAAAGAAGTGGGTAAAATAACCCAATTATAATTTGTAATTTATCCACATAATTATTCACATAATTCAATAACAACATAACACAGAAAATGGGAGGTTTTGATCTGAATAGAAAATACTTTGTATTTACAGATTGTTAGTAAGTTACCAACTCTGTTTATTTAGAAGCTTAAAAGCAAGAACGCTTATCTTACACAAGGAATCAGTAAAAGAAAAGAATACAGACATAAACATTTTACCTACGCCAGATTAGGTCAAGGGTAACACTAAACCAATAGAGATCTTAACATTAGAATATGCTGCATACTATTTTAAATTAAAAATATCCTCTAGTCAATTATCTCCCTCTGCCAGTTTCTTCTCTCAGCATATTTTTGCCTACACTTGGAATTGTCAGACTTTAAAATTTTGGGGTCCCTGACAGAGGCAAAGTGGTCCCTCTGAGGTTTTAACTTGTATTTTCAGATTCATGAGTCTTTCAAAGGCTTCCTTATAGGTGAGTTGCCTATTTATATTTTTTAGTTCCATTTATTTAGCTAGAGGGCAATGTGGGTATTTACGAAGATTTAAAGATACAAACAATGGACCACAAGCCACACTGACCCTTGGGGAGGAAGTGCATTATATCCAGGGAAATACCCGGGCAGTATCTACCTCCTTCTCCTCCCACCACCCACCTCCCTCCTCTGTCATGCTGACATCCCTTCAGGAGATGAAACATGATGAAACACCAGTTCACACTAGCTCTGCAGCCAGCTAACCACAGACACTCCTAAGTTTCCTTCTTTGTTTAAAGTCTTTGTCTCTGGAGTCACAAGGGTGGCAGTGTTGGGATGGAGTGCTGCTGCTGCTGCTAAGTCACTTCAGTCGTGTCCGACTCTGTGCGACGCCATAGATGGCAGTCCACCAGGCTCCCCCGTCCCTGGGCTTCTCCAGGCAGGAACACTGGAGTGGGTTGCCACTTCCTTCTCCAATGCATGTAAGTAAAAAGTGAAAGTGAAGTCCCTCAGTCATATCCGACTCTCAGCGATGCCATGGACTGCAGCCCACCAGGCTCCTCCATCCATGGGATTCTCCAGGCAAGAGTACTGGAGTGGGGTGCCAGATGGAGTGGAACAGAAGTAAATGTTTCTCCCTTCCTACCCAGATGTCCTAGACTGCTCTCTGATGTGGGTTAAGCCCGAGGCCACTGCTCAGAAGTAGCAAGACAACAGGAGTGTCTGGCCATGAAAATAAAGGCTAAATTAGCAAGGAGAAACCAGTGGCCACCAGGAGAGGAGTTGCTGCAGACCAAAGACAGAAACGGGCCTCCTCGAGGCTAACAACTCTCTGGCTCCCAGCATTGATAGGGAAGAGACCCTCCCCACTATGTCCTGCCCACAAGCCGTCACCAAGTGGCTTGCTGGGTTTCTTTTGCCACTTTTTAACATTTTACATTAACTGTTCATTTTTCTTTGCTCTTCACTGAGTCTGAACAACCCCTTGGAAAAACAACCCATCACAGGATAACTCCATTTGGAAAAGAGATCATGTAATAAAAGAGAGATTGGCACTTCACTCCTCCACATCTAGCTAATACTAAACCTTGAACCCTCTCCAGCAAGACTGGTGGAGTGACTCAATAGGCCTAAGGCCCTTCCTGAGCCTGTTAACACCTGAGGCTGAATACGCAGCCCCTGCCTGCAGAGTTGAGGCTGGCAACGGTGGGCCCAAGCCCAAGCCTTAGGAGGCCAGACAACTACAGGACCACCCAGCACATCAGGCATCGTGAAGGTCACCTCATGCAAGTCACCCCATAGAGAGCTGAAGAAAATTCTAATATGCAGCTGATGTGCTTGCTGTGGCCAGGTCAGGAGACCTGAGCACTGGATCTGCTGCTCTGAGAATTTTGGACAGACATCCCGCCTCTCTGACCAGAAGACAGGCTTACTAAAAACATCAAGGCCAATGTCAGACTTGAAAACTGCATGAAACATACTAATTCCCTGAAACTGGGCCCAAGATTGTCTTCAGAAAGGCTGACTCAGAAATTTCTCGAAGTCTGAAAACTTAGCACTCAAATTTAAACTCTACTTTCATGCACCTCGCCTCTTTAAGGGGCCGTCAGAGTGAGAAATGGGTGTTTTATGGCTGACCCACACAGGAAACCCCCGTGTACCGGACACGTTCCAGAATCTTTCTGGCCTGAGCCCCTGAGAATACTGGATGGATGCTGGGGTGGGAGTCACTGTAACCGCGGCCAAGGCTCCAGGCCAGCCAGCCCCAGGCAGAGCAGACAGGACTGGCTGGCTCTGCTTCCTACAGGGCTGGCCAGGTCAGGCTACACCCCAGGGGGGCAGTGACTTCAGCTGCGAGAGCAGTAAAAGCCCAGGGTGAGTCCGTCGGTCTTTACTCAGATTGTTCTTTTCTTAGAGAATGGAAATAAACTCTTTTCCTCAGTATCCTGGAAGAAAAGCCAGAAGAGAAAAATCAGGGGCCAGAGAACAATTTAAAGGCCACTTCTGGGGATGAGGACAGGATGGGCAAGGACACATCTGTGAGCAGAGACCCTCTCCCCCTGGGAGCTGTGCTCGGGCTCAAGCAGGGAGTCTGTCCTTTGGGACAACAGAGCCACATCACTCCTAGGGGCAGTGTGCCCCCCACCCTTTCAGACTTCTCTCATGACAAGCCGTTAGAACCAGCACCGGTTTCTCCGCACCTCCATCCAGAAAGCAAACCCAAGTGCTCCAGCCTCCCAGGGTTCCATCAGGGGTTCCCCGGAAGCCCTGCCTGTGTTCACCTTCGATCTAGACCTTCTGCACCGACTTTGTAACTACAACTCACAGAACACGGTTGAGCTTCACAAACCGAAAAAGACAACTGATCACAAGTGAATGTTGGTCAGAAACGGATGCTCACACACATTGAGTCCATTAATATGATGCCACGGCTCTTCCAACAGAAACAGGATCCCCTTTTTCCAAAGAGCCATTTTTCTTGTATGTTTTGGGGTAAACACCACGATTCTATGCCTGACACACATGGTTTACAGTGAGGGCTTATGAAGAAACGCTGACGCTGGCTGTGCCATGAATGTGACCTGGCAGAATGTACTGGGATTTCAGTGGTTCTCAAACAAAGCACCTCACCCCTCACAGCACTGCGTGAGCCCTCCACCCTCCCAAACGGGGTCTCACCAGTCCCCTCCTCCTTAGCCTGGCTTCCTTCCCCTACAACAAGCACCCAATACAACAGACTTTAAAGTGCAAGATTTTCTCAGAAAAATAAAAGAAGAAATCACTCACTTAAAGATATCTACACTATGGAATGATAATGCTACACATAAAGAATGTAGGAATCTTCTCCCACGCAGCTTTTTTTTTTCCCACAGAGAAGATGTTTCAGGGCAAGGTTACAAAGTTAACCTTTTATATGCCTTTCTTTAATCTTTTGGGTCAATACTCCATCTTAAATTCATTTTTGTGAATGGTGAGGGTAGAGCTATTCTCCCCAAATGAATACCCAACAGCCTGGCATCTTTATATTAAATTTAGTTCACACAGACATGGCTCATTTTGGATCTTCAGTTTTCTTACTAAGTTATTGTATTAGTACTCCAGGACTATTGTAACGAAGTCCCAGAGTCTGGTGGGCTTCAATAACAGGAACTCATTTTTTCACAGTTCTGGAGGCCAGAAGTCTGAGCTGAAGGTGTGAGCAGGGTTGATGTCTCCTGAGGCTTGTTTCCTTGGCTTACAGACAGTCTTCTCCCTAGGTCTTCACATGGGCTTCTCTTTGCCCATGTCCTGATTTCCTCTCCTTTTAAGGACATCAGTCGACCTGGTTTAAGGCTCAACCCTAATGACCTCATTTTAACTGTATCACCTCTTTGAAGACCCTACCTCCAAATACAGTCACACTCAGGTCCTGGGGGTTAGAACTTCAGCATACAAACTTCAGAGGGAACATAATTCAGCTCCTAGCACTTGTCTATTCCTGTGTCAATATCACACAACTCCAATTATTAAGCCTTGGACGAGGTCTTGATATCTAGTAAGATAACTTCCCCACTTCTTTTGTTAACTTTCAATAGTCATAATTGCTTTTAGGTTTTGCACGTCCACGTGAATTTTAGAATCAGCTTGTTGAGTTTGATGAAAAAGCCTTTGGGGGAGGTTGGTTAACAATGCACTGAATTGAGACAGTATTTGGGTGGGGCTGGGTCTGGGGGCAATTGGGGAGTGGGGGAGGGTGTGGGGGTGAGGATGCTGGGGCTGGGAACTGACATTTGAACAGAACTGAGATTTCCTAGATGATAACAGTTTCTCCTTTCATTTGGATCTTCTTTGGGGATCTGTTAAGAACGTTTATGGTTTTCCTTTCATGGATGTTGCACATTTTTTACTAGATGTATTTCTAGGTGTTTTACTGTTTTTGGTTTTGTTCTAATAGGGTCATTCATAATGTATCAGGAAGTGGATGAGTTTTCTATGTTAACTCATTCAGTCATCTTGTTTTCTTTAGTGTTTTTTTTTTTTTTTTGGTTTTCATAACAGAGTTATTATTTTTTAATATTTATTTATCTATTCGCTGCACAGGTCTTAATTGCAGCTTGCGAAAATTTCGATCTTTGCTGTGGCCGTCTATGGGGTCGCACAGAGCCGGACACGCCTGAAGAGACTTAGCAGCAGCAGCAGCAGCAGATCTTTTAGTTGCAGTACGTGGGACCTAATTCCTTGACCAAGGATTGAACCCAGGCTCCCTGCATTGGGAGTGCAGAGTCCTAGCCACTGGACCACTTGGGAAGTCCCAAAATACTTTAATGCTTTAATTTTTTAATGTCCTCTTTTTTGGGCCATACCAAGTGGCGTGGACAATCTTAGTTCCTCAACCAGGCATCAAACCCCTTGACCCCCTGCATTGGAAGCAAGGAATCTTAACCACTGGACCACCAAGGCAAGTCCCTTTCTTAGATTGTCTTCTTGGTATTAATACTTGTCAGTAGATTCTCTTGAATTTTCCAGATGAACATGTATATAACCTACTAATGACAGCTTTCTCCCATTTTTGTCTCAGTCATGTTGGTTGGGATTTCCTGAACAGCACTGCAGCATCCATTTCTTGTGCCTGACTTTCAAATGTTGTACTCGAAATATAATACTCATGTATGGTTTCTAAAAGATTTCCTTTTATTGAGTTATCTAGGCCTATTTTTTTCATTGTTTCATCAGCAAAGAATTCTGAAATTTAGCACAAGCATTTGTAGCATCGATTGAGACTACTTTCCCCCTCTACTCTGTAAAGGGCTCCCCTGATAGCTCAGTTGGTAAAGAATCCACCTGCAATGCAGGAGACCCCCATTTGATCCCTGGGTCGGGAAGATCTGCTGGAGAAGGGACAGGCTATGCACTCCAGGATTCTTTGGCTTCCCTTGTGGCTTAGCTGGTAAAGAATCCGCCTGCGATGTGGAAGACCTGGGTTCGATCCCTGGGTTGGGAAGATTCTCCTGGAGAAGGGAAAGGCTACCCATCCCAGTATTATGGGCTGGATAATTCCATAGACTGTATAGTCCATGGAGTTGCAAAGAGTTGAACATGACTGAGTGACTTTCACTTAGCTTAACTTAGCCTCTCTGTAAATGTGGGTTTTTTAAGTGACAAATCATCCTAGAATTCCTAGGAAAAACTATTTTTATTATTGCTCATTTAACATAATGCCAGGTCTTATTTGCTAAATTCTACATAGGATTTTTGTATCTTTGTTTTCAAATGCTGAGAAGACATCTGGATTCAGGATATTTCTCCTGCTTGCACAACAAATTTTCCATAAATTTAGAGGCTTAAAACACCACTCTCTGATGAGCTTACAATTTGGTAGATGAGAGGTCCAAGCATGGTGTGGCAGGTTCTCAGGTCAGGGTCTTACAAAGCTGAAAACAAGGTGCTAGCAAGATCCGTGTTCCTTTCTAGTGACTCTGGGCTACTTGAGTTGTCCTCTGGCTTCATTCCTTGCATCTGTAGAACAGAAGCATCCATTCTCTTGCTGACTGTGGGCTGGGTCGCTCTCAGCTTCTAAAAGCTGTCCACATTCCTCGCCACGTGTTCCCCTCCATCTTCAAAGCCAGACACACACACCAAGTTCTCCTCACAGTTTGAGTCCTGATTTCCTCTCTGTCCTCTAGACTTAGCGGGTCTCTTGTGACATGGCCAGGTCAGAGAGATAACCTAATGACGAAAGAGAGCTCCATCACAGTCACAGGCTGGGAGCTGGAGCAGGAAGCTTGGGGGTGCCTAAGCTCCCTGCCCACCACCTGCAGAGAGGCAGAACTGAGCTCCATCTCCTGTTCCTTCTCACTCTGACCCTGGGGAGGATGTTTTTTTTTTTAAACATAAAACCAGATAACAACTTTCCTCTGCTCAAAGCTTCCCAGTGCACACAGAATAAAATGTAAATTCCCACTATGGCCTGCAAGGCCCTATGAACCCCAGGCCTACTCCTCTGACACCCACTTCCAGCCACACTACTTACTCCTCAAATGCGCCAAGCTTGTTCCAGCCGCAGGGCCTTTGTACCACCCCTCCCTCTACCACAAAAGTTCTTCCTTACACATTCCAGTGTTCTGTCCCTCATCTCCTATCTTCACTTCATTTGCACAATGTGCCTCAGGCTAATCTGATCTTCACTCACATCATAACATGTACGTTTACTAACTGGCTAACACCGATTTTAGATGAGATTGTCACTGAACAGAAAAGCACAAAACTTGAAAATTCTCATAGAGAATTTGTAGGTGCCCAAAATATGCTCAAGACCTTGGTTAGAAACACTGGATGTCCTGGGCATTTCCAATGTTATTCCTGGGGGGGGTGAAAGGAAAGTCTGTCCTTTCCTTTCCCTTTAAGGATACTCAACCTTCACTGAAAATTCTTCCTGTTCAGAACACTGTGGCAGGGGGTATAGCTCAGGCGTACAGCGTTTGACTACAAAACACCAACAGCACCAAATGCTGCAATGATGTGGTAGAGTAGGAACAGTCATTCATTGTTGGTGGGAATGCAAAATGGTACACCACTTTGGAAGACTGTCTGACAGTTTTTTATTAAACATACTCTTACCATTTGATCCTGCAATCATGTCCCTTGCTATCTTACCAAATGGACTGAAAACTTATGTCCACACAAAAACCTGCGCAGAGTTTACAGCAGCTTTATAATTGCCCAAACTCAGAAGCCACCAAGATGTCCTCTAGTAGGTAAATGGGTAAATAAAGTGTGGTGCATCCAGAAATGGAACGTCACTCAGCATTACAAGGAAAGGAGCTATCAAGCCAAGAAAAGACATGGAGGAAACTTAAACACATATTACTAAGTGAAAATAGCCAATCTGAAAAGGCTACACACTGAATGATTTCAATACTAGACAATTCTGGAAGAACCAAACTATGGCGACAGTTAAAAGATCAGTAGTTGCCAGGTGTTAGGGATGGGGGAAGGATGAACAGATAGAGTACAGAGGGTTTTTAGGGCAGAACTATTCTATATGATACTATAATGATGGTTACATATTTATTCATCTTCCTAAACCACAGAATATGTGACACCAAGAGCAAACCCTAATATAAACAATGGACTTTGTGATGTGTCAGTGCGGGTTCATCAAATGTAACAAATACACCACTCTGATACGGCGAGAGGCTGTGTGTAAGCGGGGGCAGGAGGAATATGGGAAATCTCTGTATCTTCCCTTCAGTTTTGCTGTGAACCTTAAACTGCTCTAAAATATAAAATCACCTAAACAAAACAAACAAAACCACTCTTCCTGAACTCAATCATTTGAGTACATGGTGATGCAGAGAAGCCCTGTTCATCGACAACAGCACTGTGCCAGTACTTCTTATCAGGGAAGCGCTGAGACTGCTAGCATATCAGTCAAGCATTAACCCTTTTCAAATCATCTGGGCTTCCCTGGTAGCTCAGTTGTTAAAGAATCCACCTGCAATGCAGGAGACCCTGGTTTGATTCCTGGGTCGGGAAGATCCCCTGGAGAAGGGATAGGCTACCCACTCCAGTATTCTTGGGCTTCCCTGGTGGCTCAGACAGTAAAGAATTTGCCTGTAATGCAGGAGGCCTGGGTTTGATCCCTGAGTAGGGAAGATCCCCTGGAGGAGGGCATGGCAACCCACTCTAGTATTCTTGCCTGGAGAATCCTCATGGACAGAGGAACCTGGTGGGCTACAGTCCATGGGGTTGCAAAAAGTCAGACACAACTGAGTGACTAAGTACATGCAGCACAAGTCATTTAAGAATATTCAAGCAAGCCTCCATTTTTCATGAATGTCACAGTGTTGCAAACAACCGTAAAAGTCAAAGGGTCCAAGTGAAATTAGGACTCATTATTAAAGAGGTTTCCCTAAATCTCTCTGCCTTCCTCCCTCCAGAAAGGCCCTTCAAGCAGTCTATATCCTATGCTGCTGCTGCTGCTAAGTCGCTTCAGTCATGTCCGACTATAGTCTATACAAAAAAGCAGCATCAGGCTACTCTGTTGGGCTCCGACAGTGCTGCTCCATTGGGCATATTCGTAGCCCTCGACTTTGTCTCTGACTGAACCTTGGACCCCCTGTTCCTCCACAATTCTGTCTCCATCAGGTTTACCTTCAGAAACAACACTGCTTTAAAACCAACAGGATTCACTCTCCTTCAGTTCTCCTTTCTCCTTGCAAGGTGATCACACTCCAGGTTTCTCCCTTCGGCTTCCGGGACGATCTGACCCAAGTGCATTATGTGCAGCAGACAAAACTGCGAGCACCAGGCAACACTTCCTGCTCACACCCGTCTGCTTCTCACCCACCCTCTGCTTCCAGTTCCCATTATAGAAACGGCCTCCTCTGAAGAAAGAGGAACACAGCCAGGAACAGAGACTTGTCTGGCCCCTTCCCTCGAAAGTTTAAACCTGTAAGCTAGGTGGAAAACGTTCACGTGCATGCTGTAATCTCTTTTTAAATGACTTCTAAGGGTCCTTTTTCTTTTTCCTTTTGGACTTAGAACTGATTAAACAAAACAATGTTCTGTCCAAACTTGCATTTTTCTTATTACTTCCTAATCATTTTACCACTAACATAAAGGCTTGTTCTTTTCTAACACTGGGCTCTTTAATCACTCCTGACAGGCCTGCTTTCCGCTTGGCCAGCCCCCAGCAAACACCGCTGGGCTCCACCACCCTCCACTGCTCTCTTTAGACCCTCTCTTGGGGTAACACAGCTCATTTAAAGAGGAAGAAGGTAATCGAGATCTCCTGGCATGCCCTACTCTAAGGCACTGCAGAGGTCTTAGGGCTAATAAATGGTATAAATAGTCCCATGGCTGGACACCACCCCCCCTCCACTAAAAAGTAGTGCAAAATTCCAACACTTCAGGAAATTTTCAAGAGATAAATGCAGGAAGCCATGTGGAGCAGTACTCAGACCCATGAGCAGGATTTTGGACGAATTCCAGGTAGAGGGAACTACCTTGTCAAAGGTGCGGAGTCCCAGATGTGGGGTAAGCTTGAGGAGCCCACTGTGGGTAGACAACAGGCTTCCCCAGAGCCCAGAGATAGGAGCATCTGGGCTGGACAGTTGCTGGGTCCTGCCTGGGAGCAACTCTGGGAGGACCAGCTCACTCAGAACCTTATGACTCTTTCTAGATGAGAACACTCAAGGCCTAGGACTTCCACTCCAAGGCTCCAAGACAGGGGTCAGGAGGAAGCCCAGAGGTGGACCTAGCTGACACATGGAGAGTTCCCATCCTGAAGACGCCACGTGTCCTGGTCTGCATCACCATATCCACACATGTGTTTGTGGTTACAGAGGGAGCAGCCCTGATGCCTGGAAGCCACAAACAGCAAGGAGGAGATGCTTGAAGATGGAGGGAAATGACAGACAGGCCACATGGACACCCTACCGCAGCTGGGCCCCCAGACCCTTGGATCCCTTAGGCCTCACCATCATGGTCACTACTTCTGGAAAGGATGTCCCAAATGGCTGTCTATGTGCATCTGGTGATGTATCCCGTGTCAGTCTCTTCTCTATAAATGGTCCATTTACAAACTGCCCTCAGAGGAAAAGTGATCATGGCCCACTCAAAGACCCCAGTGATGACAGCAGTCAACACCAAGGAGCTGGCAGTGTGCTGGGACTCGACCCAGTCACACCCCTGTCAGGGAAAAAGGGGTTTTCCTTTCACAGATGGACAGTGAGACCCAGGATATTAAACCTGAATGATTAAACATTATACAAAACATGAAGGAAGAGCTAGGATCCAAAGCCCGAAAGGTCCCACAGAGCCCACGCTTAAGTTCACTTCAACTCTCCTAAAGTGTAAATTACATGTGACAATGTGGACCCCTGGTTGGATGTGGCAAACCCACTCACCTGTGCAACAGAGCCCCCTTTCACCAGGGGGCCTGGGCCAGGGACCTACCAGCAAGAGGGCCGTTTACTCAGGTGCCTTTAACTCATGAATTCTTGCAGCAGTTTCCAAGGACACAGGCCTGTTTACTAAGCTGAATTTATCTCCCCTTTCAGGAAACAGCATCTACTTCCACAGCCAACTGGCAGACACCAGGTGCCAAGCCACACGGGGAGTGGCACCTACTCGCCCTGCCGTGGGACCCTGCCTCCACCTGAGGCCTCTGGAAAGGCTGAGGGAGACCTGGGACCCCTGCAGGCCATGTGCCCCAAGGTTCTTCTCCCTAGTCTTGCCCCTGGTCACTCTGTGCTGCTCAAGAAGCAACAGCAGGAGCAGCTTTCTGAACAAGGAGAGCAACTGAGAAGGCAGAGCTGCCCCTCACTCTCCAAGCCACACAGCCACCAGGAGCTACCCGCATCGTGAGGCCAAGTCCCTTACAGCTCCCTCAGGGATTTGTGGGCAGGATACTCGCATCCACCCAAAACCAGCCCATGGGAACACACTGCTGTGAGAGAGGACCCAAGCAATAAATCCCACCAGAAAGGCCTGGGTGCAGCAACAGCGGGGAAGGATCCACGAGAATTAATCAGGGAGATAAAGTGGGCACGTGTGCTGACAGCCTCTGCGAGGGGGCTGCAGGCACCGCAGGGCAGACGGATATGGGTGCAGGGGGGAGAGCAGGGTCTTGGGATAAGGTGCTTACTGCACGTGTGACCGGAGGCTGGGACGCTTCCTCCTCCACATGCCCAGGTGCGACTTGTCAGGGGCACATGAGTGTAAACAGCGAACAGGTTATACCTGGGAAATGGGCCTGCTTAGAAGCAAAGAAGTCAGCAGGGCTCAGGGGGTGGGGCAGCTGGGAAGACCCTCCCCCGTTCAGGGATAGAAGGGCAGGGGGGCTGAGGTATCCATCTGAGACCAGGCCCCCCAAAGGCCCCCCCAAACTCTGCCTTTAACCACTGACACCTTGACCCCAACATACGTACATGCCAGGAAACTACACACACTCCCATGGACACACTCACACACAAACTCCAGGAAAACTACCCAAACACACACATACACACACACATTCTCCAGGAAACCATACACACAAACACATACACTCCAGGAAACTATACACACACATACACACACTCCAGGAAACTACAAACACACACACTCCAGGAAACTACACACATACACACATATGCCACACACACACCAGGAAATCACACACTCGTGTACACAGGCATGCAGTACACACACACACACACACACACACACACACACACCAGGAAGCCAACAGCAAGAGAATTAAGCTTATAGAAGTATAAAATCTATGGTGACCTGTGAATGCAGCCTTGATAACTTAGTGAAACATTAATCTCTAAGTACCTAGAGACCAGAAGCATCCAGCCCCTAAGCCAGTGGTTCTCCCACCAGGGAGATTAGTCAGCCTGAGCCACAGTTGGAGAGGAGGTAATCGGCCCCAGCACTTTATCGGCCAGGGCTCCAGATAAGCCAGAGACATGGAGTTGAGATGAGGACACGTGTGTGACAGGGGTACAGGGTCTGGAGTGCCCCGTACCACACAGAATAAGAAGGAAGTGTGTAAGGCGGCCGCAGCAACCAACGGGTCCCTGAGACACCTGTGTCCCCTAGAAGATGGTAAGGCGGAAGGACCGAGCGCTGCCATCCGGCCTGGCCACAGACCCCTGAAGAGAGCTCGTGTAGCCCTGCTGCACCCCACTTCCCTGCGGACTTCCAGCTCCACGCAGGCTGGGCACCCTGTGGCCAGAAGGCACAGCTGCTTTGAGATCAGGGGTCCATTTTGCCCTCAGAGCTTGAGGGGCTGGAGGCTGGGGAGGGGTGGGGATGGGGAGATCCCTCTCGTCACCCCTCACCTCTATCATAAAATCATGGTCCCCAAGGAGTCACTACAACTACACACACTTTGCACCTCAATCCTATAAAAACAGAGGGACATTCTTGAAGGCCAAAAATAAAAACCTTTTAAGTCAAGAATGCAGATGTATTTTTAAAGAAGGGAATCCGTTATTAATTAAAGAGCAACTAAGAAGCAAGACTCTTGAAATTAAAAAACACACCATTTAATCAAGTACTGGATTGTAAATCCCTTTTCCAGGCAGATGAAAAAGAAAAGCTATGGGTCCTGTATAAGTTAGGAAACTGCACCACGCATAAGTCCTTTTGCTTTACTGATCACACACGGGTGAATCATAGGGGCACAAAGGCTCTCAAGGCATCACCTCTGATTTCTCTAATTTTTCTCTTATTCAGTTAAAGAAACAAAGATGTCACATCTAATTGTTTTTCTTGAGCCCCAACTAAACCCATCTGAAATTCAGACTATACTATAAATAAGGATGGTATAAACTACATGGTATATATAAATAGATAAATTACATAGTATATCCAGTATAAATTAAACTATACCCATTGGAAATGTAAACCTGCATGCTAACTGTTTGTGGGAGTGTTTCAGATACCTCCTGAAAGTCAAAAAAAAAACCTCACACAACTAAGGAGAGACAGTTTATGAGTTGCTTCAAATGTAACCAAACCTACAATGACCTCATTGGCTGAATTTCCCTCCAACTTAGAACTACATTCTAGGTTCTCCAACAGGCAGAAAAGCTCTATGTGATTTCAAATGTTGAGTATATTATCTACTTCTGCAGAGAGTTAAAAATAAAAGTGCTCTGACATTTCTCAACCTGAGGCACAGGAAGAGCTTGATTCTTCCACCGCTCCTGTGTGAAAGAGGCCATCTGTACCTGTGGCAGGGGCCACCAGCTGAGTCTAGAACATCAGGCCAGGAGTGCTAAAGACACTTGAAAAGAGACCTTCTGCACAGAGTCCCTCCCTCAACTCCTTCAACAAGTCCCAACACTTTAACCCACATGATGGGGTTGTCATGCCCATTTTGCAGACACGGAACCTGAGGCTCAGGGAGATGAACTAACTCACAAGGGCTCCACCCAGCTCAAGGTGCCAGCTCCAGGGCCATCTGCACTTTCTCCTCCACAACAAATGATAATGCCAACACCTGAACAGAACGGGATCTCCTCCAAACTGGCAAGGCTACCTCCATGGTCATGGAAAAAAACAATCCCAAAATGGTTGATTGGCATTTTACGTACTCTGAAATAACTAAGAGACTGGGATGCACAAAAATACAGAAAATGGTGAAGAAGCAATCTTTCCAAAAGTTTTCCTAGTGTTTTCTTTATCTAATTCTTTCCTACATGGGAGAAAGCACTTCTAAGCCAAAGCAGAATGTTCAGTGTTCTATCCTTACTTATCCCTAAGGGAAGTAAACCTCTCATTCCCTCTCATTCCTGCTTTCCTTCTTTCCAGGATCAACCATCCAAAGGGCTCACCGGATTGACCCCAGCCACAAAGCCAGGCCTTACCAAGCCCCTAGCTTCTCCCTCAGCCTACGGCAGCCCCCCACTGAAAGCAGATCTCAAAAAGCAGTTCCTGATGGATGCCACATGGGGGAGGGCTTCCTAACTGCTTGTGGGTCAGGCCATAAGGCCCAGACCTCCCCACCACCAGACCCCAGGGGTGGGGTTGGCCCTCACTAACACACCAGCCCATTGGTAACAACAAAAGAACATGTTGGAACTCCTTTTAATATGAGTTTCTGGTTCTTCAGAGCAGAATTAATATATGAACATTTATCTGCACTGGCAAAACAAAATAACCATTGTAAAACTGCATTATCAGGAATGAAATTCTGACACAGGCTACAACATAGATGAGCCCAGAAAACATTATGCTTGAATGAAGTAAGCCAGTCACAAAGAGGAACAGACTGTTTGAGTCCATTCACCAGGGGACTCTGAAACAGGCAAATTCAAAGAGACAGAAAGTAGGATGGTGGGGGCCAGGGACTGGGCAGTGGGAATAGGGAGTTGGTGTTTAATGGGTACAGTTTTTCAGTTTTGCAAGATGACAAGTGTTCTGGAGATGGATAGTGGTAATGACCATACAAAATGTGAATGTACTTAATGCCACCACACTGGACACTTAACATGATTTAAATGGTTAACTATGCAGTGTGTCATTTTACTGTAACATTTTTTAAAAGGCCATATGCTCAAAAATGAAAAAAAAAAATTCTCCCCTAAACTGTGAATTCGAAGAATAGAAAAACTGCCACTTCAAAGAGCAATCAGATCTTTCTGTGCTCCTGCCTGGGAGGACCCATGAGCAGGCCTGACCCGCACTGGCTGGGAAGAGCCTGCATGGATGCCAGGCTGTGGATCCTACCCCAGGCCCGAAAGCCAAGGAAACCCCACCACTGTGTACCCTCTTACTTCTGCAACACAAGCCCCCAAATAAATGTACCCCACAGTGTCAATCCAAACTTATCAAGTCAGAAATGAAGCCCAGTTCCACACCTCCAAATTCTTCCCTGGCATTAGTCAGTTCAGTTCAGTCACTCAGTCATGTCCAACTCTTTGCTACCCCATGGACTGCAGCACACCAGGCTTGCCTGTCCATCACCAGCTCCTGGAGCTTACTCAAACTCACGTCCTTTGAGTCGATGATGTCATCCAATCGTCTCTTCCTGTCGTCCCCTTCTCCTCCCACCTTCAATCTTTCCCAGCACCAGGGTCTTTTCCAGTGAGTCAGTTCTTTGCATCAGGTGGCCAAAGTATTGGAGTTTCAGCTTCAGCATCAGTCCTTCCAATGAATATTCAGGACTGATTTCCTTTAGGATGTACTGGTTGGATCTCCTTGCAGTCTGAGGGACTCTCAAGAGTCTTCTCCAACACCACAGTTCAAAAGCATTAATTCTTCAGCGCTCAGCTTTCTTTATAGTCCAACTCTCACATCCATACATGACTACTGAAAAAACCATAGCTTTGACTAGACGGACATTTGTCGGCAAAGTAATGTCTCTGCTTTTTAATATGCTGTCTAGATTGGTCATAACTTTTCTTCCAAGAAGCAAGTGTCTTTCAATTTCATGGCTGCAGTCACCATCTGCAATGATTTTGGAGCTCATAACAATAAAGTCTGTCACGATTTCCATTGTTTCCCTATCTATTTCCCATGAAGTGATGGTACCAGATGCCATGATCTTAGTTTTCTAAATGTTGAGATTTAAGCCAAATTTTCATTCACTTTCATCAAAAGGCTCTTTAGTTCTTCTTCACTTTCTGCCATAAGGGTGGTATCATCTGCGTATCTGAGGTTATTGATATTTATCCTGGCAATCTTGATTCCAGCTTGTGCTTCATCCATCCCTGGCATAGGTCAGAACAAACAACATCAACCTAAGTGTTCTCCGTAAGGATGACAGCTTTCTCCCTGCAGCAAGCAAACTGGCTCCTTCCCTGGAAGTGGGTTTTCCTCCTCACACTCTCGGTGTTCAGGAAGGCAGCATGCACCTACCTGGCACAGTCGCCCGGTCCCCTGGTCAGCCTGGTCCCCCTGGGCTCAGCGAGAATGCAAGAAGCCCTGCAGACAAAGGGGACTCACAACAGACTCTTCCAGAGCAGGCCGCCTCCAGAGAAGGCTCACCAGGAGCTCATAAAAATACCTGAGACTCAGGGTGACTAGGAATTATATGGCAATAAAAGCCCACACTTGTTTTATGCATTTAAAGGGATACTGCTACAATATCCCTTTGTTTTCTGGAACAAAATCCCAAAGAGGGGATGATGGGCAGGAAATGAGGGTTGGGGCAAATATGAGAGTGTCAAGAGGGTTAAGAATAGAGACAACTGGGCTGGTGAGTTGGTGGTGGCCACCAGACCTGACCTCCCTCCATCTTGGGTCCCTTCTTCGGTCGACCATGCAGCTTGACGAGTGTCCCAAGAGGAAGGTGACCATCTATTCTCTTCTGAACATGGCCCAGTGTCTGTGAGCACTGCCTGGTGGGAGCAAGGTGAGGCCATCAGCGGGGCAGCTGGGCAGGGCAACGGGTGGGCAGGCAGTGTTGGCTGATCCTTGAAGGGCCTGGCACTAGGGTGAACGCATCATGAGGGCAAGAACTTGGCTTATTTTGTCCGCTGCTCTACCCCAGGTCTTAAGATAGAGTCTGGCACAATAAAAATTTATTTTATCGAATTTCTTTTTATTGAATTATAGTTGATTTGCAATGGTGTTCCTAGTTCCTGGTGTACAACAAGATGATTCAGATATAGATAGAGGTGTTCTTTTTCACATTCTTTTCCACTATAGTTTATTACAAGATACTGAATATAGTTCCCTCTGCTGTACAACCTCATTGTTTATCTATTTTCTTTGTTTTTTTTTAATAATTTTATTTATTTATTTTGGGCTCTGCTGGGTCTTAGTTGCTGTGCCTGCCCTTCTCTAGCTGTGGAGAGCAGAGGTTACTCTCTGGTTGCAGTGCACAGGCTTCCCATTGTGATGTGATGGCCTCCTTTGTTGCCAAAGAGCCAGCTCATGGGAAAAGACCTTGATGCTGGGAAAGACTGAGGGCAGGAGGAGAAGGGGGTGACAGAGAACGAGATGGTTGGATGGCATCATCCATCATGTAGACATGAGTCTGAGCAAGCTCCAGGAGATGGTGAAGGACAGGAAAGCCTGGCATGCAGCAGTCCATGGGGTCTCAAAATGTCAGACAGGACTGAGCAACTAGACAATAACAAATGGTGTTAGGAGCCCCTGCTTCCAAGCTAACAAGGCAGAGCCCCCAAAAGTGAAAAATCGAACTGCTCACTGCTCAACGCCTTCAGTACGACCTGCTGCCTGGGACAGCACTGAGCTCACGACCACAGGATGCACGTCCACATATGCAGTACACACATGCACGTGTGTGCGTGGACACACACTTGTCCAATATTTTTCTTTATTAAAAGACTACAAGTCCTTGTTCCACATGGTAGATGGACAGCAGAGACGGGGAGGGAGCAAAACAGCACATTTTTCAGAAGAGAACATGGAAACGAAAGTGAATATGAAGAAATGGGGGAAGACAGTCCCAGAACTAAGAAAGGGAGCCAATCAGTATATTCTTCTTTTTGTTAAAAGAAAAAAAGAACAAATCCCTCCCCCCCCGAAAAAAAAAAAACTACCCGAGAGTACAACCATTCCTGGGAAACTCTAGATCCCAGTAGAAGATTGCATATTAAAGAAAATGTAGAAAATTACAGGCTAGATTTATGTACAACACTGAATTGCTGGTTTTGAGAAACTATTATTAATGAAGAGGCAAAAACACTGCTCATTTGAAGGGAATTCTTTAAAAAAAAAACAAAACAGTAATAACTGCTGAGCAGGCATAATGAAGCTAAACTCAGGGGAGGGTTTTTAAGCCACACCAACCCCTGAGAGACGTCGACTGTCCCTGAAGCTCCTGCTGTCCCAGCAGTGACCTCAGCCCTGGCTGCAGGAGGTGAGGGCAGGGCCCAGGGACCGAATGATTGGTGTTATGCACACAGATGGCTGCCTCCCTGTGGGCCCCTCCAGTCTGGCCTGCAGGGGCTGAGTTCAGGGGAGCTGTATGTCCCCAGGCTGAAAGTGGCTCTTAGAAGGGGGGCACAGACTGATATTTCAGGTACTGGAATGTCAGCCACAGCAAATTTGCAGTGTATAAGGTAAATTCTTCCTTGACCAACAGAACAAGGTCTGTGCATTGCAAACTTTAAGAGTCTGGGCATCTGGAGGAAAAGAACCTCTCAAGGATGGCTCAACATCTGCACACCCACCAAACTCTGAGCAGCCTTCCCACCGGCACATGGTGGCAAGATGCCAAGGAACTCACCAAGTCAAGATCACATGTACAGTCCCAGCTCTGGCCAAGGGACCCTCTCCCTGCAGCCAGAGCTGCCCCTTGGTGTTTGACCTCCCGAGAGTCAGTAGAGTGGAGCTCCTGACAATCACTCCCACTGTGCATGGGCCCTCCCTTCATGGAGTTTAAGAAAATCTCTTAGATTTTGTTTATTTTACTGTTTTTATTCTTTCAGTTAAGGTCATATGATCTTCGCATTATTAAATGGACTTCATCTAATTGTTTTATCTTTCCTTTTCTATTAATTCTTTTTGCTATACTTTAGAAAAGCACTGATTTGCCATGACTGGGAAAAAAAAGCCTGACCAGTTCTTTCCCTGATAGTCTGAGAAGCATAGAGGAATGTTAACAAACTGTCCAGGCTTCAGTTGTACACATTTTCCATCCGGCCCAGGGCATTCAAGCCTCCAGGCTTTTTTTTAAAGAAATTTTTTTTTAATTGTGGAAAACACATAGCATAAAATGTACCTTCTTAACCATTTCTCAGTGCATAGTTCAGTGGCATTAAGTGCCTTAACATAAGTGTGCAGCCATTACAATCATCCATCTCCAGAGGTTTTGCATCTTGCAGAACCAAAACTGTCCCACTCACAACAACTCCCCATTGGATCTCATCCATTTTTAAAATCAAGGGAGATAAAACTGCAGGGGCTGAATCACAGCAGCAAATAAAACCTCATTAAAGGAGAAATCTGCGTAATTATCTTAAAACCCCAGACAGGAAGCCACTTATTTACAAACTCCCTTACAAGGGGGTCAAGCCTACATTCCCAGGAGCCAGCACGCATTTTTTTTCTCCCAGCTGAGGGGTATCACAGCGCCCAGGCTCCTGGTGCCAATGTCATGGGAGATGACACACACGGGAAGAAGGCCCATCCCAAACACAAACAGATGTAAAGAATTTCTCCAAAATCCACAAGGAAAGGAAGGGAAGAACAGACTCCTCCTGCACTCCTTGGGCACAAAGATTTAGGCAGCCACCCAGCCCAAGTTCTTTCAAGGCATCAACTTGTTAATCCCTAAGTGAGCTGAGATTCTGCAGATGGGAAAAAAAAATACAGGACTGGGAAAGGGGATGTGAAAACAGAAGAGATCAAAAATGAGTCAATTAAGAAATCTTTGAGAAAACCACACTCCGAGCAGCTATACTAAAAGCCTTCTCAGCCAGCACACCACGTGTTTCCACTCACTTTAATTTCTAAAGGGTCAGCTTCCATTCCTTAAATAGAAGTCATCTTCTCATGTTCTAAATGGACCTGCGTATGGAGTGAAATGAACTGTGAGCCTCCTACCTCCTACCAGCCTCTTCAGTACAGGATCAGGGGGCCACCCCGTCCCCAGGCTCAGGATGCATCTGGGAGCCCTACACGCCCCACATATGCTGCCTCCAGTGGGGGTGCAGCATAGGCTCAGAGTAAAGGGAAAGAGTCTGGTTTTCGGGAAACAACTGGGGTTTGTGACGCAATGAACTGTAATGGAAAATAACTTCCTTGGAGACTGCAAATGCCACAATGCAATAACTCCATAATGAAAAATTAAAAATAGGATTAGCCAACGATGAAGCAACTCCACTTCTGGGTGTTGAAAAGAATTTAGAGCAAAAGAACTGAAAGCAGAGTCTCAGAGAATCATTTTCACACCCTTGTCCACAGGCACATTATTTACAACAGTCAAAAGCTGGACGCAACCCACGTGTCCATGGACAGATGAATGATTAAACGAAATGAGGTTTATACATATAGTGGAACACCAAGCCTTAAGAAGGAAAGAAAGTCTGACATACACTACATCATGGATGATTTTTGAAGACATTATGCTGAGTGAAATAAGCCCATCTTTAATGGACAAATACTACCTGATTTCATTCATATGAAATATAAACACAACACTGCAAATCAACTGTGTGTGTGTACTCAGTCTTTCAGTCATGTTGGACTCATTGCCCCTCATGGACTGTAGCCCGCCAAGCTCCTCAGTCCACAGGATTCTCCAGGCAAGAATATTGGAGTGGGTTGCCATGCCCTTCTCCAGAGGATCTTCCTGATCAAGGGATCAAACCCACGACTCCTGCATTGCAGGCAGATTCTCTACCGCTGAGCCACCAGAGAAGCCCAAATCAACTATAATTTTTTTAAATGAAATATAGAGAGTAGACAAATTCAAAGTAGAATGGTGGTTGTCAAGGGGCTGGGAAGAGGGGGGTTGGGGAATTGTTTAATGGGTGCAGTGTTTCAATTTGGGAAGATGAAAAAAGTTCTACGGGTGGATGAAAAAAGTTCTACGGGTGGATGGTGATAGTTGCGAAAGTACATGAGTGTACTCAATACCACTGAACTGTTTAACTGCTTGAACTAAATGGTGAAAATGGTCGATTTTATGTTACATATAATTTACCACAATTTAAAATTTTTTTAAAAACCCAGAAGAGTTATTAAGTGTCTTCCATGCATATAGGCATTTGGGATACTCTGGGGAAGTAGATCCAAAGTCTACTTCCAGGTTAATAAACTGGGAATCAAGTTGTTCATTACCACAGACATGTGCCAGGTAATATACATGAAAAACACAGACTCTAGGTGTCAGAAAGATGCTTCTAAATTAGTACCAGGATTCATGGGTGGCCTTAGTTTTGTTCCCTTGAGAAGTTTCTGATTTCCACCCCTAAATTTGTTGTTTTCCCAGAAACTTGCCTCTTCTGATCAATGCCAGTCTCAGAGGGCTGCCTCCAAATGCATGCAGTGAAGACAAGGTGAAGAGGGGGTTCAGAATGAAGAGATCATCAAGCTGAAGAGAGCAGAAGCAAGCAGGGAGAGTCATCCATCCCGAAACAAAGTCAGCCACCATTTGAAAAGCTCCTGTATACTGCTTCTGAGGCATTGAAGGTAGAAAGAGATGAGACCAGCTGCCAGGAGTGCAGCCTGGAAGAGAGGGCATGATAAAGGAACCTGGTTACACTCACGGCTTCTAGAAGCCACTCCTGAATTCTGCAGCAGCTTGAGTGTCATTGAGGTTCTGTTGAAAGGCATCTCAAAGTGCCGGTGGAGGGGGCAGCATCTCTGCCCACATCTTTACAGCCATGTGAGGCACCCCTACGTCCCAGGCAGAGCTTGAAGGGTATCCTACAGCTTACAGCAAGAACATAATGAGATAAATCTGATGATCCTACACAGATTTTAGTGGGACCTACAGCAGAGCTGGCAGGCAGGGGACAGACTGGGTGAGAGAGAAAGAGAGGGGAATCTAAAATTAGTCTTTAGCTGAAACTGACACAGGAGGGCTGTATTATCCTCTGGGGAGGAAGAGGATTAATGTAAGGAGAGGGATGAGTCAGGAGCAATTCCTTGGCTTCTGTCTTGATCACAAGAGGAGGGGAGGGGACACTCTGTGCCTCAAAAGACAGGCTGGCAGACCCCAAAGGAGGCTGATGACAAGTTTGCTTTTGGACCTGTAGCCTCTGAGGCACCATCAGCACATCCAGTGCAAGATCTGTGGTAGCAATTGATTTATGGAAAATACCCACCAAAACATCTCCCAACTATGGGAGATTTTTCCAATAGAATATTTAGCTAGGGAAAATGTAAGTTTTAAGGACTTTTTAACAAGGAACACAAACAGGCTCTACAGAAGTTATCTTAGCAAACATCAGTCTCACACTCTCTACAAGCCAAGTATGGTCCCAAGGACTTTATAACTATTAAATCATTTAATCCCCAAAACAAGGACCCCATGAGGTAGGTGGGCACTGGTATTTAAGCTATGGAAGGGATGGTTACATAGGAAGCCAGAGGACATCATAATAAACATTAGTCCCAATGAAAGATGATTAAAATAAATTCAACATCCCTCCACTGTTTCTTCAAAAGTGATTATTAATTGATATGAATAGCAAATAAAATTAATGTCATTAAGAGATTATCCAAAATGAGCCCCACCGAGATTTTAAAACACTCAATAGAGCCAAAAGAAACAGCACTGAGTGTTCAAGTGGAAGGTGCCAATTAAGAAAAATGACTCAAATTCCTAGAAATCAAACCCCTTACAATTTCATTATGGGAACCCATAAAGCTGACACCTTGGGCAGTTGGAGTCTGCGGACCAGGAGGGAAAATTTCCCTTCCATCCCTCCAAATTAGCACATCATGGTGGATCCGGCTGCTAGCGGCATCAAGCCAACAAGAGGAATTTAAGAAGAAACCACAATGACCCCAAACCTCTTTAATTTACAGAGCACCAGAGTCCATGGAGCCTAACGCAACACATCACTTTGCCAAAAACAACCTATAGAATTTCATTCAGATGAGAAAATTTAAATTGCTTTTAATTGCTTTTCCTGTCCAGCGATCTGTCTTCAAATCTCTGAGCCTGGGTGCACTTCACCCACCAGGGTAGAGTCAAGTTGTGCACCCTCAGCCCCAGGAGTGGGGTCCAGCCCCTCCACACAGCTGCTGCTTCCTTGACCAGGGCTCCCAGGGCAGTGACTCAGACAAGCGATGACAAGAGTATGCAAGAGGCTGTGCACACTGGTTCCCAGTTCAGAAACCAGGAAAGCTCCTCTTCTTTGGAGAATGAAGAGGTTTATCCCCACTGACTGGGAAACCAAGAATGAAGACCAAACCCTCGACAGGCACCCCCACCTACTTCTGTCTCTCAGACACACATGATTAACTGTACCTCAGATCTGGTTTTCCCCTCCTGTTCCATCTGTGGATTTTGATCCCTTGAAAAACTTTAATTCTTTCAAAAGAAAAGAAATACTGTGTCTTTACTTCAAATCATCTGCCTTTTTTATGCTTTATGAGTCTCCTTATTTTTGACCTGTAAATTTAGTGGAAAAGAAACTTAAGTGGTATTCCCACTGAAACTACAAACCCTAGGTGGCACACTGGTAACGAATCCTCCTGCCAGTGCAGGAAATGCAGGAGACTCAGGTTCAGTCCCTCGGTTGGGAAGATCCCTGCAGAAGGGAATGGCTACCCACTCCAGTGTTCTTGCCTGGAGAATTCCATGGACAGAGGAGCCTGATGGGCTGTCCATGGGGTCATAGTGTTGGACACAATTGAGTGACTAACACATAAATATGTACATACACATGTATGTGTGTGTGTATAAATATTTGTCTTTATCCATTCACCCATCAGTGGATATTTAGGTTGTCTCCATATCTTGGCTATCATAAATAATGCTGCAAGGATAATGGGGGTGCATATATCTTTTCAAATCAGTGTTTTCATCTTTGGATAAATACCCAGATGTGGAATTATGAACCATATGGTAGTTCTAGTTTAATTTTTTTGAGGAATCTCCATATTGTTTTCCATAGTGGCTGTACCAATTTACATTCCCACCAGCAATGCAAATAGTTCCCTTTTCTCCATATCCTCGCCAATACTTGTTATTTGTTCTTTGATAACAGCTATTCTGAAATGTGTGAGGTGATATATCCCATTGTGATTTGCATTCTCCTCATGATTAATGATGTAAAGCATCTTCTCATGTGCCTGTTGGCCAGCTTATATCTTCTTTGGACAAAAGTCTACTCAGATCTTCTATTCATTTTTTGATAGAATTGTTTGGTTTTTTGTTATTGAGTTGTATGGGTTCTTTACATATTTTAGGCATTAGCCCCTTATCAGATATATGATTTTGAAATATTTTTTCTATTCAGTGGGTTTCCTTTTCATTTTGCTGACAGTCTCATGTAGCTTTATTGTTTATTTTGGTTTTGTTGCTTCTGCTTTTGATATCAGATTCAGAAACATCATGGCCAAGGTTTGTGACAAAGAGCTTACCACTTTTGTCTTCATCTAGGAGTTTTATGGTTTCAGGTTTTACATTCAAGTATTTATTCCATTTTCTGTTAATTTGGGAGTATGGTGTAAGTTAGAGGCCCAAATTTATTCTTTTGACTGAGGCTGTACAATTGTCCCAATACCATTTACTAATAAGACTGTCTTTTCCCCATTGTATATTCTTGGCTCCTTTGCTGTCGGTTAATTGATGATATATGCAATGGCAACCCACTCCAGTACTCTTGCCTGGAAAATCCCATGGATGGAGGAGCCTGGTAGGCTTCAGTCCATGGGGTTGCAAAGAGTCAGACATGACTGAGCGACTTCACTTTTACTTTTCACTTTCATGCACTGGAGAAGGAAATGGCAACCCACTCCAATGTTCTTGCCTGGAGAATCCCAGGGATGGCAGAGCCTGGTGGGCTGCCATCTATGGGGTCGCACAGAGTTGGACACGACTGAAGTGACTTAGCAGCAGCACGAGTTTATTTCTAGCTCTCTATTGTGTTCCATTGATCTATGTCTGTGTCTTTATGCCAATACCACAGTTTTAATTACTATAGCTTTGTAATATGGTTTGAAATGAAGGCATGTATTCCTGCTTTATTCTTCCTTATCAAAATTTCTTTGACTATTCAAGGTCTTTTATGACTCCATACAAATTTTATAACTGTTTGTTCTATTTCTGTGAAAAATGACATTTAAATTTTGACAGTAATTGGCTTGAATCTGTAGGTCACTTTTGGTAGTATGGACATTTTAACAATATTACTTCTTCCAATCCATGAACATGGGCTATCTATTTGTGTCTTCTTCTTCATTAACATTTTCAATAAATAGATCTTTCACCTCCTTGGTTAAAGTTTTTTCTAGGGATTTTATTCTTTTGATCCAATTGTAAATGGAATTATTTCCTTACATTCTCTGAGAGTTTGTTAGTAGCGTATAGAAAGGTAACCAATTTTTATATGCTGATTTTGTATCCTGCAACTTTACCGAATTTATTAGTTCTAACAGTTTTTGGTAGAGTCTTCAGGGTTTTCTACATATAATATCATGTCATCTGCAAACAGTGAGTTTTACTTCTCCCTTTCCAATGTGGATTCTTTTTATTTCTCTTTCTCGCTTAACTGCTCTATATCTTCCAATATTATGCTGAATAAAAGTGGAGAGAGTGGGCATCCTTTTCTTGTCCCTGATCTTAAAGGAAAAGCTTTCAGTTTTTCACTGTCAAGCATGTATGCTACCTGTGGGCTTGTCATACGTGGCCTTTATAATGTTGATAAAGTCCCTTTATATTCTGTTAAAAGTTCTTATCATAATCAAATATTGAATCTTTTCAAATGCTTTTACTGTATCCATTGAGATGATCGTATGATTTTTTTATCCTTCATCTTTGTTAATATTTACAACACTGTTATGCATTCACTATGGGGCTTCCCTGGTGGCTCAGTGAGGAAATAATCTGCCTGCAAAGCAGGAGACTGCCGCAATACAGGAGACCTGGTTTTGATCCCTGGTTCAGGAAGTCTCCCTAGAGAAGGAAATGGCAACCCACTTCAGTATTCTTGCCTGGGAAAATCCCATGGACAGAGGAGCTTGGCAGGCTACAGTCCATAGGGTCGCAAAGAATCGGACATGACTGAGCAACTAAACCACCAACCAGCACCATGCATTCACTACAGACGTTTCTTCAAATAAATATCTGGGACAAAGGAGGGAACAAGCCCTTGCTGGTCTCCTCACTATGACTCCAACCAACTCTGTCACCTGCCCCTTTTAAAAATAGATAAAACTCAGTGTTCTAAACACAGGCTCTCTTTGAAAGTACATATTCCAATTGTTAAATGTAGACAGGATGATGGAAGTACAAAGCCACTTGATCAAAAATCATGGAATTACTTTGGTTGGTAAGATCATTGGACAAACCATGACAAGAAACAGGATTTTATTGTACTCACGAAGTATCTCCCTGCAAGAGAAAGAGAGACTAAGGTACTAATCAAAAAGAAAAAAAATTAGAAACTGTCCAGTGAAGAGATCTGGCAGATATGACCTTAAGCAAGTGATCCCACTAACCTCTCCAGCAGAGGGACATGTGGACATAATGCACCTCATGGATATAATACCTCATCACTTCTGTTCTCTTCCTGCCAAAAATACATCACCTGAATCTAAGCATAAGAAAACAAACAAACCCAAATTGAAAGACATTGTACAAAAGTACTGACCAGTGCTCTTCAAGAGTGTTAAGGTCAACAAGAGCAAGGCAGTACTAAGGAACTGTCACAGATTTTAAAAGAAGAAGGAAATGTGTGACTCAAATGAAATGCAGAATCCTGGGTTGGATCCCAGATGAAAAGCAGACATTAATGAAAAAACTGGCAAGATTTATTAAGGCTTATGGCTCAATTACAGTTTTATGTCAAGTTAATTTCCTATTTGGGGCATGTGGGGGGTGTGCACTGAGTCTTTGTTGAGGCACGAGGGGTTTCTCTAGTTGCGGCTCATGGGTTTAGCTGTCCAGCAGCACATGGGATGTTAGTTCCCCACCCAGGAGTCAAACCCTCACACCCTGCATTGGAAGGCAATTCTTAACCACTAGACCACCACAGAAGTTCCTTAATTTCCTAGTTTTGATAAATGTGCACCTCAACATACGATATTAATATTGGGGAAAGCTGGGTGAAAGGTTAAGGGAACTACCCTATTTTTGCAACTTTTCTATACATCTAAACATATTTAAAAATTAAAGTGTTTGCGTGTGTATGCATGTGCACGCATGTTACATGTACATTCTTCTGCCGAGATGAATTTTTTTGAAGTCAAACAAAAATCAATATATTTGAAAGAACATAAAGAATAAATTTTTCAGAAAATTATTATTAAATCCATCAAACATGCAATAGGTTAAAATTTAGGATCTTTTTGATTTTTTTGTTTTGATTTATAACTCTATTCTTTAATCAATGTTTACATATATTAATATTCTATTTCTAATACTGCATTATCATTATAATTAGATCTTTAGTTAATATTTTCTTGAGATAGAAATAATTAAGCAAAAAGGCAGCAAAGAGTATAAAATGGTACATCTTTTTAAAGGGAAAAACTGATAATATTTATTAAAAGTTAAAGTGACCACAAAAATCCATCAGTTGACAATATATGATAGAAAGCCTTCAAATACATTGTTAACAGGATCCACACTTGATACGGGCCGATCAGACTTCTATCCTTTGGAATGAATCATACTGAAAGGATTAGTCCCTTTTCTCTCTACAAAAAGATCCCAGCCTTGGGAGTCAATGAAAAGGGCAAGGAATTCTCTGTTGCATCAGCTAAGAGAATTCACTAGAACTTTTCAGCTGCCTCCTAGAGACTCAATAGCCAAAGCTGACCAAGGGGAAGACAATTATCAATAGTCGCCCCAGGACCCACCATTAATTAGAAAGATGACATCAATTGAGAGGAAGCTAGTTACCTCCAGTTGGCAATGGCCAGGCAAGAAATAAAACACCCGAGGACGGTTCTGAATAACAGTGAGGGGCAGAGATTCAACTCAGAATGACTACATCAGGCAAACACAATGCCAACTTCCTGCTCTATAAAGAACTCCTTCAAGGGCATGAACTCTGCTTCCCAGGTAGCTAACTGCCATGGATTTCTTTTCTAAGCTATTTCCAAACCCTACTCTGTCCTGGCCAGTCAATGCTTTCACAAGCCTTGAGAGTTTAAGAAATCTGATTTTTGTAAAGCTTTCATACATTAGATAACATAAACATTACAGGACAGAAGGTAGAATAACGGGTGCCAGGAGCTAGGCGGGGTGAGGGGAATGGGAAATTAGTGTTTAATTCATAGGGTTTCAGTTTACACACTGAAAATAGCTCTTGAGATGGACGATGGTGATGCTGGCACAACAATGTGACTGTCCTTAACACTACAGCTGCCACCACCCAGGTGCCTACCTGCGTGTTTACCACAGCCTGGCCTAGGAAAAAGGGAAGCTGCAGACATAAAGCTCTGTAAAATTAAGTCAACTTCAAGTTCCAAAGCTAAGAACTCAGGCACAAACTAGCCTCATTTTAACTCATTAGGTCTGCTTGTAGCTTGATAAATTTTATTTTTCCTAACAAATATAATACAACAATATCTCAAAGTATCTACAGAGAGTTTAAGGCTCCAATAAAGTTCAGTTTTGTTCAGCAAATCAGTCACTAGAATGAGTCTAAATTCCTGAGAGATATGCATACAGTACAACTCTATTCTTGTCCAGCAGTTAGGATGTTTGGGGCTCTAAATATGACAAAAAAAAATCTTAACCATAAGGGTCTTTAGGAAGAGATCTGCCTAAGGGAGGGGTCCAGTGACATCATTGAAGCCTAAGGTTCTATCTGTTCATCCCATCATGTTTAGCAATGAGCTTTCTATCCTCCTGTTGGTCACTTCACAGTCACAGAAGGTAGCTCTAGGGATCACATCACCTACCAGTAGTAAAGGAGAGACAGTGGCCAAAGGCCTTCTCTAATAGTCTCTCCTTATTCCTGTAAGAAGCCCCTCCTTCCCTCACATCTCATTGGCCAGAACCAGGAGATGGACTGGTCCCCAACCAATAACTGGTTCTGTCCCCAACCAAGCACAGACAAATGTGCTTGCCGTGACAGGTCCAGGTGGATGAAGCCAGAGGCCCACTCAGCTCAGGACACCTGAACATAGGCTGCAAGAAGGAGGCTAGGAGATGCAAAGGGCAGGCTGCTAGCCTGTGTCCCACTCAGGACACCTGAACATGGGCTGCAAGAAGGAGGATAAGGCAGGCATCAGAAAAGGTAGGAGAAGCCCTCCTACAGGACTTAATCCTCCTATTTCTATCGTTGGTTTCTGGATCAAAACATCACAAGTCTATTCAACACCCCTACTTAAGAGCCAATCGGCCACCATATTTTATATCCATAGGTGCCTCCACCATCTGTGTCAGAACATCCCCATTCCCCTACAGTAGCATCTGACCTCAGGACTGCTTCTAGGATAAACAACTGGCCATTCAAACACAGGGGCCACCATCCTGGGAACAGTGGCAGTGGCTTTCCACACCTGGCATTTCCAGGCTCTGACATCTCAACGCCAGCTCAGCAGCCAGCCTGTGTCAGCCCCTTTGTGACAGAGAAGGACGAATCCAAGGTTTCCCCGCCTCCTCCTCACACAGGGTCATACAGTTGATACAAGACTCTGACCACCACTTATGGCCCCCAACTGACATCCTGTACATGTGGCCTGCCAAAAGTGGTTCCTTCTAACTGGAATCTGTTCTCTCTCTCTGGCACCCTTGGGAAGAAGGTCAATACAATTCTCTTTCCCTTTGGGGAAGTGAGGCAGGGGATGCAAAGGGCAGGCTGCTAGCCTAGAACTCAGTGTCTGGTAACTCTTCACATCTCTTCCTCAGTCATATCACAGCATCTGTTAACAGAGGCTCTAAGAGCTCAGTCTCACAATGGACTGTGCCCAGGGGGTCTGAAGTCATGTCTTGGCTACAAATGGCTCCACTCAGGACAGCAACGAGAAGGAGGGCAGGGAGCCTCTTCCCAGGAGCCACTGCTGATTTGATAAAATCATGGAAAGTTGTTTCCTCAGCCAGTAATCATCTCGGCACCTGGAACTCTTCCATGGTCTTGCCAGATGTCCATAACTCTGGAATGAAATTAGAAACTTGAAGTCATGAATAATCTCACATGATTTTTAAGTCCCATTATTTTTGCTCAGGGGACGCTTCCATGACTTTTCTGTCAGTGAATCCTGTCATCCAGCCAAGTATTTCCTATGTGCAATGCCCAGCCTGTGAATGCTCAGTCAGCAACCAGCCCATCTCACCGCTTCCCTGCTCCTTCCCCAAAGCCTCAGCTGGGCACCTCCCTCCTGCAGAGTAACCCTGAGGAACTCTGGCCTCCAGCCACTCCTGCCCCTCACCTCACAAGCCCTCCTTCACCCAACTGCCAACATCTTCTAGACTTCAAAACCAAAAACCCACCTTTAAATTCAGGCTTGTAACCATCAGCCATCCTATCCCATCTGTCTGCATTAAAATGCAGTCATGATTTTCCTTATGGTTCAGATACCTCAGTCAGTAAAGAATCCCCTTGCAACGCAAGAGACTGCCTGTGATGCAGGAGACTTGGGTTCTATTCCCGGGTCAGGAAGATCCCCTGGAGAAAGAAATGATGACCCATCCCAGTATTCTTGCCTGGGAAACACCTCAGTCAGAGGAGCCTGGTGGGCTACAGTCCATGGGGCTGCAAGAGTCAGACACGACTGAGCGACTAAACCACCACCACCATAATACTTCAGATCTCAAGCAAAGAGCCAAATAAATGATAATCACTGTGCTTGGGGGCCTTTCCCAAGCCCTGATAAGAGGTATTTCATAAAGTCTTTAATAAAAATTTTTAAGAGAAACTTAGCAACACTCTTTAGAATGCAAAACCTCATTACATAAATGACAGAGAACTACTGCTTTCTCTGAAGAAACAAAGGAGAAAAAGAACCACAGGTGGCCACCAGCATGGTAGGAAGACCCTCTCAAGTTCTTTAAAAAGAACAAGCTTCACTTGGTTCCAGGTTTTCCCATTCTCAGATGGAAAATAACTGCCGCCTCTGAGTCTCAGCAAACAAATAAAACCACAAGACACTGTGTCTTCCATAATTCTCTAGTTTTTTACTCCTTCCCAGTGGCTCCAAAATTAATTCCAGTGTTTATTCAACTGTTGCTTATCTGATTCATCACCAACCATCCGGTGACGGTCATTAATTTCCTCCTGACCCCACTGCATGCCTCCCACTTTCTTGAACAGTTAAGAGCAACACTTCAGCTCAGCCATTTGGGGTCTGTTGTGGATTTCAAATTCCCTCTGCAAATGGGATCTGTGTGCTGCCCTTCATGCTGTTATGTGCCCCCCCTCCACTGGTCTGTGTAGGTTTCTAAACTCTTGACCCACTGTGATCTAAAAATCAACTCAGGAAAGAGGCTCCAAAACCCAGATACTTGAGGGTGGGGGAAAGACATCTGGGGAGAAGCTATCAAGAAAGATGAGCTGTGTTCCAGAATTGTGAGAACTAAATATGTGTTGTTTATGAGCAGCCTGACTTAACGGTATTCTTTTATAGAAGCTTGTACGGACTAAGACAGAGGTGGAATGCCAAATTTGGTTTCTGAGCCATAGTTTGCTGACCTCAAACTATTTCGACGGATTCACATTAATAAATACATTTTACTCCTGGCCCAGTATATATTTACATGTATGTATTTAAAACAAAGTCTAGCAAAGACAAAATTTTCCTGACTATGTGCAATGTACCCCAATATCTTCCATCTGCATCAATTTTATTTATTTAAATAAAACAAAACTTACTAAATTGATTATAAACAGTACCCCCTCAAAAGAGAAAGATGTGTTGTGAGGAAGTATGATTAATGCCAAGGCTCGGGACACTGCTCCTTATTGCCAGGTGGCAAAGCCCTGTGCCCTCACCGTTAGAGGTAGCACTGTGCCAACCTCCTGAACCTCTGATTAAAAGAGCCCTCTGTACTGAAAGAGACAGATGAGCTAGAAACACTAGAAAACTGCCCAAGAGGGCCTGGGTACTCAACACCTGCCCACTCGCCCCACCCCCAACCCCATCTTCCTCCTCGGCAGGCAGACCCCACTGAACTGCAAGACAGATGGGCCAGCTACCCTCTGCACCACAAAGGACCCATAGGACACTCAGAAAATGCCCAGAGGTAGTTTCAAAAAGTTAGACTGGGTCTCTTAAACAACAAGAGAATCCATCCAAAAGATAGGAAATAACAAGTGCTGATGAGGATGTGGGGAAATTGGGCCCTCAGACACTGCTAGGAGGGGGATGTAAAATGCTGTGGACTCTACATAAAATCTGGAAGTTCCTCAAAATGTTCAACACAGAATAACTATATGACCCTGTAATTCCACCCCCAGGAAGATACCCAAAAGAATGGAAAATGTGTGTTCACACAAAAACGGGTACATAAATGTTCATAGTGGCATGAGTCCCGATAGCCAAAAAGTGGAAATACATCAAATGTCCATTCGCTGATAAATAAATAAAACATGGTATTTCCAAACAATGGAATACATCTGGCAGTAACAAGGAATGAGTAGTGACCCAGGTGGAACAGCATTAGTGATGAGTCATGATGATACCATGGTTCCTTCATAGGATGTGTGCACCTAACCTCTGTGGTCTCCCTCCCCAAACCCACAAGCCCAGACTAATTATAAGAAAAACACTGGACACACCCTAATTGAGGGACACTAACTGACCACTACTCAAAACTGTCATGGTCATCCAAAACAAATCTGAGAAACTGTCACAGTCAAGAGGAGCCTAAGGAGATCTGAGGCTAAAAGGAATGTGGGATATCCTGGAACAGAAAAAGGTCATTAAGTACAAACTAAGAAATATGAATACAGCATGATCTTCAGTCTGATTCACTAGTTGTGAGAAATGCACTGTCCTCACACAAGATGTTAATAATTAGGGAAATGGAGTGTGCAGTATTTGAAAACTCTCTGGACTATATTTGCATTTTTTCTATAAATTTAAAATTGCTCTTAAACAAAAAACTTTATTTTAATTTAGAAAAGGAACCAAGTACTGATACGATGTTTGACATGAGCAAACCTTGAAAACATAATGCCGGATGAAAGAAGACGTCAGAAAAGGCCACCTATTCTACTATTCCATTTATATAAAATATCCCAAACAGGTAAATCCAAAGAGACAGGAAGCAGATGACTGGTTGCCAGGACCTGAGATGCAGGGTTTCTTTTTAGGGTAATGAAAATGTTCTAAAATTGGCTGTGGTGATGCATACACAATTCTGTGAATTTACTAAAAACCACTGAATTTTTTAAATTTTTATGATATGTGACTCAGATAAAGCCATTAGTATTATTAAAAAGAATCTAACAAAGGAAAGATGAATCATACAAAACTGCTCTTATTTAACCTTTTTATAAACGAATGGACCTTATTTTTTGGACTAGTTTAAGTTTGCAGAAAAAAGGAGCAGCAAGTACCATATTTGCATGTAGTTCCCCTCCCACTGGACACCCTCAACTGATTTCTGTATTATCACCATCTTGTATGGCTATGGTACATTGGTTACAATTAATGAAACCATCCTGATACAATATTATTAACTAAAGTCCATAGTTACATTAGGGTTCATTCTTTGTGTTATTAATAGAAAGTTACAGGGGTTTTAACCAATGCCTAATTCCCAGGTGGCGCTAGTGGTAAAGAACACTCCTGCCAATGCAGGAAAAGTAGGTTCAATCCCTGGGTCCCAGGAAGATCCCTGGAAAAGGCAATGGAATCCACTTCAATACTTTTGCCTGGGAAATCCCATGGACAGAGGAGGCTGTCATGTACCTGCCATTATAGTATCAGTTCAGTCAGTTCAGTTCAGTTGCTCAGTTGTGTCTGACTCTCTGCGACCCCATGGACTGCAGCACACCAGGCTTCCCTGTCTATCACCAACTCCCGGAGCTTACTCAAACTAATGTCCATTGAGTCCGTGATGCCATCCAATCATCTCATCCTCTGTCATCCCCTTCTCCTCCTGCCTTCAATCTTGACCGGCATCAGAGTCTTTTCCAATGAGTCAGTTCTTTGCATCCGGTGTCCAAAGTATTGGAGTTTCAGCTTCAGCATCAGTCCTTCCAATGAATATTCAGGACTGATTTCCTTTGGGACTGACTGGTTTGATCTCCAGTCTCTGCAAGGAGATTATAGTATCATACAAAGTAATTTCACTGCCCTAAAAATTCATCCCTCCATTCCTCCCTAATCCCTAACAACCACTGATGTTTTTACTGTTTCCATATTTTTGCCTTTTCCAGAACATCATATGGTTGGGATGAGTGTGTAGCCTTTTCAGATTGGCTGCTTTCACGTAATATTCAGCCATTTTCAATCCACAAAGGCAGCAACTCCATACCGTTCATTCTAACCTAATAGAATTATCTTCCTTTGGGTATTCACAAAATTACACACACACACACACAAATATCTGTGCACACACACTCACAACTGCTTACAAAGCAAGTCCCATCATTTCTTCTGACACTGACTGAGAAGCTAGGGGGCCGGAGCCCACCACAGAGGGGGCTTGGGGTACAGCAACAAGCAAGCCGGGTCACAGTCCTGTCCTCAGGGAGCTTCTGATTCAGAAAGGGAGCCAGGGCCCAGAGAGAGATCACACTATCCTTGGCCTGGGAGACCCCAAACAAGGATACAGACACACTGAAACTGGCATCTTCTGGGAGCAGCGCTGACCAGACAAATGTGGGGGACTTCTCAGATAGATGAGGCAGGCCCTGCAGGATGAGGATGTTGAGGGCACTCCCCATGTGGGGTGCTCAAGAGAGCATCTGGTCAGGTGAGAAGAAGCCAGAGAGGCCAGTGGGAAGCACCTCCCAATTGTGCCCCAGTCCAGGGGTCCCTCATCTCAGCTCAAATTCACCCAGTGATAACTGGATACAGCACAGAGCTTGTTGGTCAGGCAGCTTTACATCTAGAAATCTCAGTACTGTATCAAACTGAAATCTGTTCCTCAATACTTCCTTGAAGCTATCTCACTGTTCACTTCCTACTGTTTCCCTCAGAGGCCAAAGCACACAGAGAAATGGCCAAGTTCTCACATGTGACAGATTTCAAGGGCCAAGAGTGGGCTGTCCGTAAATCTCCTTTAACTCTTCTCCATACATGGGGTTCCTGACCTCCAAACACTTTTCAGATGGTTTAAGATAAGATGCAGGAAAAAAATCCTCTACTAGCTTTCAAGAGAAGCTCTTTTAAAACATTATTTGGAAGCTAGAACATAGAACACTGCCATGTTTGCAGGATGAAAATGACCAGGGACAATCAATCTTACATGGTACAACCTCCTATCTTGTCAAAACAGGCACACGTGATGGGCTGCCCCTCAGTCCAATAGTTGTGATGGCTGGATGATATTGTGACTCCAAAAAAACAGTGACTTGCCATGCAGAAAGGGAATTGTATGGTATGTGTACTCTATCTCAATAATTCTGTCATTAAAATAAAAGGGGCAGGAAATGCCAGAAAATGTCCTGAGCACATAATGTGGTCAAATCTAACAGGTTTATTTTAATATAGCAGAAGCTGCTTTCGTTACAGATGAACGAAGTTGAAAGAACAAACTGGGAAGAATTAGCAGTCAGCCTCTCTGGTCCCTGTCAGGCCCGTACACTGAGCTCAGTTGATTCCCAAGTCTTCCCCCAATCCCATCCCCAGATCTTCCCTGGATCCCCATCCCCAGATCTTCCCTGGATCCCATCCCCAGATCTTCCCTGGATCCCCAACCCCAGATCTTCCCTGGATCCCATCCCCAGATCTTCCCTGGATCCCATCCCCGTATCTTCCCTGGATCCCCAACCCCAGATCTTCCCTGGATCCCACCCCCATATCTTCCCTCGATCCCCATCCCCAGATCTTCCCTGGATCCCATCCTCAGATCTTCCCTGGATCCCATCCCAAGATTTTCCCTGGATCCCATCCCCAGATCTTCCCTGGATCCGCATTCCCAGTTCTCCCTGGATCCCATCCCAAGATCTTTCCTGGATCCATCCTGAGATCTTCCCTGAACCATCAACCCCAGATCTTCCCTGGATCCCCAACCCCAGATCTTCCCTGGATCCCATTCTCAGATCTTCCCTGGATCCCATCTCCAGAGCTTCCCTGTAATCCACAGCATCACTCTCTGGAGTCTACATCCCCTGTTGACCTGATTTTACAGGCCCTTCCTCTCAACATAACCACTGTTTTCAATTTTACATTATTTTAAAATGTATGTAGGCCAGCTTCCCAAACACACAGGAAAATCTCTAAGGACAAATCATGAATGAACTTCTTCATGTGGCCAGGACAGCACTTTGCTCTTAAATGGGCATTCAATAAGCGTTCCTTATAGCTACTGACATAATTAGAGTTTTTACACAAGATCCCTTACTTCTAAACCGCTGATTTCTCAGACAACCAGAATTCCTTGGCCCAATTGTACAACATGATGTGCTCTGGATTTGTACATGAGCCTATTTTCCTTGAGTCCATTCTTTCTTTAAATACCAAATTTATCCTGTATAAATTCATATTAAAGCAAAGGCCAACTTATAAAAATAACAGTTCAATAAACCCACAGATCCCTCTGTGTCTCTGAGAACACGACCATCTGAATAACTAACCCAAGATTTATAACCTTCCAAATATTATTCCTCCATCTCACTTCCAGTATTAACATTACTCAAAAATCTCAGAGGATCATTTCACATGTTTAACAGCCTCGTTTAATTTTTTTCTTCTTACCAAACATGAACCTGGGTTCCTACAATACTAATTTAGCTAAGTCTCCACATGAACTTATTTCCTTTGACAGTTGGCAGTGCAAATCCTATTCCAGCTGCTTCTTCCAGTGTGCTCAGGTCTCTAAGCCCGCCCGGTGGAGGTAGGGAGGTAGAAGAGGTGGATCCAGGCCCCCCGGCTCTTGGATTCTTCTTCTTCTGACCTCACTGGAAAGGCTTCTCTGTACCCCTTAGTCTGTTGTGCATTCCTGGGTGGAATTGAGGGAGAGAACAGACTGTGGGTTCCAACATTACAGAACAAGGATTTCCTGAAACATTTTTGGCAAGCTGGTTGGGACTGCTCTGAGCAGGCCTGGCCTCCACCCTACATCTGCCCCACTGAGACCACCTACCCTGAATATCCAAAAGTGACCAAAGGCTCCCCCCACAGCTCCCATAAACCCAATTCAACTCCTAATATTAAAGAGGACACTTGTATGTTAGATGAAAGTTTTAAGAGATATTTCTCTTTTTTAGTAACTCCTGAAACACTGAAAAGAATCTAACCCTTAGTGAATTACACATGAGATTATATGGTGTTATTGTTAAGACCCAAATATTGATATAGAGCATACCATCTGATTCAAAAATTCTCGAACTATGATGTCCATTTTTTTTTCCTTTAACTTTAGGCCTTTGTTTGTGTTAAGGATAAGCGCTGTGCTTTATCCTCCCACATGAGAATGCAGAGAGGGGAGAAGGGGGCAGAGGCCAGTGGAGGAGGCTGGCATTGCACTCACTCAGCAGTGAACACCTGCTGCATTTCAGGTGCCCTTCCAGGAGCCCGGGGGATACAGCCACAAAGGGAAGGAGGATCTCTGCCCTCGGGCTGGGAAACAGACCAAAAACGAACACATCATTAATAGATCAAGTAGATGGTACATTCAAACGGGACAGAGTCATAGACAAAATGGATAATGGAACCCAGTAAGAGCACTGAGGAGACATGTGAAGTGAACATAATTCAATTACTGTGGCCGCAATCAGATAAGAGCCAAGGGATGTGCCTCATTGGTTGTATCAAAACCACAGTTTGAATCTAGTTGCAAAATAAATGTTACATGGGTATGAAAAGTACAGAATAGAGTAAAAAATGATGTAATATCTTTGTATGGCGACATATCACAAGTAGACTTTGATCATTTTGAAATGTATAGAAATACTGAATTACTAACCATGTTGTAGGTCAATTATATTTCAAAAACAAATCTACAGTAAACCAGGTCAGATTTGCGATTACCAGTGGCAGGGGTGGAGGGAGAGGGAAGTGGATGTAGGTGGTCAAAAAGTCTACACATCCAGTTATAAGATAAATAAGCAGTAGGGATGTAACTTACCACATGATAAATATAATTAACAGTGCTGTATCTTATATGAAAAAGTTAAGAGAATAAATCTTAAGCATGCTCATAACAAGAAAAAATATTTCTTTGTATGTCTTTAATTTTGTATCTATATGAGATGATGAATATCTGCTAAATGTATGACATGATTATCAAATCATTACCCTATATACCTTAAATTTATACAGTGTTGTATGTGAATTATAGCTCAATAAAACTGGAAGAAAAGAATGTTTTGAAAAATAGAATAAATAGGCTTTGACATTTGTTAAAGTATAATGGCTTAAACTGAAATGTGTAAGTTAAAATTAAAAGAAATTCTCAGGGAAATATAAGTTTGAGGTTTTCTATAAAGTACTTCCTCAGTTACTAAAATATAGAACAAGCTAAGACTGACGTTGGCCAGATGCTCCAGACGTTAGCCAGCATCAGATGGCTCTTGGACCTACACCACAATCCCACTCCTAGGTATGCCCAAGAGAGATGAAAACTGTCTGTGTGACAGAAATGTGTCTGTGAGAATCCACACCGACTTCTCCAATCTTCTTCTTTGCAATCCTGTGAGAAACAGTTTCAATAGTAACTGTATGATGTCCACACTAAGTGTTTCATGTTAAGCACACCTAAACAAGGGCTTCCCTCATAGCTCAGTTGGTAAATCATCTGCCTGCAACGCAGGAGACCTGGTTCAAGTCCTGGGTCAGGAAGATCCCCTGGAGAAGGAAATGGCAACCCACTCCAGTATCCTTGCCTGGAGAATCCCATGGACAGAGGAGCCTGGCGGGCTCCATGGGTCCATGGGCTCACAGGAGTCCGACACAACTTAGCGACTAAACCACCACCACCACACTTAAATAATGCTTTAAGAACCACTGGATGGAAATTTTTTCCAAAGCCTGTTGACTCATCCGTGGTAGCATTTCCTCTCCCAGCAAGCTGGGCAAGTCAGCCCTGTGGCTGAGCAAGGCAGCCTGGTCCCAGCCCTCCTTCCCGGGTGCACAGCCCTCAGCTCCTCCAAGCACAGTCCCCCACGTATGCACTCCTCCAGGGCTCTGTGGGACATGGCCTCCCTTAGCCCCACCAAGCACTCTTGCCCAAGACATCTCCACTTGCACATAAAGTCACTCCTTCACATCAGAGGCTTCTTCCCAATTGGAAAAAAAAAAAAAAAACAACACTAATAATAACATTAAAGGGGATGTTGTTACACAGAGATACCTGATGTATGTTGTTGAATAAACTGACAAATTAGCATCTCCCAGGCATACGGCAGGTGCTCAAAAACTGACTGGCTGGAATGATGGCAACAAGAGAACACAGTGCAGAGCAGCGCTGCCCAGCAGAAATCTTCCTGGTGATAACAATGCTCTGTATTTGCATGCCTACAATGGTAGCCACCAGCCACCTGTAGCTGTCGAGCACTTATGCTTGGCTGACGAGCTCCATCTGTAATCTTATTTTTAATGGATTTAAACCAAGTAGCCGCATGCAATTAGTGGCTACCTAGGGCAGCTACAAAACAATGCACACCCCAGGCATCCTGAAATTATATTTCAGAAATGTCCAAGATAACAAAATTTGCAGCTAGTGAATTTAGGTCTTGAGGAGAGAAACGGTTATGGAGACCACAGCCTGGGGAAAAGATCTGAACACTTTCTAAAATTTATATTAAAAGCATTGAAGACAGCCCATGGGAGGATGACAAACATTATATTTTTCCTAAGTAGTCAATGTCTTATAATTAATTTCAGGCTGACAGCAGTGACTTTAATACTTTAATCCTGACCTAGTTTTATCAAAGCATGTATAAATTTGTGACTTAGTAACAATAACATACAGGGACTTCCCTGGTGGCCCAGTGGTTAATAATCCACCTTGCAATGCAGGGGTTATCAATTCAATCCCTTGTCTGGGAACTAAGATCCCATATGCAGAGGAGCAACTAAGCCTGGGCATTGCAACTACTGAGCCCCCACTCTCCGGAGCACACAAAGGTCCCACATGATGAACGAAGATCCTGCATGCCACAACTAAGATTCAATACAGCCAAATAAATAAATAAACATTTTTTAAAACAACAATAACGTACATACAAAAGAGCACATTTTCTGGACAGTAAGCCTCTTCAACAGGCATATCTTTGCAATTTGTGAGTCAGAGCCCAGAAATGGAGGGCCACCAGGATTCTGTAGGTGGCAAAAATGTCAGATGAACTGCCCTCTATGATGCCTACTGAGAGAACTGAAGATGGTCTCAGAGTATGTGAGTGCCTTTCTCTCCCCCAAATTGTCCAGGAGGCTCTGCTTTCACACATTTCCATCACACACCACACTTTGACCCATGGGCTGCTGACACCCTTAATTTTCCTCTGCAACTCATCTTGGCCACACCACTGACCACTAATCCTTCCCAGTTCTTCTCAGACCACTGTCCCGCCACCCATCTGCACTGTGGACAAATGGCCCAGCATTCCACACAGCTGGGGCTTTAGTCCTCTGCGGTAGCTGACCACAGCACCTCCCTTCCTTTCTTCTTCGTCCCATCCCCAACACCAGGACTCCTGCAGTTAGGCTAGAGATTGCCTGGTGGTCCCTGTGGTGGAGGAGAAGGAAGAAAGGGCAGAAGGAAAGTGACTTCGGTTTTAATCCCTTCGTGATGAGTGACACCCTCGAGGCTAGGGGCCTCTGCCAGGCTCTTTCTGGCCCCGGTGCACTATGAGAATCACAACCGCTGTTTCTCAAACTTCTGCATACCTCAGACTCTCCAGGAGGGCTTCTTAACACACAGAGTGTGGAACCCGCACCCAGAGTTTCTGATCACGGAGATTCTAGGGCGAGTCCAAGAACTCACATTCCTAACGTGCTCCCGGGTGCTGCTGGTGATGCCGGCCCAAGGACCACACTGAGACAATCCCTGCCTTTTCCTGGAAAAGGACACCCTGGCAGCATCTTGCATCTGTTCACCTTGCAGACATAACAGACACAGCCCTTGGGAGCACATTTCCCCAAGATATAGCCTTCCACTAATGAGACCAAAGCCCCCACCCCCAGGTGTGCTGCATCCTCACCCCGGTGGGCTCACTGAGCCAGGTCTTCAGAGATGCTCTTGGCTTCTGGTCTGTGTACACACACACTTGCTTGCTTTTGGTGCCCAGCATAAACACCCACTTCTGCTCAAACTTATGACTCTTTTCCACATGAGCATCAATTCCCAGTTCCCTCTCTGTGACTCTTCCCTGACCCCAAATGCATGCATAAACCTAAGTTTCTTGGATGGCATCAAATCTACAGACACATGCAGCCAGGCAGTACACAAGAACTCAAACATGGAATAATCACAGTCCTATATTAGGAGTGGTGGTCAGAGATGAAACCTGGCTCACTGAACCTACTCATTCCATGGAAAGCGGGGAGAAGACTCCAACGTGGACACTACTCTGGGTTTAACAGTGATGGAGGCCTGGGCAGAAAAGCCAGCAATAGGACCTTGAAGAAAGGCTTTTCCTCTTTGTGAGAAACAAGTAACTTGACTTCCAGGCACCCTGCCTAATTTCTCCTGCAACTAATTGCTATACCTAAGATATCCTGTATCTATCCTTCCAAGAAGAATTTAAAACATATCAACAGGGGGTGAATTTTCAAACTTAAAGTCTTCATCATGACCACTGGTCATCACTGCCATGAGATATAGAAATCCAGAGTCTGCCTGCAATGCAGGAGACCCAGGTTTGATCCCTGGGACCCACTCCAGTATTCTTGCCTGGAGAATCCCATGGACAGAGGAGCCTGGCAGGCTACAGTCCATTGGGCTGCAGAGAGTCAACAAACCTGGTACCAAAGGACATGTACTGTATGACTCTACTTAGACGAGATACCCAGAAGGCAAATTCCTAGAGAAAGAAAGTAGCATGGTGGGTGCCTAGGGCAAGGGGAGAGGGCAGTCAGTGTTCAACTGGGGACAGAGTTTCAGCTGTGCAAGATGAAAATGTTCTGGAGATGGACGATGATGATGTTCACACAACAGTGCGAGTGTACTTAATGCCGCTGGCCCGTGCACTTGAAAATGGTGTCAAGTTGGTAAACTCTATGTTATGGGTATTTTACCACAATTTTAAAATGTGAAAAATAATCAGTTTTTCTTAAAAAGAGTAATATACCACAGAAGTTGGTGAAATGGCTCTATTTTCCCCCATCTCACAGGCCAGACTTAGCCTAACAGAGCAAAGTAGTCCTTTTCAGACCACACCTATTGCATCAACACTCACTGCGTGCGTGCGTGCTTAGTCACTCAGTCGTGTCTGACTCTTGCAACCCCATGACTGTAGCCCGCCAGGCTCCTCCATCCATGGGATTCTCCAGGCAAGAATACTGCAGTGGGTTGCCATGCCCTCCTCCAGGGGATCTTCCCAACCCAGGGATCAAACCCAGGTTCCCTGCTTTGCAGGCACATTCTTTACTATCTGAGCCACCAGAAAGGTAGATGGTAAATTCTTCTTTCCATAAAATCCCACAGGTACAATCACTGACACACCTGTGACCCATCACTGGCTGGCCCACTGACCCATGGTGGGCAAAGGAAAAGAGGTCAGTGGGTTTCCTCAACATAGTCATCATGAAGAGCACCTCTCCAGAAAGCAGGATCCTGACCCTGCCACCCCACAGGCATGTCTCTGGACAAGTCATGCTGCCTCTCTCTGCCTCAGTTTTCTCATCTGTAAAAGGGACTAATAATAGCACCTGTCTTAGTGATTGTCCTAGTGAAGGTTATCATTACTTATGGGACAATTCTAAAGTGCACAGAGCTGCCCTTGACCCAAAACAAGCACTGAAGAAAGATTCTGACAGCAAGAGGAATCATACACTGCTTTGTACTGCGAGTAGACAGCCTTCCTGAGCAATCCCATCAGAGCATAAGGTTTAACTGGAAGCCTTACAAACAATCTGGATACCGTAGCCACGTTCCATCCAGTTTAACTAGAACCTTAAGCAGGGAGGAAGAAACCCAAATGCCATATGTTAAGGCTCCCCAGAAAAGCAGAGATTCTGATTAGAGTCACTGGAGACATTTGTACATGACGTAGATCCCACTATAGATAAATGAAGAGCTCCATCAGTGAGTCCATCTCACAGGCAAGGTTGAAAATCACACAGAGGGAGTCGAGGGGACAAAAGATGGGCCAGCAGACCACAGAAGCTGAGACACAACATACCACAAGTGGTGCCCCAGAGAATACAGAAAACAAACAGCAACAAAAAATGCACACATTCAAAAGTATGACAGATGAAAATGAACTGAAATAAAGGAAGAGTTAATTAGGCCCCAAGAAAAATGGCAACAGATTATTGGGTACACTTTTGGGGTACAAGCTGATAAAGTTACTCAATTTCAAGAATTCATATTTTCCTAGTAAATCTTTGACCTGCTTTTTTACCTTCTAGTAACTTGGGATTAGATACGTTGTTACATAAAGGGCTTCCCAGGTGGCTTAGTGGTAAAGAATCTGCCTGTAGTGCAAGAGACACAGGTTCCCTGAGTCAGGAAGATCCCCTGGAGAAGGGCATGGCAACCCACTCCAGTATTCTGGCCTGGAGAACCCCATGGACAGAGGAGCCTGGCAGGCTACAGTCCACAGGGTCTCAAAGAGTCAGACACGACTGAAACAACTTTAGCATGCACACATGCACTCACATCAAAGCCAAAGAGAACAAATCAAACAAAAGGGAGAGCAAAAGGAAGCATTGAAAATAGAAAATGTAACCCCAAAAGACAACAGATTTAAGGCCGTATTTCAATAAACATAACAGAGGAAAACTTGTTATCTAGAAGAAAAGGACAATCAAGATCAAAACCCAAATAAAGCTATTCATTATAGTTAAAATAGCTATCTAAACCAAACAGCTAGGAAGCAGAAAAATCTTTAGAAACAAAGACTTACTAGACAACTAAGAACAAAAAAAAAATCACATACTATTAACATACATGATTTAGAAAGAAGCAAAAAACAAGGAAGACACTTTTAAATTATTAAGGGTACAATCCTCAGTGAGGAACTTTCATTAATATATGTAGCAAATACCACAGTGCCCAAAAGATTGAAATAAAATCAGAGGTATAGACAGAAATAATAGCATAGAATACCAAATCTACCTCTCTGCCTTAGGCAAATAAAGAACACAGAAAGTAAAAATAAATTACTAATCAATTAGGTTGCTCTAAACCAAGATTTGGGCTCCAAAATCACTGCAGATGGTGACTGTTGCCATGAAATTAAAAGACGCTTACTCCTTGGAAGGAAAGTTATGACCAACCTAGATAGCATATTCAAAAACAGAGACGTTACTTTGCCAACAAAGGTTCGTCTAGTCAAGGCTATAGTTTTTCCTGTGGTCATGTATGGATGTGAGAGTTGGACTGTGAAGAAGGCTGAGCATCGAAGAATTGATGCTTTTGAACTGTGGTGTTGGAAAAGACTCTTGAAAGTCCCTTGGACTGCAAGGAGATCCAACCAGTCCATTCTGAAGGAGATCAGCCCTGGGTGTTCTTTGGAAGGAATGATGCTAAAGCTGAAACTCCAGTACTTTGGCCACCTCATGCGAAGAGTTGACTCATTGGAAAAGACTCTGATGCTGGGAGGGATTGGGGGCAGGAGGAGAAGGGGATGACAGAGGATGAGATGGCTGGATGGCATCATGGACTTGATGGACGTGAGTCTGAGTGAACTCCGGGAGTTGGTGATGGACAGGGAGGCCTGGCATGCTGCGATTCATGGGGTCGCAAAGAGTCAG
>NW_011494629.1:1367525-1373434 GCF_000754665.1 Bison bison bison
CTCTACATAAAAAATAATAACTGTACTTTTAAGCTATTGCTGCTGCTGCTGCTGCTGCTAAGTTGCTTCAGTCGTGTCCGACTCTGTGTGACCCCATAGATGGCAGCCCAGCAGGCTCCCCCGTCCCTGGGATTCTCCAGGCAAGAACACTGGAGTGGGTTGTCATTGCCTTCTCCAATGCATGGAAGTGAAAAAATAAAGTGAAGTCGCTCAGTTGTGTCCCACTCTCAGTGGCCTCATGGACTGCAGCCCACCAGGCCCCTCCATCCATGGGATTTTCCAGTCAAGAGTACTGGAGTGGGGCGCCATTGCAAGAACATCCAATTCCCCAACACCAAAATACAGCAGACCACGCTCTCTATGAACAAAATGCAATGAAACTAGAAAATAACTTCCTGGAGGTCTTAAATGTTCTTCTTTACTCTTGAATTGCAGAGAAAATAAAAATTGAGATTAAAGACTATCTGGAAAATAACAACTTGTAACAAAATCTAAAAGCAGTAGCCAAAGCTACATGCATAGGAAAACGTATAACCTTAAAAAGTTGCCTTACTTATAATAAAAGTGTTCTAAGGTTCGTGTAGAAAACTAAATGTATAAAGCTATGATAATTAATTAAAAACAGGAAGACATTGAATGATCTCAAAATAAGACCAAACAAACATGGAATACCAAAAAAAAAAAGGCTGTTTGCCAACAACTGAAAAGGAACACGTTATTCAATAAAAGAGTTCAGGGCAACTCACTTCTCTGAGGAGAACAACTAAAGCTGGACCAAAATTCCATGTGAATGAAAGACTTAACCATAAAAAGTGTCGTAAAACTTCCTCAAAAAAGGTTAATTTTTTAAAATAATCTTGGAATGGAAAAGAGATTGCAATGTCTGACTCAAAACTCATACATAAAATAAAAGCTAGCTTAGCCTGACTCCATAAAACTTTCTGCGTGGAAACAATCATAAGCAATGTAAAAGGATAACCTGAGAAGGAAATATTTTCATACACTCTGGAATAGACCTAAAGAGTTTTAGAAGTCAGTGAAACAATTGAGAACAATGAGTTGAAAATTAGTAGAGAAAGCAAACATTTATTTCCCAGAAAAAAATAAATAAAAGACTTATGAAAACATTCAGCCCCATGGACAATTTTTTAAATGTCAATACAAAGAATTAACATGCCATTTCTCTGTTGCAGACTTAGTAGTATTAAAATGCCTGGCAATTTCCAGTGTTGGTCAGGACTTGGAAAAACCAGAGAGGCTCACACACCCTCGCTGCCACATAAATCACTGCCACCTTTGGGAAGTACAACCTTGGAGAATCTATAAAAAAATCTGTATCATTGCCTTGGACAAAGAGATTCACTTCTGGGAACTGACTCTACAGATACATAGTGTAGAGAAAATAAAAACGTATGTACAGATGTACCTGTAGCACTCTTTCCTGTAACAGTTAAAAATCAGAAGTATCCATCCATAGGAGACCAGTGAAATAAACGATGTGTATCCAAATGGCAGGTATTAACAAGGGATTTTTAAAAATGAGGTGCGCAGCATGCACTAAGATGGAAAGATCTGCAAGAACTACTGTTATAGCAAACCTCAGTTCAGTATGTAAGGTATAACCTCATTGTATACAAAAACAACTCAAGGATGCTACAACACGGATGAGCCTTGGAAACATTACGCTCAGTTAAAGAAGCCAAATACAAAGGCCATATAATGTATGATTCTTTTATATGTCATTTCCAGTATAGGCAAATCCAGAGAGACTCTAAGTATCTTAGAGTCTTAGGTTGCAAGAGGCTGGGGATAGGAGTGAGAAGTCACTGCTAATGTAGGAGGTTTCCTTTGGGAGTGATGGCAATGTTCTAAAACCAACAGAGGTGATGGTTGCACAGCACAGTGAATGCACAAAATGCCACTGAATTGTACACTTAAGGTTAATTTTATGTTATGCACATTTTACCACAGTTTTTAAAAATAAACAAAAGAGATGCACAGACAAGCACGGGAACCCAGGAAATGTCTGGAAGTACAAAGACTGTGGGCCAAGCTCACCTGGGACCTTTGCAGGTCTTCCCTAGTGACTCAGAAGGTAAAGAATCTGTCTGCCAAGCAGGAGATCTGAATTTGATTCCCAGGTCAGGAAGACCTCCTGGAGAAGGGAATGGTTACCCACTCTAGTATTCTTGCCTGGAGAATTCCATGGACAGAGGAGCCTGGCAGTCTACAGTCCATGGGGTTGCAAAGAGTCGATCACGACTGAGTGACTAACACTTTTCTGCAGGGGAGGTGGAGGGTGGTTGAGAAGTGAGAAGGGCTTTTCATTTTATACCCTTCTCAGTTTTACTTTTTAAGTCATCACCATTTGTTACTGGGGGTTTTTTGTTGTTGTTTTTCTAGATCATTACTCAATTGAGGAATAAATGCATAACCCTGATTTAAAATGAAAACAGGAAATTCCCTGACCAGTGGTTTAGACTTTGTGCTTCCACTGAAGGCAACCTGGGTTCAATTCCTGGTCAAGGTACTAAGATACCCCAAGTTGTGCAACATGGCCAAAAAAAGAAAAAAATTAAAAGATAAAAAAATTATAAAGTAAAATGAAAACAATTCAGAAGAAACTACGTGAAGTTCCTCTAAATAACACCCCGATGCTAGGAGGGCCCTCTAGTAAATATTTGCCAACAGAAAAGATAGAAAGCATTGTTTTGAGGGAGTTTTCACATAGTGATTTTAAAAAATAAAATACTTGCAATCATAAGTATATAGTTGGGCCCAAGCCAAAGTTCCCTCAGTATCATGAGAACATCCCCTGCCCCCCCCACACACACACCCAAAACTTAGGGCAGGACTCGTTCCACCTCTGGGGAAAAAACTAATTATAAAGAACATTTTTAAAAACTTAATCCCAGGCAGATCAACTTATACCCATACTTGGCTTTCCTTCTTTCATTTTGTTTTGAATCAGTTTGGCTTTTAGACGCCATAGAAATCTATGGTTAGTCAACTACAAGGAATGTGATTATCTTGGGTTTTTTCCTTAATTATTATTTTTTTAAATAAGAAAACAAATGGGTCAAAGTTTAGAGTAGCAAAAAAAAAAAAAAAGGTGAACCTTATCTGAACTCTGAAAATGCTTTGCTAATTAAAGGTAATTGTGCCTGGGCACTGCCTTGTAAAACAAAGGATTTTCCTTCTTCCAAAATAAAATGAGAAAGGCACATCGAATTTAGCAAATAGTGAAGAAAAACTGGGATGTATATAGCAGAAAAGCAGCTGAATTTCAGCAATGAAACATATGTGCTTGACAATTACTGAAACAGCAGAAGGTTGTATCAGAATTATACCTCTTGTTGACATTTAAGAAAGCATCCTCTGGGCTCCTTCTTATAAAGCTGCCTTCCAGTCAGAAGCCCCAGCAGCCACTTGGTGGAGGCTGACACCCCTACACATGCTCATCCTTAAAACTCATCCTCTGCAGGATTCCATGCTTACCTCCCTCTCCAGCATCCATGGGTGCCTACATCGGGTGCCCCTCCGGGAAGGGGCTGGCCTCATCTCCCCGCATCTTTGCCCAGAGTCTCCAAAAAGCTACAGGGAAGCCCTCTGGGAGTCCTGCTTGGCAAACTCAGGGCCAGCCCAAAGTCGATGCCTTTTTCTGCCCACAGGACCTTCCTGTGGCCTCCAGAGCTACCCCTGCATTTTGGAACAGGACAAAGGTGAAGAAAGGAGCTGCTGACCCAAAGGACAAAGGAATGGACTTCCAAGAGCTCCCTCCCTCACCACCCCTCTCAACCCGCTTGCTCTTTCCTCTCCATTTGGCACTTCCAGGGCCTCCCTGCAGGGCCAGCCTTCAAGGACTCCAACAGCCTCCTGCTTCAAAGGCTCCCAGGCCCAGATAAATCACACAGGCTGACAGCCGCCCCGTCCCAGCGCCCAAGGATGTGTGCTTTTGTTGGATTTTGTTTTCGTTGTTACCCAGGCTCCCCCAAGGGAAACAAAGGCTGGGATGGGTGCCTGACATCTTGGGGCCTCAACAGCCCACCTCTCTCTCCTCTGAGCTCCAGGAAACTCCCATCAAAGCCTCTCTTAAGAGCCAGGCAAACAGCTGGAGGAAGGGAAAGGGGACAGATGGGTGACTGACCAAAGACATCCAGGCTTGGACACAGGGCTGGTCCCACAGAGGTGCTCGGAAGACCACACAGGGCCGGCCAAAGCATCAACCAGGGAAGCAGTCCCAAACAGCAAGCTTTCCAGGGAGTGGTCTTGCCCTCTGATGCCAAGGGACTGGCCTGAGTCAGGCCATAGGCACACAGAGAGAGTCTGACCATGCCCACGCTGGGCCTGGTGACTCTGACTCCTAACTGCATCACTAACCAATCATGGGGCCAATCCAGTTTGCTGCCACCCCAGGCATGACGGGTTCAGCCACAGAAGTGTCCATTAGCAGTGGAACATTTCTATCAGTTGAATTCCTATGCAGGTCCTCTGAAAAGAAAATCGATAGAAAGCAATCCTTGATTAGCCTGCATGTAAGTGCAGAAGTGTCTGTATGAGTCAGCTTCAGCTGGCTTGACAAAGCACCACAGACTAGGGGGTTTCGACTACACACCTCCATCCTCCCACTGTTCTGGAGGCTGGAAGTCTGGGATAAAGGCGTGGGCAGAGCTGCTTCTTCTGAGGGCTCTCTCCTCAGCTTGCAGACAGCCACCTTCTCCCTGTGTCCGCACGTGGCCTTCCCTCTGTGCCCAAATTTCCCCTTTCTATAAGGACACCAGCTATACTGGATTAGGGCCCACCCCTGATGACCTCAGTTTAACTCAGGTACATCTGTAAACCCCTCTCTCCAAATAAGATCACATTCTAAAGTACTGAGGATTTAGTTCAATTCAGTTCAGTTCAGTTCAGTCGCTCAGTCATGTCCAACTCTTTGCAACTCCATGAATCGAAGCACGCCAGGCTTCCCTGTCCATCACCAACTCCCAGAGTTCACTCAGACTCACGTCCATCGAGTCAGTGATGCCATCCAGCCATCTCATCCTCTGTCGTCCCCTTCTCCTCCTGCCCCCAATCCCTCCCAGCATCAGAGTCTTTTCCAATGAGTCAACTCTTAGCATGAAGTGGCAAAGTACTGGAGTTTCAGCTTTAGCATCATTCCTTCCAAAGAAATGCCAGGGCTGATCTCCTTCAGAATGGACTGGTTGGATCTCCTTGCATCTAAGGGACTTTCAAGAATCTTTTCCAACACCACAGTTCAAAAGCATCAATTCTTCGGCGCTCAGCCTTCTTCACAGTTTTAGGACTCCAATATACTATATCTTTGGAAGAAAACACTATTTAACCTGTAACAGTGTAATATTATCTTTATGACAAAAGGAATGAACTTCATCTTGCACGCACTTGTGCTCAGTCACTCAGTTGTGTCCGACTCTTTGCAACCCCATGGACTGTAGCCATAAAACCTTGAAACGGTACATTTTGAAAGACAGTTCCAATCATATTTCCACCTCAATGTCCTTTTTGGTTTCGGTTCAGTTGGTCAGTTGTGTCCGACTCTTTGCCACCCCATGAATTGCAGCATGCCAGGCCTCCCTGCGGAGAAGGCAATGGCACCCCACTCCAGTACTCTCGCCTGGAAAATCCCATGGATGGAGGAGTCTTGTAGGCTGCAGTCCATGGGGTCGTTAAGAGTAGGGCACGACTGAGCAGCTTCACTTTCACTTTTTACTTTCTTGCATTAGAGAAGGAAATGGCAACCCAATCCAGTATTCTTCCCTGGAGAATCCCAGGGACGGAGGAGCCTAGTGGGCTGCACTCTATAGGGTCACACAGAGTCGGACACGACTGAGGCAACTTAGCAGCAGCAGCAGCAGCAGCAGCAGCAGCAGCAGCAGGCCTCCCTGTCT
>NW_011494629.1:1373534-1386765 GCF_000754665.1 Bison bison bison
TCCATCACCAACTCCCAGAGTTCACTCAGACTCACGTCCATCGAGTCAGTGATGCCATCCAGCCATCTCATCCTCTGTCATCCCCTTCTCCTCCTGCCCCCAATCCCTCCCAGCATCAGAATCTTTTCCAGTGAGTCAACTCTTCGCATCAGGTGGCCAAAGTATTGGAGTTTCAGCTTCAGCATCATTCCTTCCAAAGAAATGCCAGGGCTGATCTCCTTCAGAATGGACTGGTTGGATCTCCTTGCATTCCAAGGGACTCTCAAGAGTCTTCTCCAACACCACAATTCAAAAGCATCAATTCTTCGGCACTCAGCTTTCTTCACAGTCCAACTCTCACATCCATACATGACTACTGGAAAAACCATAGCCTTGACTAGATGGACCTTTGTTGGCAAAGCAACTAGATTTCCTGTATTTTGCTTCAGTTTCAGAATATAAGATAATTTGGATTCTTTGTGGCCATTTTCACAAAGGAAAAGTATTGCAACAGTGCTCAGAACAAAATTGGGGTTCTAGGCTTATACAGAGATGGCTACACCAAAACAAGCTGACCCAAAGCTGTCTAAAGAGACATCACAGGGCCGGCATGAAGCAACCATGAGGGCATTCTGCATGATGCTCTAAAAACATTAAATATGTCAGAATCTAATGTGTTTTTTCTTAGTATTTATTTATTTGGCTGCCTTGGGTCTTGGTTGTGGCACACGGGATCTTTGCTGTGGCATGCAGGGTCTTTTGTTGGGGCACACCAACTCAGTTGCTCCGAGGCATGTGGGATCTTAGTTCCCTGACCAGGGATCAAACCTGTGTCCCCTGTACTGCAAGGTGAACTCACACTGGACCACCATGGAAGTCATCAAAATGGAATTTAGATTGAATATTTGCAAAGTCCAGAGAATTCAACAACCAGGAGAACTAGCTGAACTAGTTTTCTACATCCCCAGGAACTAGTTTTCTACATCCCCAAACTTCCATTTTTTTACCCATCCATGTGCTGTGCTGTGCTGTGCCTAGTCACTCAGTTGTGTCTGACTCTCTGCAACCCATGGACTGTAGCCCGCCAGGCTCCTCTGTCCATGGGGATTCTCCAGGCAAGAATACTGGAGTGGGTTGCCATGTCCTCTTCCAGGGGATCTTACCAACCCAGGGATCCAACCCAGGTCTCCCACATTGCAGGAGGATTCTTTACTGACTGAGTCACCAGGGAAGCCCAAGTGGGTAGCCTATCCCTTCTCCAGGGGATCGTCCTGACCCAGGAATTGAACCAGGGTCTCCTGAAATGCAGGCAGATTCTTTACTAGCTAGGCTACCCCAGAAGCACTTACCACCCATGCTGCTACTGCTAAGTCACTTCAGTCGTGTCTGACTCTGTGCGATCCCATAGATGGCACCCCATTAGGCTCCTCTGTCTCTGGGATTCTCCAAGCAAGAATACTGGAGTGGGTTGCCATTTCCTTCTCCAATGCATGAAAGTGAAAAGTGAAAGTAAAGTTGCTCAGTCATGCCAGACTCTTAGCAACTCTGGAGCCTACCAGGCTCCTCCATCCATGGGGTTTTCCAGGCAAGAGTACTGGAGTGGGGTGCCATTGCCTTCAACCCAAAGATCAAGATGCACCCCTGAAGAGCTTATGAATCGCTTAAAAACTTCCACATCTCCTCAACAAATTGACTTGCCACATTTTCCCTTCACCTTCCCCTCTGGCCAGAGCTGGACAAGAATTTGTTACAAAGCAAAGAGCAAGATGATGGGAGAGAGGAAGTAACTGTGTAACAGTTCCTGCTAATTTATCTGAATGTGTAGACATAAATGTTGCCCCCGAGGCTTATAAACAGGATCCAGTAAAGTAATCCCTAGCACAGGAGGTATGGTGGAATCAAAGATCCTGAAGATTCCTATGACGCCTTCCCATCTCCCCCAGGGTAACCACTGTTGTCAATCTGACTTGTAGATTGGAGGCTTTATTCTAGAGACAGCTTTATCCACAGAGAGAGGAGAGGGGCGTGGGACATTTTTAGATCAATCCCACGAAGAAGGATGTCTTCTGCAACTTGATTTTGTCCCTACCCAGAATTTCACTTTGAAATCTTCCTCTGTGGGCATCTACAGAGTTTCATCTTCATTTTAGCCACTGTATAGTAATCCATAGTAGAGACATGGTACCACTTCAATTATTCGGCTTCCATTAAAAGACATGCTGATATTTCCAACTTCTCACTATTAGAAATGGTGCAGCATGTTTTCCAGGTGTGCACATACTTTTGTGGATCAGGCCACAGAATATGTGTATTGTAAATGTCACATGGCCCTCAAAGCAGTAGCTTACACACCACCATGCCACCCTCTTCATATCACTACTGACATGCTCCTTATGACCCATTTCTGACCTGCTCAGTCAGAAATACCTTGGGATAACTGCCTCATAACTTGCATTTTCTTGAACCCTACTAACACCAAACTCTTTTTCTTAAGTTTTGGGTCTTTTGTATTTTTTTGCAAACCGCTTGCTGTGCATTGTGTCCCTTTTAATTGGAACATTTTTTTTACAAGTTCTTTATGTATTCTGGTTACAGATCTGCTCATCTGTCATATATTTGGTAAAACACAGTCTTCCCAGCAAACAGTCTGAATTTTCAAGTGGGATGTCAAACCATCCACCAGGAAGCACAAAACTGAGTCTTGCGATATGTTGTTGTTGAAAAGGGGAAGAGGGTACAATACACACGAGAAAGCTAAAATGCCTTCCTCGCTCCCTTTCTACACCTTAACAATCTTTGTGTTAATGAGTCCAGGGCTCTGAGAAGGGTGTGGGCTGGCCCACTCTGTGCAAGGCTCTGCAGGGGCATTTCTCCTGGAGACAGTCATAGGAGCACCCTCCAAAAGAGGATGAATGAAGGGCTGCACTGGACACAGCTCAGCGGGCCTTCCCTGTGCCCCCCACACACACCACGCACTTTGCTGCTCCAAGGCAGGGTATCCAGGCCTCTGCATCAGGACCCAGCTCTGTACAGGTCCCTACCACACTGAGGGCAGCCTTGGGAATGCAGAGAAGCAGCGCCTATACCTGCTGGAATTCGGAACCTCAGACCCAATGGGACTCCCTCTGGCTGAAGGCCGTTCTGATGGTGAAAACCAGGGTTTACAGGCGCACCTTGCCTGGGTCCCGCTGCAAACAAGCCAAATGTGAAAGGCCATTTTCCAGGAAGTTGGGGAAGCTGGGCAGGGCCTGGGTATCAAGTATCACTTGCTTGTGATAACAGTACAGAGATTATGTGGAAAACAGGTCTTACCATTCATGCTGAAGTATTTACAAGAGAAAAATTAAAGCTGTCCAGGACCCATTAAGTGGGCCAGAAGAAATGAAATGAACAGAACTTGTTAACTGTTGAAGCTGGGTGAAAAATATATAGGGGTTCCCTGTACTAGTCTAATTTTATGTATACTTGAAGTTTTCTATAGTAAAAGGCTAAGGTAAAAGATGTTAGAAGTTCTGGGGATCCAGAAACTGGACTAAGACTTGGTGATTTTCATTCTTTGATAAACACAGTGTAGGTAAAAGGCACGTGGAGCCTGCCCCACCCCATCCCTAGGTGAGGTGCGACACCATTTCCCATAAAATTATAACCACTTGAGTCTCTCTAAGCAAATCTGTTCAACCCCATTATAGATTTCACTGTCCACAGTCACACATTTGTATCAATTAACATAATTTTCATGCCTTATTTTGAGATAATTTCAAATTTACTCAAAAGTTGGAAGATTCATGCATGAAACTCCCCCATACTTGTTACCCAGATTCACTAATTTTTCATGTTTCACCCCACATACTTCATCATTCTCTCCCCATACTCACACTGCTTTTTATTCCGAACTAAGAATTGGTTGCAGACATTATGCTCTTTATCCATTAACACTGAGTACACACTTCCTAAGACCAAAAATATTCTCTCATAGAACCTCAGTACAATTAACAAATTCAAGAAACTGAACTCAGACCACACTTTAAATAATTGACCTCCATAGTCCAATTTCATCAAAGTTTCCAATGATGTGCAAGTCAGTTTTCACTCTAAACCAGTCCTCTTCAGAAACATGCCACATTTACTTTTCTCGTCCTGTAGTCTCCTTTAAGTTGGACCTATTTCTGGGCTGTTTTTGTGAGCTATAAGATTTGTTAAGGTGTCTAAAAAGCAGAGACATGGCTTTGCCAACAAAGGTCCGTCTAGTCAAGGCTATGGTTTTTCCAGTAGTCATGTATGGATGTGAGAGTTAGACTATAAAGAAAGCTGAGTGCAGAAGAATTGATTCTTCTTTTGAACTATGGTGTTGGAGAAGACTCTTGAGAGTCCCTTGGACTGCAAGGAGATCCAACCAGTCCATCCTAAAGGAGATCAGTCCTGGGTGTTCATTGGAAGGACTGATGTTGAAGCTGAAACTCCAATACTTTGGCCACCTGATGCGAAGAGCTGACTCATTTGAAAAGACCTTGATGCTGGGAAAGATTGGGGGCAGGAGGAGAAGGGGATGACAGAGGATGAGATGGTTGGATGGTGTCACCAACTCGATGGACATGGGTTTGGGTGGACTCTGGGAGTTGGTGATGGACAGGGAGGCCTGGCGTGCTGCAGTCCATGGAGTCGCAAATAGTTGGATACGACTGAGCGACTGAACTGAACTGAACTGAACATCCAAAGCAATGCACAGATTCAGTGCAATCTTCATCAAAATCTCAGACACTTTTGTCAAAAGAGAAAATCCACCCTAAAATTCATATGTAATTTCAAGGGATCCCAAATAGCCAAAACAATCTAGAAAAAGTTGGAGCACCCATACTTCCTGATCTCAAAACATACTACAAAGCTGCAATAATCAAAACACTGACAACAGGATAGACACAGACCAATGGAATAAAATAGAGAATCCAGAATTGCCCCGCTCTACATGTGGAGCAAACGACAAGGATACCAAGACTATTCAATGAATAAAGAAAAGTCTTTTCAACAAAGGGTACTGGGAAAACTACATTTCCACATTAGAAATAATGAAGTCAAACCCATACCTTAACTGAAAATGGATCAAGGACCCAAACAAAAGCTAAAACTATGAAACTTTTAGAAAAAAACAATAGTGGAGAAGCTTCAGGACATTGGACTTAGCAACAATTTCTTGGATGTGACACCAAAAGCACAGGTTTAAAAAAATAGATAAATTGATTTTTTTAATTAAAAATTTTTGTGCAGCAAAGGATATTATCAACAGTGTGGAAAAGCAACCCACAGAATGGGAGAAAATAAATGCAATCATATATCTGATAAAGAGTCAATATCTAGAATATATAGAGCTCCTACAACTTAACCAAGACAACCCAAACAATCTGATTTAAAAATGGGCAAAGGATTTGAATAGTACATGCTAAGTCACTTCAGTTGTGTCAACTCTGTAGCCCACCAGGCTTCTCTGTCCTTGGGATTCTCCAAGCAAGAATACTGGAGTGGGTTGCCATGCCCTCCTCCAGGGAACCTTCCTGACCCAGGGTAACAAAACCACGTCTCTTACATCTCCTGCACTGGCAAGCAGGTTCATTACCATCAGGGGCACCTGGGACATATTTCAAAAAAAGATATACTAATGGTGCATGAAATATATATAAATGACATGAAAAGATGCTCAACATCACGAATCATTAGAAAAATGCAAATCAAAGCCACAATGAGATCAAAGCCACTTCACACTCATTATGAAGGCTGTTATCAATAAAGCAGAAAATAACTGATGTTGACAGCATGGTGGTTACTCAATAAAGTAAACTTAGAATGACCATACGATCCAGCAATTCCACTTCCGGGTATATATCCAAAAGGACTGAAAGCAGGGACTCGAACAGATATCTGTACAACTATGTTCATAACAGCACTATTCACAACGGCCGAAGGTGGAAACAACCCAAATGTCTGCCAACAGACAGAAAAAGTGGTAAAGCAAAATGTGGTGTATGCACGGGGTGTAGGTACATGTGTGCATAATGGAGTATTACTCAGTCTTAAAAAGAAGTATTAATACATATTCTGAGATGGATGAACACTTGAAAAGACTGTGTTAAGTGAAAGAAGCCATTTACAAGAGGACAAATACCATACACTTCCATTTATTTGAGATATCTATGGTAGTCAGTTTCATAAGTAGAATGGGGACCGTCATCGCTGGCAGGAGGAATGGGCCACTGGGGTTTAACGGGGGCAAGTCTCCACCTGGGGGATAAAGACAAGTCTGGAGATGGACAGTGATGACGTGGCACAAGGTGGAGACACTTAACACTGGGGAAATGCACACTTATAATGGGTTCAAAGGTCTATTTTATACATATTTTACCGTTATTTTTGGCTTTACTGGTGGCTTAGATAGTAAAGAATCTGCTGGCAATGAAGGAGACCCAGGTCCCATCCCTGGGTGGGGAAGATTCCCTGGAGAAGGGAATGTATCCTTGTCTGGGAAATCCCATGGACAGAGAAGCCTGGTGGACTATAGTTCATGGGGTTGCAAACAGTCGGACATGACTGAACAACTAACACTTGCCTTTATTGTAAAAAGATCTCAGGTAACTGATGTCACTTTCTAGGTTCTTCTGTGTTTCTTTTTGCAAAATAACCAGATGTACAATCCGTCCCTCCATGTCTTATTTTCTCGTAAGACAGAGCTCCCCCTCGTCACCATCTCCTCCGGTAGCCCTTAAGCTGCTCTAGAAACGTATTCAGTGTTATACAAAGACTATAGTGACCTGGTGGTTATTTCCCTGTCTGGAGAAAAATTCCTAATTTCTAAATGTTATTTCCAAATGTTCACTAACAGTTGAAAACATAAGGCAACACCCTGCAACAGGACACCAAGGTGGACACTTAACCGAATGTGACCCAGAGGTTGTGCCTGAAAGCCTTCTCAGCTTTGGCCCTCACTCCCTTTCTACACCCCTCTTACCATCCACTAGAAAGTGGCTCACTTTCTAGATGGAACTCTTATGCCCCCCCCTCAATTCCTCACCATCCCCCAAATCCTACTCATTCTCCTTCCCAGTGCCCATTGTCTGCCAGAAGCTAAACTGCTGTGTGCGTCCCTCCTCCAGACCCCCAAGGAATAACTGGACATTTCCTTCTTCCTCAGTTTCCTCCCAGGATGCTCCTCCACCAGGACCGTTCCTGGGAATTCCCCCACAAATCCAAGGCCAGGCCCCTTGATTTTTCAAGCACCTCCTTTCTGGGGTGCAGCTACTACCCACTTAGCTCCCCTACCACTACTCCTGGCTGCTGCCAAATCCTCCTCTGAAAATATGGCTGCGGCTCACCATATCTTGCCCTGCTTATCGCATCACACCCTGCATTTGCCTGAGAGCTAAGATCCTCACCCTCTTGACTCCACACCATTTCCCCTTCTCTGAGGACGGTGCTCTGGCTGCTCTTGGTTCTGCCTCTTTCCATGCCTGCCCTTCTCTCTCAGCCCTTTCCCATCTGCAAACACATTCCACAAACACATTCCACCGCATCCCACGTGGTGGCTCCGAAATAAATGAGAAGATCTTGGGAAGGTTGGCCACTATCAGGCGTCATCACAGAGCTGTGGGCTGCAGGAAATCTTTGGCAAATCCTAGCTGAAGCATATTAAGGCTCAGTTCAGATGGGACTGAGAATTGGTCCATGAACATGTTCTCAGATCATCTCCCCAGCTCCCTGTCTCACCCCCACTGTGATTTCCTTCCTCAAGTGGGAAACTGCTTTCGCACACCCCGAATGTGCCTGGCATTGTGCGGGGGAATCCAACCAGTAATCAGGCAAGTTTCTTCGTCCTTTCTTGTGCTGGAATTCTTTGCATCTGTGCTTTAAACCTTGATGTGATATTTGTTTCCTTTCAACACTTGAAGATTCCTCCATTACGTCAGACTCAGTCTAATCTGAATCAACAGTCATCACTCTGACCGTTTCATGTGCTTTTTAAATGGCACTGAAGCCATGATGTGGCCCTCCCACACACATGCACACACACAACATGTTCATATAATTTTGTCTAGCCCTTAATATGTGAATTCTTTAGAAATAACATTTTCCCCAAATCAGCACTATATGGTATGTAAGTGTATGCATGTCGCCTTGGTCATCACACCTCTGCTAAGCCCCTCTTGGGGAAGCCTCTCTAATCTAACTCTACAGATTAGAGTCAGTCAATCCAGTTCATTTTTGCCATCAAATCTCCCACAGTCAACAAACAGAACTCTAAGCAAACAAGGTAAGCCCCTCCCTGACCCTGGACTCCACAAGACATTCCTAAAACAACAGCGACTAACACAGAGACGCTCGGCAAAGAAGAGTGGTGGTGGACAGAGCTTCCTGCAATGCTGGAGATGTCCTCTACGTTCCTGGACCCTTCGAGCCACCCGTCACATTTGTGTGCTAAATCATTTCAGTCGTGTCCGACTCTCTGCAACCGTAAGGACTGTAAGCCCTCCAGGCTCCTCTGTTCATGGGACTCTCCAGGCAAGGATACTGGAGTGGGTAGCCATGCCCTCCTCCCGGGGATCTTCCCAACCCAAGGACCAAACCCACATCTCTTGTGTCTCCTGCATTGGCAGGCAGGTTCTTTACCACTAGCACCACAAACATGAGGAACCTGAAATGCAGCGAGTGCAGTGGAGGGACTGAATCTTTCATTTCAGTTCAGTTTAATTAATTTTAACCTAAATAGTTACATGTACCTATACTCCACAGCAGAAGCCTACAGTGAGGATTTCTGTCATTTAAGTGCACACTGGGTTAACTCGCCCTCCAGGAGGGCACCCGAGGTGTGGAAACCCAGAGGCTGGAAGCATCTGAGACTTGGGGGAAACCCTCCCCCACTCCAGGAGGATTTGAAGAAGCTGCCACATTCTCCCCAGATAACATCTCAAAAGTGACAGAGCGCTTACTGAAGCTCATTCCAATGACAATTAAAGACACACACCACATCTCACTGGACTTTCTAGAGGACAAGCCACTTAGTCTAATCAGGCTAGATTGTTCTGTAATTATTTCCTTCCCTTTGGCTTTTGATTTTTTGGTTCTTTCAGTAGAACTTGGGGGGAAAAAAATGGAAATCCCCAAAATGGTACAAATAACACCAACACAATTACTTAGTTTTGAAGTTTTCCCAACACTGTTCAACAATTCCTTGGCCACTCTGTTAATATGATTTTAAACAGATCACACCCCAGACATATTTTATGACAGCAGCACATGCAAGCAGAGCTGTCCCGCCCTTTTTTCCAACTTGGCAAGCTCCTCGGCAAAACCAAATAAATACATACTAGAAGAAGGCTGGTACAAACCCCAGCCAGTTGCAGCCATAATTAGTGGGCCAGAACTGGTCTTGTTGCTTAGATTTTTATTTCAAAACTCAAGAAGCCTGCACTACCCACCAAAATTGTAGCAATTCTTTTACAGTGATACAGTTCTACAATATAAAACCAAAGAACTCAGAGTCACTGAGAAGCAATGTTTTCAAAACCAGTTCTTTCAGCCCAGCTGTCCTTTCATGAAATTGCTATCGGACATGTAAAATCCAGACTTAATCAGCAACACTTCTCTGCAAAGCAAAGCCCCCTGGTTACTTTGCTTTGACACCTTCCAGGCATGGTATTCATAGGGTCCACCTGGCAGTCACCACAGGGTCCCCAAAGAAAGAAATATCTTAATGGCAACTTTCTTTACCAGGAACATATCACAGCGCATAAGGGGATCCCCATGGGGGACAGCAGAGTAAACCCAAAGCTTCACAGCCCAGCCCTTCTCCAGGTGGTAACCACAGGATGCTGCCGGTCCCCCTCCAGGTTCCCAGGGAATGGACCAGATAAACACCAAAAGGCCCCTGACATCAATGAATGTTTTAGAAGATGGTTATAAACCTTGGGTACAGATAACAGTTAGTAACCCACTCTCTCTTCCCTGACTACAATTTGGAAGTATATAATTACACCTCTCCCTGAGAAAAGAGTTAGCGTGCACAAATTTCCTATACCGAATCAGAGTGGCCAGGGCTCTGCAGATTGCGGGGGGGGGGCGGGGGGGGGGGGGACCAAGCCTTTCACACCCAGTTCCCATTTCAATGATAATGATAACTTTCTACATCCTGGCCTCCCGTGGAATGCATTTTAAAGGAGTGCCACTTCTCCAGCTGCAACCTTGCTTTAGAAATCCCTCTTTAGGGGATTAATCTTCCCTACCTGTCAGACAGGCTGTTCCCCAGCCCCTGCATTTCTATCCCATTGATCTCAGGAAAAGATTCCAAAGGCTAGAGCGTGAAACCCAAATTCTTCCAGGCTTCAATGTCTCAAAGGTTAAACCGAGGGTAGAAAGACAAAACGTCCACAGGGAACAAGTAATTCACGACAAATCACACCATAACCGAGAGTGACACACACACACAATTACAGTGGTATTTTGACCAAACAACAAGAAAACGTTTTAACAATAAAAATAGAAATGGTATTTCACGTTGTCTTGTAAATCTGCAGATCGCTGTCACCCAAAACCCCTGGTCAATGTATCTTTTTAAACCCATGTTGCTTTTCTGAAGGCAAAAATGTTAAGTAGATTTCTTGTAAGTTGTCTAACCATGACTTGCTTTACTAATCAAGAGTTCAGCCTCGTTGGCTAGAGCCCCTCGGTCACCTATCGCCATTTTTATAAACAGTTCAGTACAGCAGCTCACATGGAATGCCACATAGTGGTGGTCATTGTCCAGATGGCATTTTTGTCAAGTAGACATGAGGGTTAAACTTGCTTTTGCTATTAAATACTGACAATTTTCAAATGTGTGCTTCTTCTTTTCTTGGTACACAGCCATAATAAGAAAAACATGTTGCCTTACTATAGAGTATATAAAAACTTTTCTTTTTCCACAGTCTTCTTTTTCAAGATGTTTTCATTTACTTCTTTTCAAATGGATCACTATCATTATTTATTACCGCCATCACTCCAGGGATATGGGCCAGAAGTCAACATTGCACTGTTAAAATCAGGGGTGAAGAGACCCCAAAACTCCCAGCCTGTCAAACCCAGGCAGAACACACAGTCCAAAATTAAGCATTTGTCTCCCTAAGGAACAGAACCTTCTATAAAAACATAGAACTTATAAATCCTTTCAGAATAACGTTTCCTTGTTTTACATAGTAACGTATGTTTTGAGTATAAAATACACTCAGATTACAGGGATTCCTCTTTACAGCAGAAAAGATGCCAAATACTTGAATCTCCTGTAATCATAAAATTGTATTCATAGTTTGAATATGATCTTATTCTTTGCATTTCCACCTCACCTAACATTCAGAAGAAAGAGAATTATAAACAGCTTCCTTACTCCCTCCCCTATAGAAATTACTATTATTTCACTGGAGAAAGAAAATTACCTCCACACAGGGTTCAGAAATTAAGGAAAGTGATATTGGATTGCTTTGTTCCTCAGAGATTTCTTTAACTCTACTGGAAACTACGGCAATGTTTAAACTCCTCTGCCCAAAATGCGAGCAACTTTTCAGTCTTGCTGCAATCTTGATTTAAGGAACAGACCCATCACCTTTTCTCACATCACCCACTTCCAACTCCCCCCTGGCAAATGCAACTAAAACCGCTGGGCCACAGGTTTGTGCAGTAGGGTTTTGCAGAGCAATTAACCCCCACATGGCCACGAGGCAAACGCTGTTCAGTGGCACGTCGAGCCCCCGCGGTTAAACCCCTTCTTTCCCCTCCCGCAGCGCAGCAAATGCACACCTTGACTCGAAACGGGAGAGGGATTCTAGCGGGATAAGGGGTGCAGAAATCTAGAGGGATGCTGTTCAAAAGGCACAGACTAACTTAGGTCTGCTTTACTTACCTTTGTACCGTGCACCTTGAGCGGCTTACACTTTAAGGGACAGCGACAGAAACGCAAACCCCTTTCCCAAATCAAGTAACCAAGGATGTGTGACGTAATTGGCTCTTGTATTAAACCCAAACGCCCCCCAGGAAAGGCTGCCGAGCATTCCTGAATCGTTGGATGGATCCCTGGAGCGCGCAGTTGGCAGCAGAAGACGACAACCACCGAGCCCCCTTCTTGTGCTTTTGTCTATTCTCACCTACCTGCAGAAATGCCAGTGGGAGGGGGCACAGTACAATGAGTGGGGGACACGGAGACCCACTTAGGTGTAAGGGGCAGCTCACACATTTCTGGGTCACGAGGTGAACCCCCTTAGCTTTCAAACCTAGAGGTTCCGCCGCCCTCCCTCGCCGCAGCAGGGTGCGGGAAACTGGCTGGCGGGGGGCGGGGTGGGGGCGGGCAGGCGGGTGCCGCGGGTATCGGGACAGCGTGGCACCCTAGGCCGATCCCCCTAGCTTCCACCGAACGTGATGGCACCTCTTGCTCGCCCCGGGGTCCACGCAGCCCAACAGCGTGCGACCCTCGAGGGGAATGCCACCCGGGAGCCTGGCCCACCCTCCAGCCAGCCCGAAAAAGGCTAGGTCTCCAGCAGCGGAAAGGCAGCCCGGGGACCCCGGACCCCAGGCAAGGAAACGCTGCTTTGGCCACTTCTCGGCGGTGGCGGAGGGGGTGAGGGGCCAACAAAAGGGAAGCCAAATTCCCTTCCAACCAAGGGGCGGGGATCGGGAGCCCCCTTCCCTGAGCCTCGTCCCACCGCGGCGCCGGCCCTGGGGAGATGTCGGCGCAGACCCGGGCGCCGCAGACCTGGAGCTCTGGAAAGAACCTCGGGGAGCAGGGCCGAGATAAGGTCCTGAGAACCTCGGACACGTCTGAGGACCCGGGCGCCGGCCGCATTCACACTCACGACCCTCGGAAACCCCCGGCTAGGGGCTCCTCGAGGGCGCCGGCGCCGCCGCCCTAGCCTCTGGAAACACTTAGGCGTCCCAGGAGCGCGCCTTATTGAAAGCAGCCCCGGGCGGCGGGGCGCAGATGCGGAGCCGGGCTGAGGTGGGCACGGGAGGGGGGCCCCCGCCAGGCGCCCCTCGCCCAGGAGCACCGGCGCCGGCGCGGCGGCCGGAGCAGCAGCATCGCGAGGGAAGGGACGGGCGCGCGAGTGGCAAGCCCTCTGCCCGCGCTTGGTGCGCCCGGGCGGACGCGGGCTGGTGACTCCTACCTGAGGCCCTGGACACGCAGAGCAAGAGAGCGGCGACCGCCCAGACGGCCGGACGCACAGCCACCGCAGCGCCGAGCCCCGGGCCA
>NW_011494629.1:1386879-1387218 GCF_000754665.1 Bison bison bison
GGCAGGGTCCCAGGCTCGCCCGCCCCGATGGGCAGAGCGAGAGGCCAGCTCTGGCGCCCCCTGCTGGACGGACACGCCTGTAGCGGGCGGGGCGCGCGGGCAGCCGGGGCCAGAACCGGGGGGCAGCCGCTCCGTCCCCGGACGCGCCTCCCGCGCCCGCCCTCCGGCCTGCTCCTCGGAACTCTTGGACGCAAAGGTGGAGCCTTGGGGACGTCCAGCCAGACCTCGCGGGGACTGCCCTCGCCATAGAGACTCCTGGCGCAGTTGGCACCCACCTTTAGGGGCGGGACCCCCGGGAGCCTAACGGTAAATCTGTAACTCAGGACGACTCGGTGCCCC
>NW_011494629.1:1387371-1388506 GCF_000754665.1 Bison bison bison
CCCAGCCTCCACCGGGCACATCAGAGAGACACCCAATCCCAGAAACCGGTGGCGCGGGAGGAAGAGAAACAAAACTTTCAGGGAAAAGGGCAGCGTCCCCGCCGGCGCCCTCCCGGCCTCTCCTCGCTACGCTGCGAGCAATGGGGACAACTGCGTGCCTCCAAAGTGCTCGGAAACTGCTGGGAGTGGAGCTGCATGGAGGGAATCCTCGGGAGCGCAATGCTATCTGAAGCCACCGTGGCTTCGGGTTTACTGTTAAAAGCAAATTGTGTAATTTTACCCATTAAACGCAGAACACTATTTGTTCTCTGCAGAGCCCCAGAAACATGCAGAAGTAATTTGCTTCACTTGTAAAAGACGTTTTGAACGCAATTCAAATAGCATATTTTCTTGCTTATTCTTGGTTTGCTTAACACATGCAAAGATCTGGAATTGGAAGGCCTGACCCTCCTGTTGGTAACTTAGGAATTTTCTTTGTTTTTGCTCTCTTGGAGAAAGGGACTCGGAACATCCAGGGACTCAGTTGTTTGCTTTGTGAGATTTATCTTTTAACTGATTATGGAGCAGTTTGTTTGGCGTTTTTGCTCAAACACCATTTCCTGTTAGTTGGGTGAATTCGAGAGAGTCCTGGCCTTGGGTGCCAGACCCAGAGACCCCTGAGCTTGTCCCCGCCTGGAATTGCCCCTCCACAGCCTCAGACATGGCAGGAAATAAAAGTCCTCCTCCTGTGGTCTCCTGACAACGTGGCTGAGCCGCCCCGCCTGTTACCCCTGTTCAAATTATTTAGGCCTCTGTCTCTGCTTAATCTGTTTGGGTGAACAGATTCCTAAAGCAGAAGAGGGACTGTGACTGAAACTGTTCAGGGACGGCCGGGGATCCAGGGCCGAATGGGAAATGGTAAAAGCATTATCCAGCTGCAGCGGCCCCCGCAGCTGCTCCTCGCGCCGCTGGTGCGGGTCTGAACCCGGGACTACTCTCCAAGGTGTTCTGTGAGCCCGGCCAGGTGTTTATCTTTGGCTTTTTCCTCCCTTTTCTTCCCCTGGGGTCCCTCAAGGATGTTTTAAGAGTAAATAAGCCTTTAAAAGTTGGTCTTGAAGTACTAGTTCCAGACTCCTCCATTCTGGTTTTGGCAAAA
>NW_011494629.1:1388606-1411036 GCF_000754665.1 Bison bison bison
GGGAGCCGGGGGCAGAGAAATCTCCTATGAGACTCGCCCTCAAAACCCAGTTAATCGGCAAAGCTTCGTCCTTTCTGTAGACATGCACTCCTTTTGCTTTCCACTCCGAATGCTTGAGGCTGTCCTTCCAGAACCATTCTCTGAGCAGCTCTGCCACTTGCTATACACGTACACTTCTTGGTGTAAACTTTGGGGAAATGACCTAATTGTGCTTCACCTGTTGTCCATGTGCAATTTTCACACGACTAGATTCCCCACAAACCTGACCCGAGAGTGTAGACAGCAACATGTATTTTTGCTGACAGTTTCTTGGGTGGGGTCACACATTATTTCTTAAAGCTTTTTAAAAATTATCTTTTCAGGTTTTCTCTTTCCCCAAATTATCCCTGGAGCTTCCCTGATGGTGCTAGCAGTAAAGAAGGCATCTGCCAATGCAGAAGACATGCTTAATGAAATGTGCATTCAATCCCTGGGTTAGGAAGATCCCCTGGAGGAGGGCATGGCAACCCACTCCAGTATTCTTGCTTGGAAAATCCCATGGACAGAGGAGCCTGGCAGGATATACAGTATTCCTACCTATAACTCTGATCTGCTGTACCCCACATCTCCCTCACCCTGCTTTCTCCCCTTTCTACAGGTTCAGAACTAAGGGACAAATGCAATAAGTTTACACCTATACATGTGTTGTGCTGTGCCAAGTCACTTCAGTCATGTTCGACTCTCTGCAACCTCAGGGACCATAGCCCACGATGCTCCTCTGTCCATGGGATTCTCCAGGCAAGAATACTGGAGTGGGTTGCCATTTCCTATTCCAACACCTATACATGGGAAAGGTCAAAATATGCATTTTCTAAGTAGTCAGAAGAATGTGGCTTAGATACCAAGCCACGTTGGACCTACTTATTCTCTCAAACCTCTGTTAGTTATCAATTGTCGTGTAACAAGTCACCTCCAAACCTAATAGCTTAAAACAGTAAACATTCATTATTTCACATAGTTTCTTTGGGTCAAAAACTCCGGAGAGGCTTAACTAGGCCCGGCTCAGGGTCTGCAGTGAGGCTGAAGTTAGTTGCCATCTGAAGGCTTCACTGGGGCAGGAAGGTCTTCACAAGGTGGCTTACACACATGCTAACCCTGCAGGTGAGCTCAGGGTGTGGGCCAGGGGCCCCTGTTCCCTCACAGCAGGAACCTCTCCACAGGGCTCCTTGGGCATCCTCACAACATGGCACCTGACTTCTCCCAGAATGAGAGCCAAGTGGCAGCTATAGTGTCTTTTAGAACTCAGCCTTGGAAGTCACATGCAGTATCTTGTTGGTTTCGCAGACCAGACCTCTTTGTTGTAGGAGAAAGCTGGATGGGAGGCGTGTATACCAGGAAGCTGATTATCACATCACGTACATTGAACACAACCATGCTGTCCCCAGAACAGGCAGTAGGCAAGAGGAAGAGGAAATGATTATGACAAGAGCCAGCAAGAGTAACAGGAGGAAGCCAGGCACCCCTTGAAGACCGTCAACAGGGAGCCATGCAGCTATCCAGGGAAAATATTCCTGGTGCAGAGATGTACCTATATGAAGGTGTCACAACCTGGGGTTGGTGTCAGTCTGGGGTGTCTGAAGAACAGCCTATTGGCCATTTGTATACCTTCATTTTCAGAGAAAGAAATGGCAACCCACTCCAGTACTCTTGCCTGGAGAGTCCTACGGACAGAGGAGCCTGGTGGGCTGCAGTCCATGGGGTCGCTAAGAGTCGGACACGACTGAGCGACTTCACTTTCGCTTTTCACTTTTGTGCATTGGAGAAGGAAATGGCAACCCACTCCAGTGTTGTTGCCTAGAGAATCCCAGGGACGGGAGCTGGTGGGCTACCGTCTATAAGGTCTCACAGAGTCGGACATTACTGAAGCAACTTAGCAGCAGCCACAGCATACCTTCTTTTGTGAAATGTCTTTTTAAATCTTTTGCTCATCTTTTAATTTCTTATTTTTGAATTTTAAGAGCTTTTTATATGTTCTGGATATAAGCCCATTTCAGGCAGATAAAAGACTTGGACATAGACAATATTTTCTCCCAGTCTCTGGTGCGTCTTTTAATGTTTTTTTTTTTTCAGTGTTTTTTTTTCATAAGCAGCAGTTTCTCATTTTGATTAAACTCAATTTATCAGGTTTGTTTTTTTTTAATCTTTTGTGGGTAGTGTTTTCTGAGTCTCAGTACATACTACCTCCAACCAAAAAAAAAATCAGTAAGAATCTGGAGTGTTTGAGCATACCAAACTTTACTGCCCTAATGTGGAAAGTTGATAACTACAGTTCACAGCCTTCTGCCCACTGGGCTTTTGTGGGGAGCATGTGCAAACTAGTACAGTGAGATTATCACTTATTCTTTTTTTTTTTCAGTTGGGAGACCCTCAGCTGAATTGTACCCTCCTCTGGCAACAGCAAGAGATACAAAAATCAAGTCCAAAACAAGATAAAGGACAGAACTTGTCAAACAAGACGGCTCCATTTCCGCACTCCACACTGAGTGCACACAAACAGCTCAACCGTGGTCAGCTGGGATTCCCAGACAGTGAAACCCAACGGATGGCTTTTTCTCTCTCTCACTCAGCCTCTCTGCAGCACTTTATCATGGGCTGCTCCTTTCTGAAAACACATTTACCCTTGGTTTTATGACACCAAGCTCTCCTGGTTTCACTGCTACTTCTTTAGGCTTTCCTCCTATCCCCCTTTTTCCCTGACCTCTCCATTGGGCAGGTATGCTGGGCATGGTCCTAGGCTATACTTTCTTCTCAATCCACACTCCCAAATGAGAAATCTCTTCCAAGTTCATGGCTTCAGCTAACACCTATTCACCTGGAAACTCCTAAATGTACACATCCATGCTGAGCTAGTCCCCTGACCTCCAGATCTACGTTTTCAACTGTTTCCTTGGCGTCTCCACTTGGCTCTCTTAATGGCTGCTCAAACTTGAGTTACCCAAACTTGAACTCATGATCTGCACACCCCCAACCCTGAACCCTCCCTCAAACCTAGTGTTTTCCCTAAATTCCCTCCTCAACCCAATGGTATCCTGTTGCTGTACAAGACAGAAACATAAGCCCCGTCCTTGACACCTTCCTACATCCACCTCATTGCCGTGTGCTGCTGGTTTTACCTCCTGAATGCCTCCAGCCCATTGTCCTCCATCCCCATTGTCCTCCATCCCCATTGTCCTCCGTCCCCATTGCCGTCAGTCCACTTCAGGACAGTTTCACCTTTGCCTAAATAAGAGCCTCCACACCAGTCTCCCCATTTCTTCCATCACCAACTTCAATATGCTTTCCACACATTTATATGGAAAGATCTTTCAAGCTCAAGCCTAGCCAAGTTTCTGCTGAATATCTTGCTACTGCTCTTAAGTTAAAGACTGAAGCTTTTATGTTCCATGAAGGATCTGACCCCACACAAATGCCCAGTCACATTCTGCACCATGCCATCTTTGCTCTCATTTTCCAGCCCTTCTGGTTTCTCATTTCCTCAAAAGCACAAAAAGTATCGGACTCCCTTCCACGTGGGGACTTTTCACGAGCTGTTCTTTCTGCTTGGAACATGCTCTCCCTGACTTCCTCCACTTTGGTAGCATTTACTCCTTCCACCAGCTGTCACTTCCTCAGGGATGCCCCTCTACCACCATCATCTCAGAATGGGTCAAGGTTCCATGTAGATGGAGTGCCTAGGACCCCACCTGGAGGCACATATCACAGTTGTAATCTCATCCCTATGATGCAAGCTGACATGATTAGGTCAATTTTCCCTACTGTTCTAAAGCTCCATAAGAAACAGGCTGATATATCTCCATCAGTGCCTGAGATGTGGTAACAACATACATGGGAGGGAGGAAAGGAAAGAAAAGAAGGAAGAAGCAAGGCAGAAAAATGCTGGTGTTGAACTCTCATTTGCGAAAAATGCAAGAATTTTTTTTTTTCATTTACCAGCCTACTGCCTTTCTCTCTAATGTGCAGCAAATTTTTATGAAATAAAACAAATGCTAGCAGCTTCTTCATTTCATGCTTACATGACTGAATAAGTCTTTATGGGCCTATCCTGAAATTACACATCCATCCTAAACTGCAGTGGTTTTGAAAAGAATATTTTATCTCAAACCCTTTATGTCTACACAGAGCTTAGGTAGGCTTTCTTGTTTCCAAAAATTCAGATTCAGGAATGATGAAACAAAGATTGCAGTTTCCACCACTAAATATAAGTTTTAGAAGTTCTAGGAGCTTCTTTCCTGGTGGTATCCAGTGGTAAAGAATTAACCTTTCAATGCAGGGGACTCAGGTTCAGTCTCTGACTGGGGAACTAGTCATGCCTTGGGGCAAGTAAGCCCTGGCACCTCAGTGAGAAGCCCACACATCACAATATAGAAGCCTCCTTGTGCCACAACTAGAGAAAGTCCACATGCCACAAGGAAGAATCAGTGCAATTTTTTTTTAAAAAGCAAAAAGAAAAAAAAAATTAAAGTAGAAAATAAATGTAAAAAAAAAAAAGTTCTAAAGCATGAACACATCATTTCAACAAAGAAACTTTATCTTCAATTTCCAATCGTTATGTCAAGAGATGGGGGCAGCAGAAGGAGACTAATAGGAAACAATCTCTTCCTTTTTAGTTCATCATTTCATACAAAGGTGACTCCCACCTGGCAGGTGGTCATCTCAAGGAGGCCCACTACTGGTTGAAGCTCACATCTTAATCTCCTTAATTGTGTTGAGAAGTATTTTCCTCCTCCAAGAACAAATGCATGGTTCTCTCCAACATCAATTCTTCAATGTTCCAAACAGGAACTTGGAATCCCATGATTTAACTCTATTCTAAAACTAGCTATGGTCAGTTAGCATCAAACCACATAGGTTAGGGGCCTGGACCTACTAGACACCCCCCACATCAGATGCCAGTCTCAAGTACTGGGTGTTCAAATTACCTACTCTTCTGCCCGACTTGACTGCAAAGCTGGAGGGGTCCCACAACCCCCACCTCAGGTTTGATAATTGGCTAGAATAGCTCCTAGAACTCAAGAAAGCACTTTAATGAATATTTCCAGTTTATTATAAAGGATATAACCCAAGAACAGTCAAATGGAAGGGATGCGTAGGGCAGGGTATGGTGTAGCGGGGAGTGGCACTTCCATCTCCTCTCTGGGAGCACTGCCCTCCCAGAACCTCCATGTACTCACTAACTTGGAAGCTTTCTGGTCCTTTTCATCTAGAAGTCTTACATGAAACTTTCATTACAAAGGCATGATTGACAAAATCATCAGCCATTGGTTACTGAACTCCACCTCCAGTCCCTCTTCCCTCTGCAAAGGTCAGGTTGGGATGCAGCTGGAGGCTGGGAGTGGGTGATTCTCTAATCATGACTTGATTAGTCTTACTGGTGACTAGCCCTTATCCCAAACCTCTCTAGGATCCCCTCCAAGAGTCACCTCATTAACATAAACTCTGGTAGGGTTGAAGTGAATCATTATAAATTAACAGAAGACTCTTCTGTCTCTCTGATTTCAAGGGTTCTAGGAGCTCTGTTGGAAAAGGCAATGGCACCCCACTCCAGTACTCTTGCCTGGAAAATCCCATGGACGGAGGAGCCTGGTAGGCTGCAGTCCACTGGGTTGCGAAGAGTCGGACACGACTGAGCGACTTCACTTTCACTTTTCACTTTCATGCATTGGAGAAGGAAATGGCAACCCACTCCAGTGTTCTTGCCTGGAGAATCCCAGGGACGGGGGAGCCTGGTGGGCTGCCGTCTTTGGGGTCGCACAGAGTCGGACACGACTGAAGTGACTTAGCAGCAGCAGCAGCAGGAGCTCTGTGCTAGGACCAGGGATAAAGATGACACCACTATAAAGATTATACCATACATGTGGTTAGAATATTTTCCTAACAGGGCAATTAAAGATAACAGTTCATTCTTTTCTGAAAAGTCGATAAGACCAAGATGTATATTTATTATCATGGTCACAGCCATAGGATTATTGGATGATAGTACTATTATTGCTATGATTCTTGTTCAACAACATTCCATGTCTAAAATATCTTCCAAAATCCTTCTAAAAGTAACTTATTTTTCCGTAGTGAAAGCAAATGTGTTAATATAATCTCTATCCCTTATGGGTCAACAAGCACTAGTCTTATTGTGATTGTGATCAATCACTACACCTTAATCTTAGACTCTAGCCTCCAGAAGTATGAGACAATAAATTCTTGTTTGAACCACCCTGTCCTGGTGCTTTGTTATAGCAGCCCCAGAATGCTAATACAGTGTAATAAATGGATGCAACCCACAGGTTGCCCTTTCAAATTACATACTATTAATCACAAAATTATTAAAAATAACTTGATTGCCTGATATAAAAGCATTTAAACTAGGGACTTCCCCGACTGTTCAGTTGTTGAGATGCCACACTTTCATTGCAGGGGACACAAGTTCAGACCCTGGTTGTAGAACTAGGATCCCGCATGTCACACATTGTGACCAAAAACAAAAAAGCAAACCAAAAAAAAATGGTATCAAAACTAGACAAAATGTACACACACACACACACACTCACACACACACGTTCCCTTGTGTTAGAGGAAGACCACAGGGCTTTCTCCTTCAGGAGGGAGGGAGTGACTGCTGGGTCCAGTGATCATTACATCCATGTGGTTACTCTTGTTTTCTCGGGGAGGGGCTGACTAGGTCATCCCAGAACCGGATCCACTCCAAGGGCTGTCATCAGAGTGAGATCCAGAGCTTCCAGGAAAGACTTGATCTCCCAGCTCTAGGAGAGTAGAGCGACAGCATGCAGCCCCTTGGAGGGAGCAATGTCTTCCTACTTAACAAACCCTGGTATGCTGATGCTTGATTTGATGGGTGCTCTGCTGCCCCTTCCACAAGGTGCCCCATGTCTGACAGAGATGCAAATGAAAGCACTCTGGTACTTCAGTGCTGAGAGACATGGTGGCTGTCTCCAGGATTAGGAAGTCCTCAAACATGAGCTGACGGGGTATTGTGGCCTAAACAGAGGCTGAGGGTCTTAATTCCCTCACAGTTCAGCAGGCCAGTGGCGGGATGTTGTACACAGTGTCTAGTCTCTCGTCATCCCAGAATGGTATGCAGCCATTCTCCTTTTTTTATGGAGACTTTGGAAGGGCATTAGTGATATCCACCTGAATATATGGCAGTGGAGCTCTCGCGGACATCAGAGTGGCCTTGACAAGGCAGATAAATACCTTGTCTGTCAGCTGGAGTTTATATCAACACCAGTAGTACCTGGCAACACTGGGAAGTTGAGGCACGGAATCATCCTAGGAGGGTAATTGAGGAAGAAGCAATGGGGAAACCCAGCAGACAGTCCTGCTGGTCTCTCCTAAAACAGGCAGTTAACAGAAAAGTCAATATAAATGGCCACTACACAAAGAAAAACAAATACATAACTTAACCAGTAATCAGAGAAACTTGAAGTAAAATCCCACTTTTGATCTGGCAATCACTTTAAGGGAAAATGATATTCCTGATCATTGTTGTTGTTCAGTCATGAAGTCATGTTTGACTCTTTGCAACCCCATGGACTGCAGCACACCAGATTTCCTTGTCCTTCACCATCTCCCGGAGTTTGCTCAAACTCATGCCCATTGAGTCAATGATGCTATGTAACCATCTCATCCTCTGCCATCCCCTTCTCCTTTTGCCTTCAATCTTTCCCAGCATCAGTGCCTTTTTCAATGTGTTGACTCTTTGCATCAGGCGGCCAGAGTATAGGAGCTTCAGCTTCCGCAGTCCTTCCAGTGAATATTCAGGGTTGATTTCCTTTAGGGTTGACTGGTTTGATCTCCTTGTTATCCAAGGGACTCTCAAGAGTCTTCAGCACCACAGTTTGAAAGCACCAGTTCTTCAGTGTTCAGCCTTCTTTATAGTATAACTCTCACATCCATACATAACTACGGGAAAAACAGTGTCTTTGACTATACAGATCTTTGTCAACAAAGTGATGTCTCTGCTTTGTAATATGCTGTCTAGCTTTGTCATAACTTTCCTTCCAAGGAGCAACCATCTTTTAATTTCATGGCAACAGTCATTGTCCACAGTGATCTTGGAGCCCAAGAAAATAAAATATGTCACTACTTCTATTTTTTCCCCTTCTATTTGCCATTAAGTGATGGGATCAGATGCCATGATCTTGGTTTTTTGAATGTAGAGTTTCAAGCCAGCTTCTTTAACACTCTCCTCTTTAACCCTTGTCAAGAGGCTCTTTAGTTTTGCTTTACTTTCTGCCATTAGAGTGGTGTCAGCTGCATAACTGAGGTTGTTGATATTTCTCCTGGCAAGCTTGATTCCAGTTTGTGAGTCATCTAGCCCACATTTCTCATGATATATACTCTTTGTAGAAAGCAGGGTGACAATATACAGCCTAGTTGTATTCCTTTCCCAATTTTGAACCAGTCTGTTGTTCCATGTAAGGTTCTAACTGTTGCTTCTTGACCCACACACAGGTTTCTCTGGTGGTAGGTGAGGTAGACTGTTACTCTCATCTCTTCAAGAACTTTCCACAATTCATTATGATCCACACAAAGACTTTAGCATAGTCAACAAAGCAGAAATAGATGTTTTTATGGAATTCCCTTGCTTTCTTCATGCTCCAATGAATGTTGGCAATTTAATCTCTGGTTCCTCTGCTTTTTCTAAGCCCAGCTTATACATCTGGAAGTTCTCAGTCAACATACTACTAAAGCCTAGCTTGAAGAATTTTGAGCATAACCTTACTAGCATGTGAAATGAGCACAACTGTATGGTAGTTCGAACATTCTTTGGAATTGCCCTTCTTTGGGATTGGAATGAAAACTGACCTTTTCCAGTCTTGTGTCCACTGCTAAGTTTTCCAAATTTGCTTACATATTGAGTGCAACACTTTAACAGCATCATCTTTTACGATTCTAAATATCTCAGCTGGAATTACATCACCTCTACTAGCTTTGTTCATACTAATGATTCCTAAGGCCCCTTGACTTCACACTCCAGGATGTCTGGCTCTTGGTGAGCGACCACACCATTGTGGTTACAGGGGTCATTAAGACCTTTTCTGTATAGTTCTTCTGTGTATTCTTGCCACCTCATCTTAATTTCTTCTGTTTCTGTTAGGTTTTTGTGTTTCTGTACTCTCTCATGGGTGGAGATTTAATGTGGTATGCAGCCATTCTGAAGGGTAACTCAGTAGGATTTATTTAAGTTTGATGTGCATGCCTAATGACCTAGCCATTTGGTTCTTTGTATACAGAGTTACTAACCAGTCAATCCTAAAGGAAATCAGTCCTTAATATTTATTGGAAGGACTGATGCTGAAGCTGAAACTCCAATTCTTTGGCCACCTGATGCAAAGACCTAACTCATTGGAAAAGACCCTGATGCTGGGAAAGATTGAAGGTGGGAGGAGAAGGGGACAACAGGGGACAAGATGGTTGGATGGCATCACCAACTCAATGGACATGAGTTTGAGTAGGCTTTGGGAATTGGTGATGGATAGGGAAGCCTGGTGTGCTGCGGTCCATAGGGTCACAGAGTCGGACACGACTGAGCGACTGAACTGAACTGACAGAGTTAAGGGGGGAAGCTGTGCTGTTTGTTGCAGTTTCACTTATCTATTGCCACATAGTAAACCCCAACACTTAATACTTAAAACAGCAATTCACAATCATCCCTCAGGTTCTATGGGATGACTGAGCTCAGCTGGGTGATTTTCCACTAGATTGTAGAACTCTGAAGGTTCAACTGAATTAAACATCCAAGATGGCTTTTTCATTTACATGTCTGGCACCCTTTTGCTCTTCTACTTGGCCTCTGTCTCCAAGGGAAGTGTGGGGCATATCCTTTTCCTAGGCCTCCGTGAATTGGTCTCTGTCTCTTCGGAAGACTATTGGACTTCTTACATGGTGGCCAGCTTCCAACACCGTAGAAGTGAAAGCTGCCAGTCCTTCTAACCCTCGGTCCTAGAGCTGTTGCAGCACCAACTTCCCTGCGTTCTACTGGCCATGGTGAGTCACATCAGATTCAGTGTGGGAGGGGACTTTTTTAAGGACGTGAAAATCTGGAGATGGACTTTATTGGGAGCATCTTTGGAGACTAGTTACTACCATATACAGTATTATTTGTCATAGGCAAAAATTAGAAATTACCTAAATATCTATCTGGCTTCCTGGTGGCTCAGAGGGTAAAACGTCTGCCTGCAATGCAGGAGATCCAGGTTCAATTCCTGGGTCAAGAAGATCCCCTGGAGAAGGAAATGGCAACCCACTCCAGTACTCTTGCCTGGAAAATCCCATGGACGGAGAAGCCTGGTAGGCTACAGTCCATGGGGTAGCAAAAAGTCGGACATGACTATGCGACTTCATTTTCAACTTTCACTTTCAAATATCTATCAGTGGGGAAATGTCTAAATGAACATATACATGTGTAAATTTATCACAATATTGAACTGCAGTATAACACCATGAGGTAGAGCTACATATACTGACAGGTAGACTTTCATGATATGTTAAGTGAAAAAAGAAAGTCACGGAACCATTTAACAACAAAGGATTTTTTGTAAAATAATAATCTCATATCCAATCTGTACTATATAATTGCATAGTATAAGCATTTGAAGTATCTAGTTTAAGCAGCTAACAGTGTATATCTATGGGGAAGAAGAAATGAAATTGGGGTAAATGTCAGGGTAAATAGTATCTATGATTCCAAGTGTTTCCTTATTTTCCTCACAATGATGTCTACGCTCAATTCACAGAAAACTGAAAGCACAACATTGAGCACAGATAAGATTTCTGGAACAAGGATCTGTCTTTTCTACATTCCTCAGTGTGCCCCAAAGAAGAACAACAGTGAATGAGACCTCACCCAAGCCTTTGCCTTGCCCCGAGTCAAGCACAAGAAATGAACATCTTTGTTCCTCCACCCTAGGGCCAGGAATTTCTAAAATAAACCTCGTAAAAGGACCTGAGTTTGATCAATGAAACTATCAGGAGGTAAAATTGAAGTGCCAGTTTCAAATCTATAACTTCTCAACAATTCTCCATGTGATGAGAACTGCACCAGCATAGGTTTTCTGCACACCCTGGAGCACCATTTGCCTGGAGGATAGAACTAACACTGTGACTTAGGCCACTGGCCTCGGAACCGACCTACTGTGCTGGCATGGAAGCAGAGCAGTTAACAACAATGTCCAATAGATTTGCTTGGGTTCAAATCCGACTCTTTTATTAACATGTCCTTGAGTTTTTGTCAGAGTTGAATTGTTGGCACATAGTAACTCATAGGAAAAAATAACTGTCATCTATTGTTGGGTTCAACCTTGTTAAGATATTATTTAAACCAGTATTACTCAAAGTAGCTGGTCAAAATTCAAATCTTTGTATGAGGATAAAAAAGGAGTTAAATCAGTGTTATTCAGAAAAGATCTGGTTTGTGAACACTTCATCAGATCTATGACAATAGAAGGAAATCATGCTAGAAAATTAATCAATGTAAAAAACTTTCTTCATCAAGAAATTCTTACCATTTGAAAAAAGAAAAAGCTATTAGCTGAACTGAACTATGGGCTTAGTGGCATAGTTGATTTACATTCTGGCATAAGCTCCTAACTTTGTAGCACATCGGCACACAAATCAAACTTTGAATAGCGCTGATTTAAATCTTCTTTAGTATTTTTTTGCTAATATTTAAATTGACATATAGTTGGGCTTTCCTGGTGGCTCAGACAGTAAAGGATCCGCCTGCAATGCAGGAGAGACTTGGGTTCAATTCCTGGGTTGGGAAGATCCCCTGGAGGAGGGCATGGCAACCCACTCCAGTGTTCTTGCCTGGAGAATCCCCATGGACAGAGGGGCCTGGAGGGCTACAGTCCACAGGGTTGCAAAGAGTCGGATACAACTGAGCTACTAAGCACAGCACATAGTCAATTTACAATATTATATTAGCTTCAGGTGTACAGCATAGTGATTCAATATTTTTTATAGATTTTACTCCATTTCAAGTTATTACAAAATAATGGCTGTATTCTCTTTTCCAGGGAACAAGTACCACAAGTACAATGTACCCTTGTTGCTTGTTTATTTTATTCATAATAGATTGTATCTTTTGTGGGGTTTTTTTGGCCACACTGACTTGTTGGATCTTAGTTCCCCAACCAAGGATAGAATCCACACCCCCTGCAGTGGAAACAGAGTCTTAACACTTGGACCACCAGGAAAGTCCCAGTAGATTGTATCTTTTAATTCCCTATCCAATCTTGCCCCTTCCCTCTTCCTTTTTCTGACTAGTATATCCACTAGTTTGTTTTCCGTACCAGTGAATTTGTTTCTGTTTTGTTATGTACCTTGATGTTCTTATTTTTTAGGTTTCACATATAAATGATAATATACATATTGTCTTTTTCTGTCTGAATTATTTCACTAAGCATATGCCCTCAAGGACTACCCATGTTGTTACAAATGGCAGAATGTCATTCATTTTATGGCTGAGTAATGGTCCATAGTGTGTGTGTGGGGGGAGGGGCAGGAGGAGAAGGGGACGACAGAGGATGAGATGGCTGGATGGCATCACTGACCCGATGGACGTGAGTCTCAGTGAACTCCGGGAGTTGGTGATGGACAGGGAGGCCTGGCGTGCTGCGATTCATGGGGTCGCAAAGAGTCAGACACGACTGAGCCACTGATCTGATCTGATCTGATGTATGTATATACCACATCTTCTTCATTCATTATCTACTAATGGACAGTTGGGTTGCTTCCATATCTTGGGTATTGTAAATAATGTATAGACACTGGGATGCATGCATCTTTTCAAATTAATATTTTCCATTTTTTCAGATACGTACTCTGAAGTAGAATTGCTGGATCATTTGGTAGTTCTATTTTTGTTTCCTTGAGGAATCTCCATACTGTTTTCCATAGTGGCAGCAAAAAAATATACATTCTCATCAAGAGTACTCAAGGATTCCCTTTTCTCCACATCCCTGTCAGCGTCTGTTATTTGTAGACTTCATGTAGCTTGCAGGATCTCAGTTCCCACACCAGGGATAGAACCTGGGCCATGGCAGTGAAAGCCCAGAATCCTAACCACTAGGCAACCAAAGGAACTCCCTATTTGTAGACTTTTTGATGATAGTGCTTTATTCTTACTTATTTTTGTCTACTTGATTTATTTGTGTCTGAAAGAAGCTTGTTTACACTGTGATTGTGATTTTGTAAATTTGTCTCCATGATCATGTCATGTTTTGCCTTTTGTATTTCTCAGTGATGTTGTTAGGTATGTGAAAAAGTGAAAGTCGCTAGCTCATGTCCAATTCTTTGCAACCCCATGGACAGTCCATGGAATTCTCCAGGCCAGAATACTGGAGTGGGTAGCTGTTTCGTCCTGCAGGGTATCTTCCCAACCCAGGAACTGAACCCAAGTCTCCCATATTGCAGGCAGATTCTTTACCAGCTGAGCCAACAGGGAAGCCCTAGGCATATGTAAGTTTGTGATAACTTTGTCTACTTTGTTTTGTCACTGTATATAATAAATGCTGGTTGTGGCCCACCTTATACATATTCTCTCCTTACTCCTTAGCAGTAACACCCCAGTTTGGTTGGAGTAGCAATATACTCAGCTAATAATTTGCAACTACTGGTTCATCTTCTGTTTAGGAATAGCCATGGGTATAACCCATGGGTGTAATCAAGATCATTTCCAAAAAAAAGAAATGCAAAAAGGAAAAATGGTTGTCTAATGAGGCCTTACAAATAGCTGTAAAAAGAAGAGAAGTGAAAGGCAAAGGAGAAAAGGAAAGATATACCCATTTGAGTGCAGAGTTCCAAAGAAGAGCAAGGAGAGATAAGAAAGCCTTCCTCAGTGATCAATGCAAAGAAATAGAAGAAAACAATAGAATGGGAAAGACTAGAGATCTCTTTAAGAAAATCAGAGATACCAAGGGGACATTTCATGCAAAGATGGGCACAATAAAGGACAGAAATGGGATGGACCTAAAAGAAGCAGAAGATATTAAAAAGAGGTAGCAAGAATACACAGAAGAACTGTACAAAAAAGATCTTCATGACCCAGATAATCACGATAGTGTGATCACTCACCTAGAACCAGACAGCCTGGAATTCAATGTCAAGTGGGCCTTAGGAAGCATCACTGCCAACAAAGCTAGTAGAGGTGATGGAATTCTAGTTGAGCTATTTCAAATCCTGAAAGATGATGCTGTGAAAGTGCTGCACTCGATATGTCAGCAAATTTCGAAAACTCAGCAGTGGCCACAGGACTGGAAAAGGTCACTTTTCACTCCAGTCCCTAAAAGGGCAATGCCAAAAAACGCTCAAACTACCCCATAATTGTACTCATCTCACTCATAGTAAAGTAATGTTCAAAATTCTCCAAGTCAGGTTTTAACAGTACGTGAACTGTGAACTTCCAAATGTTTAAGATGGATTTAGATAAGGCAGAGGAACCAGAGATTAAATTGCCAACATCCGGTGGATCATCAAAAAAGTGAGAGAGTTCCAGAAAAAAATCTACTTCTGCTTTATTGACTACGCCAAAGCCTTTGACTGTGTAGATCACAATAAACTGTGGAAAATTCTGAAAGACATGGGAATACCAGACCACCTGATCTGCCTCCTGAGAAATCTGTATGCAGCTCAAGAAGCAACAGTTAAAACTGGACATGGAACAACAGACTGATTCCAAATAGGAAAAGGAGAATGTCAAGGCTGTATATTGTCACCCTGCTTATTTAACTTATATACAGAGTACATCATGAGAAATGCTGGACTGGATGAAGCACAAGCCGGAATCAAGATTTCCTGGAGAAATATCAGTAACCTCAGATATGCAGATGACACCACCTTTATGGCACAAAGCAAAGAAGAACTAAAGAACTTCTTGATGAAAGTGAAAGAGGAGAGTGAAAAAGTTGGCTTAAAGCTCAACATTCAGAAAACTAAGATCATGGCATTTGCTCCCATCACTTCATGGCAAATAGATGGGGAAACAGTGGAAACGGTGACAGATTTTATTTTGGGGGCTCCAAAATCACTACAGATGGTGATTGCAGCCATGAAATTAAAAGACGCTTACTCCTTAGAAGAAAAGTTAGACAACCTAGACAGCATATTAAAAGCAGAGATTACTTTGCTGACAAATGTCCATCTAGTCAAAGCTATGGTTTTTCCAGTAGTCATGTATGAATGTGAGAGTTGGACTATAAAGAAAGGTGAGCGCCAAAGAATGATGCTTTTGAGCTGTGGTATTGGAGAAGATTCTTGAGCGTCTCTTGAACTGCAAGGAGATCCAACCAGTCAATCCTAAAGGAAATCAGTCCTGAATATTCATTAGAAGGACTGATGCTGAAGCTGAAATTCCAATACTTTGGCCACCTGATGGGAAGAACTGACTCATCTGAAAAGATGCTGGGAAAGATTGAAGGCGGGAGGAGAAGGGGACGACAGAAGGTGAGGTGGTTGGATGGCATCACCGACTCAATGGACAGGCCTTTGGGTAAGTAATCTCTGGGAGTTGGTGATGGATAGGGAAGCCTTGCGTGCTGCAGTCCATGTGGTTGCAAGGAGTCGAACACGACTGAGCAATTCAACTGAACTGATGGGTATAATTTCTGATATAGGTACCACTCTTTCTTTGCACTTCCTTTTTTCCTCTTCTCTCTGGAACACGGAGCTTAAGAGTCATTTTAGTATCATTAGGAAGCCATGAGAATGACAGAACATAGAGAAATAAGCCAGGAGACTGCTGACAGCATGAAACCTGGGATAGGCCTGGCTTGCCTGGCAATGAGTTACTTATATTGTTAAAATAAACTCTTTGCTGAAGTAACTATTGTTGGGTTTTGTTATAGCCAGCCACACATGAAACCTTAACTGATCACAGTGTAAAATGGCCTCTCCTGTCCTTTTTTATGTCCCATACCTTAAATTGGGTCTTACAGGGTATTTTATTTTTAATTGGAGGCTAATTACTTTACAATAATGTGGTGGTTTTTGCCATACATTGACATGAATCAGCCATGGGTGTTAATACTGCTGTGCCAGCTTTGTGTTTATGATGCAATATTTGTCTTCTAATGATTTTGTGCCCATTTATTTTCAATCTACATGTTTTTTCAAAGTGTCTTTTTGGTGCCTCCCTTTCATATTTAATATGTACCTTTATGTAGCATATTGTACTATTTTTAATATCTAATCCAATTTATCCAATTCTTCAGATATATATATACATATATATATATATACATACATACATATAAACCATATATATCATATGTAACAGGACTTATTTTTAAATCTTATTTTGGGATTTCAATTTATTAGGCTTTCTCTTTATTTCTAGTTTTTCCTTTTTGACTCCTGTCTAATAAAAATATTTTTTTTTACCATCTTTACTTTTTTAGAAAGTTATCTATTATATTTCTATTTTACTGATTATCCCTAACAAATATACATACACTTAAGTTTAAATCTGAAGTTAGTGAATATCCTGTGCTTCTGGATAAGGCTAGAAACTTTAACTTCCCTCCAAGCTATTCCATTTCCATCTCACATGACTCTGCTGTCGTGAGCCTCCTTGTCTCTTAGTCACACATTCCTTCCTCACTAGCTTCCTTGGTCTCTTTTAGCAGCCCACTGACCCTGATCTGCCAAAAATGCACCTCTCTGACAGGCTGGATGTCATGCTGCTTCACCTCCTCCAAGTTCTACTCAAATGTCACCTCCTCACTGGTGCCCTCCCTGACAAGTCTGTCCCCAAAGCTGACCATTCCAATCTCCCTTGGCTGCTGTCTATTTTTAATCTTTTGCATGTGTAATTATCTACACACTACACATTTTATTCATTCAGTGTGTATTCAACTCGCCACATGAGCTGAGTTTAAAATAGTGGGTTTTTTTTTTTTTTTTTTTGTCTGATTTCATCTCTTCTCGTCCATAAGATATTGTCTGGGAGCATGGGTGTAGCTTACTGCACCCCCATGAGGAGGAGAGGGAAGAGCCTTCACATCCATGCAGAGGGCACAGAAACCTTGATGGTGGGCTGACTTTATTGGTCTGCTTCCTGGTCCCATCTTGCTTTTGGAGGTGATATGCCACCACCATCCTTTGGCATCTGTGCCTGCAGCCATGAGACTGCCACCCTGAGTGATGTTTTACTCCTGAACCAGGGCTCTGACATTCCACAGATGTGCTCAGAGTTCTTTGGAGCATATGGGAACTCCTTCTGTCCTGTTACACAAGAATGTATGATTTATTCATCTCTTAGGAGGTGTAGATTATACAAACAATGTATTATGCCACAAATTCCAGCCTTGCTCCTGTCAGTATTTATTTGAGAGTTTGATGCCATATCATAAAAATGATATGAACAGTAAGAACTAAAATTTATCGGTACTAGTTGAAACAATAAGATTGAGAACTTGTTGAAATAATAAAACACAAAGTATTTTTCTTTTTAAAGAGAGAAAGAAATTTAGTATTCACATGGGATGGAAACTAAATCCTTTTTGGTAAATCATGATCCAACCAATGTAGCAAAGTAATATAACAGGATGCATACCATCCTCAAAATTGATTACACTTTCAAGTTAAACATTTTCTGAACTGCCATATATAGCAATTCTCATTGCCCTGATGTAAATGGACTACTTCATAGTGAAATAAGTTTAAATAAATTAATATACCTATAGCACTGAGAGTGCTGCCTAGTAACTGTAAGTACCATATGAATAAGCAATTATTATTCATTATAGAATTCAGAGCTGTTTGTTACATTATATATTTTACTTTCCACATGAAAAAAAAAAAACAGTTTATAGTAACATTACACTGTAAATCTATCAACTTTATCCCAATAGCTATTTTAGAACTTTTCGAGGCCTAAATGAATATGCATTGTCGAAACCATGAATAATCTATACTAATAGTTGAATTTCCTGATTGTATTGCGTTTTAATCAGGGTCCACTTCACATTTAACCAACATAAACTTTCCTTGCTGAGGCTTGTCAAGGCCCATATTTGAGCAGAGGATTTTTGTTTAGTTTCTTGTTTTGTTTAGGGGCTTAGTATATAGATGAAAAGAATGGACTTTGGATCAGACAATCTAGGTTCTAAGACTGAGTGACAGAACACAGTTTGTCTGGTTTATAAAATACCTAGAAGAAAGTGTATGACAATAATAAAATAAAGAACAGACATAATAATAAAGAAGAAAGAGAAAATGGAAATATAGTATTTTAAGGTTCTCTTATATATGTAAAGTGGTGTGACATCACTTGTAGGGAGGTTGTGATGAATTAAAGATGAACACTATGAACTCTAAAACAACCACTAAAACAACAAAACAAAGATTTATAGCTCAAAAGCCAATAAAAGAGATAAAACAGAATCATAAAAATTCAATTAATCCTAAGGAAACCAGAAAACAGAGAAAAGGAAATAAAGAGCAGATGGGACAAATGAAAAACAAAGAGCAAGATGATTGACTTAAATGTAATCAATTTAATAATCACATTAAGTATAAATAACTAAACCCCATAATTAAAAGTCAGAGATAATTGGATTGAATTAAAAAAGCAAGACCTAACTATATGCTACTTATAAGAAGTGCACTTTAAATAAAAAGACACAATTAGGTGAAAAACAAAAGAACTGAGAAAGATATACCATGATAACACTAGTCAAAAGGAAACTAGAATGGCTATATTAATATTCCACAAAGTAAATTTCAGAGTAAAGAATATTACCAAAGATAAAGAAGATTATTTCATAATAAACAAAAGGGTGAGTTTATCAGGAGGACATGAAAATGCCCACAATTCTACAGTGTAAACCTTTATGAACCTAATAACAAAATTCTAAAATAATTGATACAAAGATGAAAGGAGAAAAAACAAATTGGTAATTATAGTCAGAGTTTTCAACATCACTCTTTCTATAACTAATAGAAAATCAGTAAGGACACTGAAGATCTGAACTGCACTAGGAAATTTATAGAATGCTCTGTAGATGCTGCACCATAAAACAAGTCTCAATAACTTTAAAAAGATTCAAGCTATACAAAGTGTATTCTCTGACCACAATGGATTAATTAGAAATCAATAACAAAAAGGTCTCTGGAAAATCCCCCACATATTTGGAGACTAAACAACATATTTCTAAATGACCCATAGGATGGAAAAGAAATAAAAAGAGAAATAAGATATTATTAATTGGATGCAAATGAAAATACCACATAGCAAAATTTGTGGGGGTGTAGCTTTAGCTTACTAGAAGGAAATCAATAGCATAAATGCATACATGAGAAAAGAAAAAATGACTTAAATCAATAACCTCAACTGCTACCACAAGAAACTAGAGATTAGAGAGCAAATTAAGCCAAAAATAAGCAGAAGGAGGGAATCAATGAGGACCATAGAGGAATTAAATGAAACAGACAATAGAAAATTGATAAAACCAAGTCTTTGAGGTCAATAACACTGATGAATCTCTAGCTAAAGTGACACAATGTGACAGCACTAGAGATTATATAGACATTAAAAGGATACTAATGGGATACTTTAACAACTTTATGCCAATAATTTCAACAACTTAGATGTAACAGGTTAATTCCTCAAAAGACATAAATTACCAAAGCCCACTCTGAAAGAAACTAAATAACCCTATATCTATTAAAGACATTGAAATTGTAGTTTAAAAACTTCCTCCCATTGAAAATGCCAGACCTAGATGATTTTATTGGTGAATTATTTAAGGAAGAAATAACAGCAATTCAATACACAGGCTTCTATAAAATCAAAAAGGAGGAAATAATTCTCACCTCAATTTCTGAGGCCAGCATCATCCTGATTACCAAAACAATATGCATTACAAAAACACAAAACTATAGATGAATACCTCTCAAGAATTCAACGTAAAACATTCTAAGTAATATTTTAGCAGATCAAATCCTACAGATATCAAAAGGATTATAAATCATGATCAAATGGAATTTACCCCCAGGAATGCAAATCTCATTACGGAATACATTGGCTTTTAGTCCCATAGAGCTTCTTGGTCTTCCATGCCATCTTTTCCTGAAGGTCTGTTACTTTCTTTCAGTTCCTTATTGCAAAATAACAAACTACAGCAAAACTTGGTGGCTTAAAAGAACCATTTGTTTTTAAGCAACAATTTAAAAACAACTGTTGTTTTTAAAACAAAGATTTCATTTTGCTCACAATATTGTAATTCACAATTTTTGGAAGAGCTCAACGGGACAGTCACTCTCTGAGCTACATAGGGTCAACTACGGTCCCTGGGGCTGAGGCATTCCTTCCAGATGGCTTCTTTATTCAACGTGTTTCAGTGGTCACTGGTCTTTCTTGGCCTTTTTCTCTTTTCACATAGTATCTTACTCTCCAATGAGTCTTCTCATAGTTGGGCTTCTTGTAATGGCCTTAGGCTAGTCAGACTTCTTACACGGCAACCCAGGGCACCAAGAGGACAAGATAGTAGGTATTGGTCTTAAAGGCTATGCCTAGAACTGGCATAGCTTCATATCTGTCATACTCTATAGGACAAAACAGGCACAGATCAGCCCAGATCCAAAGGGAGGGAAAAGACACCCAGTTCTGTGGGAAAGGTATCAAAGAATTTGTAGCCATCTTTAGCCTGCCTTATACGTTTACTCCAGGGGCTTCCCTGGTGGCTCAGATGGTAAAGCATCTGTCTGCAATACAGGAGACACTGTTGTGAGTTGAGGGGAAATAACTGATTTTTTAAAAAAATAACTTTATTAGGTTATAATTTATACACCACACAATTCACCCATTTAAAGTGTACAAGTCAGTGTTTTTTAATATATTTAAAGTTGTGAATATATCATCATCACAATCTAATTTTAAAACATTTGTCTCCACTAAAAGACAGAATTCCCAGCCCAATTTTCCCTAAACCTCCCAGATTTAGGCAGTTATTAATCTACTTTCTGTCTCCAAGGATTGGTCTATTCTAGACTTCTAAGTAAATGGAATACAATATGTAATCTTTAAGACCAGTTTATTTTGTTCAGCAAAATATTTTCAACATCTCTATGTGTTGGAAAAAAATCAATTCTCCATTTTTATTTTTATTGCTGAATAAATTTCCATCCAATGACTAGATCACATTTCATTTACCCATTCATTTATTGACAGACATTTGGGTACTTGTTAAAATTTTTTTAATTAATTTCTAGGTTACATTTAAAATTTTTTGACCAGCAAGCCACATTCTCAATTACTTTTTAAAAATCCTGTAGTGGTTTTGACATTCTGCCTTCTTATTTCAGCTCCTGCTGAAAACAGGTGTCCTGTTTGTGGTCTACTGAGCACCACGTTTTTCTCATTTTTGTGAACAACACTGAAAAGCTGTCTGGTGTCCTAAGCACAGTAAGGCTGTGATGTGTCATATAAGCTTCCTTCACCCATGAGTTACAGTGCTGCCGGTTGTGAGTTCAATGTTCATGAATCAACAATAAGTATTAAATACAGTGTCTTTAAGTAGAAACACACATAAAACAAGGTTATGTATAACGTGTGTGCTTGTGTGGGCTCACTCAGTCATGTCCAACTCTTTGCAGCCCCATGGACTGTAGCCTGCTAGGCTTCTCTGTCCATGGTGTTTTCTAGGCAAGAATATTGGAGTGGGTGTCCATTTCCTCCTCCAGGGGATCTTCCCAACCCAAGGACTGAATTCATGTCTCCTACACTGGCCGCTAGACTCTACCTGGGAAGACAACACCTGGGAAGCCCTTATGTACTAAGCAGTTGGTGAAAATGCGACTAGTTTCACAGGAACCTAACTCTGTATTTCCCTTAGGAGCAAATGGTTCAGGATTTGTTAATTCACTGTTGGAGGTGACTTCATAGAACATTATTATAATAATGAGAATTGACAGTATATGTAAATGCACATATAACTTTCAAATTTGCATCATATAATGCATTGTTTTCCAACTCGATTCTCTTAATGAATGCATGATGGAAACATTTTCATATCAGTACATTATATCAAATGAAATCTTTTAAATGCATGGCAAACAACCTATAGTCAAATCTGACCTGCTGCCTCTTTTTATAAAAGAGTCTTATTGAAGCACTGCCTTGTTCATTCATTTTATTATTGCCTATGACTACTTCTGCATTCCAATAGCAGAACTGAGCAGTTGAATATGAGACCATGAGGCACCCACAATCTACAACATTTACTATCTGCCCCTTTACAGAAAAAGTCTTAACCAAACTCTGCTTCAAACTGTTGTAGGAGATTCTGTGGCATAGCTATTCAACAATTCAGTCATTCCTTTATTCGAAGGATTATAGGTCCTTTATTTATTTATGTTATTTTAAGTAATTCTAC
>NW_011494629.1:1411136-1415856 GCF_000754665.1 Bison bison bison
GATCACTGTCAACATTTATTTGTGTGAACTAGTGCAAATATTTCTTAAATTTTCTTAGAAGGGAATTGCTAGTTAAGTGTGTACATGTATTTGAATGCTTGAGAGATACTAGTAAATCTCCTTCCAGACAGCTTGTACATTTACACTTCTACAAGAGTATATTTCTCTTTACCCCTACTAAAACTCAAGATTATCAAAATAATTGTTTGCCAAAATGATGAATGAAGACATTTTTTCTCCTTGTTGTTTTATTATGCTTTCCCCTAATGATCAGTGAGGAAGAATTTGCTCTTTCTCTATATTCATAATTATACCACTACCACTTGGGAAAATATATATACTTTATAATTTGGAGTATAAACATATGTGTTTACTCTCCTACTTTTTAAGATTAACTCATGTTTTTGCTGGCTTTTAACTATCTTCACTCTTCTTTTTACTTCTTTTTCCCGTATTTCACTGAAATAATCAAGAATTCCAATTCCAAGCTATGGTTCGCTTATTTAAAAAACAAAAACAAAACAATATTTGCTCCTACTTTTTAAGGAATCCTTATTCAAAAACAGAAGTCCACTTTATAGCCATATCATTTACAACTGTTGATATACATGTATGTTTCTTTGCTTACCATTCTTCTTTGATTTAGGCATCATCTTTTTCCTGAAAGTTTTTTTCCTTTATATTGGAGTATATCCTCAAATTATTTGTTTTGGAAGAGATATAACAATGTGTATCAGACATTGTTATTTGGTGATCCAGTACCTTTCTTTCCTTTTTTCTTTCAAAGAAAACTCTTGTGAGGTATTCACACTCTTCTTCTGCTTAAACAATATGACTCAGGATAAGTGATCCCCGTTCCCACTTTATGGATTAATTTAAGATAATCAGCACATCACCGACTCAATGGACATGAGTTTGAGTAACCTCCAGGAATTGGTGATGGACAGGGAAGCCTGGTGTGCTGCAGTCCATGGTGTCGCAGAGTCAGACACGACTGAGCAACTGAACTGAACTAAATCAGCATATATTATATTGTGTTCGGGACACACAGCCTGAGTCAGTTCCATTAGATTGCAGAGAAGGAAATAGTTTCCACTCTTTCTCTCCCGATGTATATAATTTAGGAAACTTGACATCCTAATGGAAACGAGTCATAGAATGAAATGGATGCTTGAAATGGTAGAATAGAGAGATGGACAGACAGTAACAGGCTTTCTAGGGCCATCATTAAGCCTTGAAGCAATCCCATGTGACCTCAGCCCTACTTCAGGGTTCCTGCTGCTGCTGCTGCTACTAGGTCGCTTCAGTCGTGTCCAACTCTGTGCAACCCCATAGATGGCAGCTCACCAGGCTCTGTGGTTCCTGGGATTCTCCAGGCAAGAACACTGGAGTGGGTTGCCATTTCTTTCTCCAATGCATGAAAGTGAAAAGTGAAAGTGAAGTCGCTCAGTCAGCCCACCAGGCTCCTCCGTCCATGGGATTTTCCAGGCAAGAGTACTGGAGTGGGGTGCCATTGCCTTCTCCAGGGTTCCTGCTACCTGCAATCAAAAGCTTACCTTTTCAAGTCCAATATTGTCTTTGTCTCTCTTCAAATTTCACTGATATTTTGGCTGTGTCCTGGAATCTAAGATCAAAATAGTTTCCCCTGAGAAGGAAAGCACTGTCTCTTTATCTCCAAGTGTCAGGTAAAGCACGAGATAAAGACCTTAGTCTAAATCTCATTGTTCATGAAATACACTGTTTATCTCTTTGAAAGTTTTAGGATTTCCTCTTTATCCTTGATGTTAGGAGTTTCTCCAAATTGTACCTAGCTGTGTGTCTTACAAATTTTTTGGGTACTTGTTGGCCTTTAAATCTCAAAACTTGTTCATCTCTAAGAAATATTTGTACATTTTTTTTTAATTGTTCCTTATCTGCCTATTGACCCCAATCTCTTCTTCAAGGAATCTAATCAATTTGTTTGGCTTATATACATATTTTGATGCCTTAAGTTTTCTCTCACTTGTAATTTCCTTGATTTTACCTTACAGACCACAAATAATTCCTTCCTTACCTACTTTAAGTCAATAATTTAAAACTTCAGATGAAATCTCTAGTTATAATAATAATACATATGCTTAATTATATATATATATATATAACACATAATTTTTAAAACTTCTAGAAACTTTTGCTCTTTTTTTCCTAGCAGCCTTTTCTTGTTTTATTGATGCAGTATGCACTTAAATCTATCTAAGGATCATGATTGCAATTCATGTTGGCAAGATGATTTTCTTAGAGATATATATATAAAATAATGTGTATTTTCAAGATAATAAGGCTTTTAATATAAAAATTTAGGGGCTCATACAACTATTAAAAGGTGAGGGAAAAGCTAAGAGAAGCATCCATTAAAATTTTACCCTGGGTCCCCCAAAATGGGTGACTCTCAGAAGATTCCCAGGATGCTGCTGCAATTCTCATCTATCTTTGGAAGCTCCCATCAACTTTCACTCTGCCATAGTGAGGTGGGTGGTTCTGCACAGTAATCTGGGGAAATGTTCTGAGTTCAACATCTGTTCACATGTTTAATTATAATTGCCACCTCTAATGGTCTCTCCTCTTCCATCTTCCTAATTTCTTACCCATGTCTTTCATGAGCAGACACTATCCCAGAACCATCCAAAAAAGGAGATTCTGGATGTGGTTCCTGGCTCTATTGCAAATGTGGAGGCCATGAATAGAAATGTTGTTGATAATACACTGTCAAGCCCATGCTCAAACTACCACACAATTGCACTCATCTCACACACTAGTAAAGTAATGCTCAAAATTCTCCAAGCCAGGCTTCAGCAATACGTGAACTGTGAACTTCCAGATGTTCAAGCTGGTTTTAGAAAAGGCAGAGGAACCAGAGATCAAATTGCCAACATCCGCTGGATCATCAAAAAAGCAAAAGAGTTCCAGAAAAACATCTATTTCTGCTTTATTAACTATGCCGTAGCCTTTGACTGTGTGGATCACAATAAACTGTGGAAAATTCTGAAAGAGATGGGAATAACAGACCACCTGATCTGCCTCTTGAGAAACCTATATGCAGGTCAGGAAGCAACAGTTAGAACTGGACATGGAACAACAGACTGGTTCCAAATAGGAAAAGGAGTAGGTCAAGGCTGTATATTGTCACCCTGTTTATTTAACTTCTATGCAGAGTACATCATGAGAAATGCTGGGCTGGATGAAGCACAAGCTGGAATCAAGATTACTGGGAGAAATATCAATCACCTCAGATATGCAGATGACACCACCCTTATGGCAGAAAGAGAAGAAGAACTAAAGAGCCTCTTGATGAAAGTGAAAGAGGAGAGTGAAAAAGTTGGCTTAAAGTTCAACATTCAGAAAACTAAGATCATGGCATTGGGTCCCGTCGCTTCATGGCAAATAGATGGGAAAACAGTGGAAACAGTGGCTGACTTTATTTTGGGGGGTTCCAAAATCACTGCAGATGGTGATTGCAGCCATGAAATTAAAATACGCTTACTCCTTGGAAGAAAAGTTATGACTGACCTAGATAGCATATTAAAAAGCAGAGACATTACTTTGTCAACAAAGGTCCATCTAGTCGAGGCTATGGTTTTTCCAGTAGTCACGTATGGATGTGAAAGTTGGACTACAAGGAATGCTGAGTGCCAAAGAATTGATGCTTTTGAACTGTGGTGTTGGAGAAGACTCTTGAGAGTCCCTTGGATAGCAAGGAGATCCAACCAGTCCATCCTAAAATCAGCCCTGGATATTCATTGGAAGGACTGATACTGAAGCTGAAACTCCAATACTTTAACCCCCTGATGAGAAGAGCTGACTCATTTGAAAAGACCCTGATGCTGGGACAGATTAAGGGCAGGAGAAGAAGGGGACGAAAGGATGAGATGGTTGGATGGCATCACCGACTCAATGGAAATGAGTTTGGGTGAACTCCAGGAGTTGGTGATGGACAGGGAGGCCTGGCGTGCTGCAGATCATGGGGTTGCAAAGAGTCGGACACGACTGAGTGACTGAACTGAACTAAACTGAACTGAACTGAAAGCCCATACTGCTGTCTGTATTGTCTGTTTCCTTCCAAGTCTGTTGTGTTTGCTCCTCTTGGTCCTTCTCTTTCATGCATGCTTCACGTGTTTTAATGACAGAAGGCAACTGAGCAAGCCTTCTGTGTGTTTCCTTAACAACTTCCCATCAGTCTCCTTTCCTGAAGGTGTTCTGGGGAGAAGGTAGGCATGGCAGGGAGCCATATAACTGTCGATGGCTCTTATTCAGGGCATGGTGTAAGTTCATATACCTCTTACCCTTGGGGTGAGATAACTCTATTTCCTTCCAGTTTCCTGTCAGTCCAAAATCACCTCACTCTCTCCCATGCTTCTCTAAGGGAAAATCATCCACTCTGTCATTTCTCTACATTGTTTAGATCCTTGGGAAATGAATGAGGGGCTTTAATTTTCAGATAAACATCTCTGTTGCCAGCTAATCATTTGTAATTAGGCACAATGTTCAATTCCCTGATACACCCTTTTGCTGTTTTTCAGCAAGCTGATGAATTTGTCATTTAAAAGTAAATTTTATCTCATTTCGTGGAATTTTTAAGGGAAGAAATACTGTGCTCAAGACTCCATCTTGAAGTGGGAACCATAAAGTAACTTTACCAACATGTGGATTCTCTAAGTCTTTCCTGTGCTTGGCACAGCAAGCT
>NW_011494629.1:1415956-1423805 GCF_000754665.1 Bison bison bison
ACGTGGATGTGGGGGAGGGTCAACTGAACTTATTAATAGAGTTTCCTTGGGAAAAAATAAGAAAAAGTCTTGTTTATATTTTTATTGTCATATCTAGAGAACATCTGGAAAACATCGTTGTCACTAATTCACTCCATTTGTATCATTTCATAAAGAAGTAAAAACTAAAAGGAAATCCCAAATAAGTGTTTTCTTTTTCAGGGCCAAACATTTTTTGTTATTATAGACATGTTTGATTATAGCTCCTGATAGAGCTCTCAACATTTGGTAAGCCAGGATTATAGTGAGTATACACTGTTACAGATTGCTGATTATAACAGTTGCTACTGTTGTTAATAAGAAGTATTCAGTAAGTACCTCCTATATATGCAGTGTGATGCTCCAGAGTACAGGAGATACAAGCATTTATATGTGGCTTCTGCCTGCAAAGGACATATGGTTTGGTTGAAGGGATAGTATTAATGGCCCTAGTGTAGTCTGAAATCATGAACTGTGTGGTTCTGACAATGAAGGATCAACAGAGACTCAGGGCATTAGGGTGCTAAAGCATACTAAAGTATTTAAGCTGGTCCTTGAAGACTGATTAGGCTTGAAGTATGGAATAACAGTATGTGGGTTGTAGTCATTATCTATTGCTATTTCATATATCAGTTTAGAACAATATACATTTATTATCTCATAGCTCCTGTGGGTGGGGAATCCCTGTGGAGCATAGTCGAGTGATCTGACTCAGGGTCTCTCATGAGATCAAAGTGTTAGCCAGGACCAGGGTCTCAACTGAGGCTCAAACAGGGAAGGAATCAATTCCAGGCTCTCATGACTCTTGACAGGCTTCAGGTCGTTGAGGGCTGTTGGACTGAGGGGCTTATTCCTCCTGGCTGTTGGTGGAGACTGCGCTCAGTTCTTTACCACATGAACTTCTCCAACACGGCAGTTTGAATTATCAGTCAGCAAGAGAGAATCTCCTGGCTAGATGGAAGTTACTGTTGTATGTAACCTTATCAGGCCAGTGACCTTCCTTCACCTGTGCTGTATTTCACTGGTCAGAAGCAAGCTCCAGGTCCTGTCCACATACAAGGGCCATGCTACTGTGCTTACTACTGTGGACCAAGCCTACAGGAGAAAGATGAGCACTGAATAGAGCATAACACACACAGAGGCATGGAGGGGACCATGAGATGCTTCAGATCAGGTACAGGGACAGTGTGATATGGGCAAGAAGGGGAGGCACAAGTCCAGTGGCTGAGAAGCTTGCCTGCAAATAAAAGGTGGCTCAGGGATCTATGTGACCAGAAAACGCCATGAGAAATACCCACATGGGTCTCCTACAGTGTTCTTGCTAAAAACATTTAAACTCAAATCTCATCAAACCTTTAGACATAACTCCAGTTATAGGAAATACAGGGACAGAGGACCAATAAAATAATGCCAGCAGGAAACAATCGTCGCTAAGAGTCGGATACGACTAAGCGACTTCACTTTCACTTTTCACTTTCATGCATTGGAGAAGGAAATGGCAACCCACTCCAGTGTTCTTGCCTGGAGAATCCCAGGGACAGGGGAGCCTGGTGGGCTGCCGTCTATGGGGTCACACAGAGTCAGACACAACTGAAGTGACTTAGCAGCAGCAGTAGCAGCTTTGTGCTGGGAAGTCATAGCAGAAAAAGCAAAATATTATGAGACTTGGGAAGATGATAACACCCTCAAATAGGCTTTGCTATAAAATTTCAAAAAAGCATCTTCCTTGATGCCTTGTCTTGGTGAAAAGGCATCTTTCTCCTCAAATTAACACAGTGTTCTGCTCAGAGCAATTGTTCCATTATTTCTTGTTACATGGAAATGTTCAAAGACATTAAGCCACCTCTGTGCTCAAAATGCCTTCAAAAGAGAAGGACTTCTTACAGAACAAGTCTGGAGATAGCCATCGCTGTGCAGGTTCAGCTGCTCTATGATGTTCGGTGAGATCCTGGATCACTCTGTCTCCCTGCAACTCCATGATTAGTGATGGATTTCACATTCACGTTTGCTGCCCTGTCTGCAGGTGGCGGCAGTGGCCTTCAATGCAAGAGGAAAGGGAAGCTTCCCATGGAACCTTCACTGACTTATCTTTGGCCATAACTGCTCCCATGAGCTGCAAGGGAGTCTGGGAAACCAGTATCGAGCCATTTCCCAACTCCACTCCCAACTGAAATATTGTTGAATTGGCTCTGTGGTAAAGACTCTGCCTGCCAGCAGGGGATGCTGGTTCAATCCCTGGGTCGGGAAGGCCAACTGGAGGAGGAAATGGCAACCCACTCCAGTATTCTTGCCTGGGAAATTCCATGGACAGAGAAGCCTGGCAGGCTACAATCCATGGGGTGACAAGAGTCAGACACAATTTAGTGGCCAAACAACAACACATCAATAGTTGAATTGCAATGTTGTGTTAATTACTGCTGAACAGTTCATTCTTTTTCATGTTCTTTTCCATCACGGTTTGTCAAAGGGTATTGGATGTAGTTTCCTGTGCTTTTCAGTAGGACCTTGCTGTTTATTCAAGTATTAAGCCATTCTAAACTCTCTTAGCAGGAAGCTAAGGAGTTGAGGTTATGAACTGGATTCTGGAGGAGGAGCTAACAAGCAGGTTTGAGCTCCAACTGTTTCCTACCAAGTCTACAAGTATCTTCTTAGTGGATTTCTTTAGCAAGTATCCACACACAAAGGAAAACAAAAAATTGGAAAAAAAACTAATTTGACAAGTTATTGCATTTAGTGTGGATAGAGCATGAATTCTTTCCATAAACATTTCAGAAGGCCCTGGCTACACACCAAACACTGGGCTGAAATCTGTGGAGACGGGGATGAATGAGGGATGTGCCATATCCTCAGAAAGTTTACAGTGCAACTGTGGAAACAGGCCTGTAAGTGGATTATTACAATATAATGTGGGAAAGGTCCTGTAAAAGAAAGTCTAAACAGACAGTGATAAACTAGCCCAGAGACTCAGAAGTGTTTGAGGGAAAATTTGGCTCAAGTTGAAGGCCTGGTGATGAGGACAACTTGGAGCCCGAGAGCTGTGAATAGCATTATGTGACCACTCTTGTGAGGACTTGGGTGTGTTCTAAAAATTTTCCTCTTTCAGCTTTGCAGAAAATGTGCAAGATGTGGAGTCAAGAGTCTCCTTCTAGTCCTGCTACTGATGAGCTGTGGAAGCTCAAGCTTGAAACTCAACTCAGGGAGTCCCTTCATTTAGCACCTCAATCCTAGAATGATTCCCGTCCCGTAAGAACACCGGTGTTATGTGCTGGTTCTTAACTGCAGAGCTGCTGAGGTGGTTGGAATGGCAGCCATCTGCCAGCACTGGGTAAATTTTGGGGGTAGAACAAGCCAGACATAACTTACTATGGCAAATCTGTACCTGGAAATCACGGCATTGTGATGGCAGACAAGCCCTGTGGTCTTGGAGGAATCTCACCAAACTGAGAAGTAAAACCTGAAGGATTTCCTGGGACAGCACTGGCTTTCCGATGACTAGCAGCACCAACACCAACCATGACCAGGAGGAAAACACTTTAAATCAGGAAATACTGAAATAACTGTATCTGCCAAATCCAGAGAGAGAGGAGAGAGACTGCATGCCATCATCGGAGCTCTAATTTCATTTATTTATTTATTTTCAGATAGAAAGCCTTCACCTCTCCTTTTTTGGCCCTTTAAGCTTTCCTTGCTGGTGGTTTGAAAATGTCTTTTATTCCATGACATTATAGGAAAGGCGCTTTTGGAGCCATAGTTTAGTTATAAATGACTCTCACACAACTGTTTTTTATTTCCATTTTGTTTCACTGACTGAGAATGTAAATTGAACTTTAGCGCTATTGTGCTTTGTTCTGCCTCTCTTTGTGGAAATGTGTTCTGAATTAAACCCCACGAATAAACCAGAGCGGTCCCAAATATTGCCCTTCAGCTTTTGACTAGCCTGAGAGCCAAGAAAAGATAGAGAATGTGGTTTTATGAGCCCCAGATGGCGTAGTGGGTGTCATGATGTCTTTATGCAGAGAGGTCACGGGTTCAGTCTCCATCTGGAGCCCGCTCAGAGCTACTTTGTATCCAGAGGAGTCAAGATGGGATCTTGGGAAGGGGATGTGGTGCCCCCTCCACCTCCCCACGCGACCTTGATCAGGGTCCATCATCTGCGCCTTTGATGTGAGCAAAACACTATCCTGAATGATTTCCCCACAATCTCTTGTCTCCACCGACTTTATCTTTGCTACGAACCCATGTTAGCTTCTTCCCTGCTCATTCCTGGGAAACTCACAGCATCCTTTTATTTACTCACTCCTGAAGCAAGTATGAAACTCCAAAGAAATACTTTCTGGACATTCTTATGCTATAGTCCTTGGGGAAGGAATAGCTAAAAGAAATTTTCTGAGACCATTTTCTGCTTCTCTCCAGAGCAGACATAAATCTAGACATAGTGATGGCTTGGTTCTTAAATAAAACTGATATGGTAAAATCATAATTGATTTGTGTCATTGTTATTAATTAGTATACCTTTTTTCATTTTTAATTAAACATTTTTTTTAATTGTGGTGAAATACACATAACGAAATTTACCATCTTAACTATTTTTTAAGCATATGGTTCTATGGCATCAAGTACATTTGCATGGCTATGTTACCACCATCCCTCCACAGAACTCTTTTCACCTTGCAAAATTGAAACTCTGTCCCCATTAAACACGAAGTTTGCATTCACCATTCTCCCCAGCCCTGGCAACCTTAATTCATGTACATTTGCTTGACTTTCAGGAGTAAGCTGCAAGGAAATCATCTTCCCTCCTATACTCACCCACAGCATTCTGAGCTTAGCCCAGAAAAAAGGGATCTCTTCCCCTTCACTTCAGTCAGTGCAAGGGAAGAGGGAGACTTCTCTGATGGGTGTTTGGAGGAGCGGGGAGCTGAGGGCATCTGGATCATGCATGATTTGGGAGATAACAGGCTCTCAAAATCTGGTCATTGGGCTCCACAAAATCTGGTCATTGGGCCCTGCCTTCTCAGGGACTGTAGTGGCTCAGCTCTGCCCGTGACTGGGTGGGTCTGGGGGTGGGGGAAGACAGATATTAAGAAAAAGTCCTTAGAAAGTAGAGGAAAAACCCTTTTCTTCAATCTAACACTCGTGAAACTAATATTTTGATCACTGATTGTCTTATTTGTCAATTTGTTCAGAATTCAGGAGAAGAAAAGAGAGGTGTTAATTTTTGCTCCCTCCCAATCTCAACACAAGCTTGAGAACATTGAGCATGTCTTCCATTTTAAACTATGAACAAATTTAGTCAGTTTGTAGGCATATCTTTGAAGATTCCTTTAATTCAACTTTCTGCTCAAGTCATACACCAATCTTGGTGAGAAAGAGCCAGTTTCTCTTATTATTAATAACTCGCACCTTCCCATTTTGCACAAGACTAAATAAATCTTGGCCTCAATTCTCCTAGGACTGTTACTGCTGCTCATGAGAGAAGCAGTCAGGTCACTGATCAGAAATCCATGCCAGCCATGGAGAGCAACCCCCCATGGGACTTATGATCTGGTGCTCAAGTGGGAGGAAATCATTCTCTCTGCTGCCATGTTTCTTATCTTTATATTTTGACATATTTTTAGTTTTGCAGAAAAGTTGCACAATAGGGCTGAGAGTTCCTACGTACCCTCACCCAAGCCCTGCTATGTTAACACCTTCCAAAGGATGGTGATCAAATCCAGGAAATAAGTGTTGATAAGAGGCTACTAGACAAACTGTTCAGTTCAGTTCAGTCGCCCAGTTGTGTCCGACTCTTTGCAACCCCATGGATCACAGCATGCCAGGCCTCCCTGTCCATCACCAACTCCCGGAGTTCACCCAGACTCACGTCCATCGAGTCAGTGATGCCATCCAGCCATCTCATCCTCTGTTGTCCCCTTCTCCTCCTGCCCCCAATCCCTCCTAGCATCAGAGTCTTTTCCAATGAGTCAACTCTTCGCATGAGGTGGCCAAAGTACTGGAGTTTCAGCTTTAGCATCATTCCTTCCAAAGAAATCCCAGGGCTGATCTCCTTCAGAATGGACTGGTGGTAGACCTTATTCAAGTCCCATGTTTTCCCACTATGTCCCATCTCTGTTGCAGGATCCCACCTGGCATCTAGTGTCAAGACTCCTTAGTCTCCTCTGTTTTGGGACAATTCCTCAGTCATCTTTATCCTTCATGACCTTGACACTGTTTTGAAGAGCCCTGGTCAATTCCTTCTATAAGATGTCTCTTGATTTGGGTTTGTCTGATGCTTTTTCATGATTAGACTGAGGTTACACATTTTCAGCAGGCATACCATCCAAATGGTGTTGCGCCTTTCTCAGTGCAATGTCCCCTCTCTGGGTTCATCATGTGGGTCTGTCTAATTGTTGATGAGATTACCCTCAGTCCCTTGGGAAGGTCGTCTGTTGGGGTCTGCACTGTGCCGTGTCATTGTTAGAAGGGGGATATTTTGAGATAATACAAATATCCTGTTGCTCCTCAAACTTTACCCCAGTAAATTTCACATCCATCAGTGGATCTTGCCTATGACAATTATTATGTCGGTATCTGACCCCTCCCAATCTCAAGCTTGAAAGCTTAAGAACATTGCTAATTTTCTATTTCCCTCATTCTTTATACCATTGTTAATTGGAATTCGTCTAAAAGAAAGAGTTATCACTACTTCCCCACTTATTTACTTACTCAAGATTTTATTTTGTATCAGTATGAACTTTCAGATATTTATTTGTTCAAAGAGTTAGATTTCATTATGTAGTTGAGTGCTCCATTTGTCATCCCTTGGGTTCAAATTCTGATGCCCTGTCTCCCTCATGGCATGTGTGTAATTGATGCAAATTGGTCCTAAAGTCAGAGGCAGCCTTTGCTTTATGTTAGTTAGTATTGCAATTGGTGCTCCATGCCAAAGGCACTGGACTTTTTATAATATCTTAATATAATATCCTGCCAATTAATCTGGATTTAATGATTAAATTTTTAGTTATAAAAAGTTTGTTATTCATGAGGTTTTGCCAGGTTTTTTAGGGAATCAAATAAATCCTTGACAAAGTATAGGGGTTCATTAAATGCTAATTGTTGATTATGGTTATTGCTCTGATTTCTCAGGAACAGTATCATTATGCAAGCAGAAAAAAATTTTTTCTGAATTTCATTCAGAAAAAAATTCCTCATTTATATATCAGGGAGAAACATAGAAAGTCGCTCAGTCATGTTTAACTCTTTGAGACCCTATGGACTGTAGCCTGCCAGGCTCCTTTGTCCATGGAATTCTCCAGGCAAGAATACTGGTGTGGCTGCTGCTGCTGCTGCTAAGTCGCTTCAGTCGCTGTGCGACCCCATAGACGGCAGCCCACCAGGCTCCCCCGTCCCTGGGATTCTCTAGGCAAGAACACTGGATTGGGTTGCCATTTCCTTCTCCAATGCATGAAAGGGAAAAGTGAAAGTGAAGTCGCTCGGTCGTGTCGGACTCCTAGCAACCCCATGGACTGCAGCCCTCCAGGCTCCTCTGTCAATGGGATTCTCCAAGGCAAGGGTACTGGAGTGGGGTGCCGTTGCCTTCTCCACTGGAGTGGCTAGCTATTCCCTTCTGTAGGGAATCTTCTCGACTCAAGGATCAAACCCCGGTCTCCTGCACTACAGGCAGATTCTTTACCATCTGAGCCTATCAGTATCAGTATCGTGTTCGACTCTTTGCGACCCCATGAACCACAGCACGCCAGGCCTCCCTGTCCATCACCAACTCCCAGAGTCCACCCAAACCCATATCCATTGAGTCGGTGATGCCATCCAACCATTTCATCCTCTATCATCC
>NW_011494629.1:1423905-1438436 GCF_000754665.1 Bison bison bison
CCAAACCCATATCCATTGAGTCGGTGATGCCATCCAACCATTTCATCCTCTATCATCCCCTTCTCCTCCTGCCCTCAATCTTTCCCAGCATCAGGGTCTTTTCAAATGAGTCATCTCTTTGCATCAGGTTGCCAAAGAATTGGAGTTTCAGCTTCAGCATCAGTCCTTCCAATGAATATTCAGGACTGATTTCCTTTAGGATGGACTAGTTGGAGCTCCTTGCAGTCCAAGGGACTCTCAAGAGTCTTCTCCAACACCACAGTTCAAAAGCATCAATTCTTTGGTGCTCAGCCTTCTTCACAGTCCAACTCTCACATCCTTACACAACCACTGGAAAAACCATAGCCTTGACTAGACGGACCTTTGTTGGCAAAATAATGTCTCTGCTTTTCAATATGCTGTCTAGGTTGGTCTTCCAAGGAGTAAGTGTCTTTTAATTTCATGGCTGCAATCACCATCTGCAGTGATTTTGAAGCCCAGAAAAACAAAGTTAGCCTATATAAACATATAATTTTGCTTTTAAGTGTTACATGGACCATCTTCAAACACGTCTTCTTTAAAGGTTATTCCCCTCTCCCCTGAGCTAACTATATCACTAATCAAGTTACTCTTTTCATTATTACCTCTGTGGAGAAGATTAAGCGTGATTTTTGTCCTTGTCGTTCTCCTGAACATTTGAAGTTTTTATACAATGAACACATATTTTTTTTCTATTATAATAAAATGTCATTTAAAAGATTTTATAATGTAATCCTTAAGCCCTGCTTGAAATGAAGTAGAAATCTCACTTTTTTGAAGAGACAGGACACCTTTCCTGTTCTGCTCCTTGTATTGAAATGCTCAGTTGTTTTTCCCTTGGGCACACACACTTATTTATTTATACATCAGAATGGTGTTAGGGAGATTATTTTGTTAGCTTGTAACATACACACAATTGGATTCATCGTTCTCCTTTTGAAAGCAGTACCACCAGGAAAATGTGATCTGTTCAAATTTCCCCAATACAGTAAAGAATTTTAATTTACTTATGTTTTGGCTTTAAGAAACAGGATTGCTTAAACAAACTCCCTCCAGACCTTGGAATGCTGTGGGCCAAGTATTGGATTAAATTCAACAAGCGCGTTTCCTTACCTAACTGTAACTGTATAGGCATATTAGCCCTGCTTTAAAACAGTATTTGATCAACAATTTCTGTTACTATCTTGAACGGAGTTTTAACCTAGATGGATTTAATTCAGAAAACTCTACGGAAATAAACCTCGAAAGCATTGTTATTCAAGAAAACCTTTGAGATACAGCTGCCTAGGCTGAATTCCAGGTGAGGTGGAACGAACTAAGCTTCTGTAAGCAGTGTCCCTGATGGTTCAGGAAACACTGGAGGGGCAAGGGAGGCCCTGGCTCTGGGAAGGTTCCCCCAGGGACCCAAATCCCATGGCCTCACAACTTCTGGTCACTGAGCTGATCCAAGTCCCCAGAGCAATTATTTGTATGAAATATCCCTCTGGTTAAAATCTCCAGGCTGTTTGCTTGTTTAATGAAATTGAATGACCCTGTCCTGGGAGAAGGCTGGTGGGACAGAGAAGGTGGTGTTGGTAGTGGTGATGGCGACATCTCTCACGGGAAAGACTCTGATCTTTGACCCGCTGATTATTTTGAACTGAAACATTTGAGAAACAGCAGATGAAAGCAGGGCTCTGACCTTCTGCTTCCCACCTAAAAACAGGTCATCGATTTCCAGTGATAAAGTGCCCTCTCCATACGAAGTAGAGAATATTCTTATTGCCTGAGACAGAGTCAACACAGAGATGGATCCTTACAAACAAACCTTACTAAAACTACCGTTATCTTCCATTCGTTTCCCTCATAGATTTATCTTCTTGCAATTCACTGCCCTAGAAGCATAAATTTCTTTCCCTTTGTCCTGTTTCCATACTCTTTCACTCTTCATTAAAAATGGTATATAAGCTCCGTTAAAAATGGCCTAACACCATTGGGTTTGGGGTTTTCATTTTATTTCTGTGAGGCTCCCTCATATGGATATAAAATAAACTTTTATCTCCTCCTAATATGTTTTTTATTTGTGTGTGTGTTGGTGGGGGGATGGTGGTGGTGTTACTTTAATTTGCATTGTCCCAGGAACAGAACACAAGAGGGTGTGGAAAAGGATTTTTCCCTCTCCTTACAACATCTTTTTTTTTTTTACAGCATCTATTGACTCTTCTTTATCCACTTGAGTAAAGCTTGCTCATGGAGCCCCTGCAGCTCAGGGAAATTCGAGCTCTTGTCATTGTAAAAGTAAAAAGAAGAAAGCTCCATTTGTTAGTTTTTGGGGGGAGCTTAAGGTTTAGACTGGTAAGTTTAATGAGTAAATTAACCTTGTTTGGGATGATGGGCCCTTTTGAGAATCTGACGGAAGCTACAGACTGTCTTCCCAGAAGAACCCAGTTGTGTATAACGAGGGTGGGTGGTCCCTCCTTATTGCATTCAAAGGCATTTCTTGCTAATTTATGGGAGATGATCAGGGAACACTCCCCAGGGCACTGTGGGCTTGGGAGGAGGACTCTAGCTGACACCTCATGTCTGGGTCCATGGCTCCTCATATGTTGGTGTGGGCCTCAACCAGTAGTTCTTTAGAAACTTGAGATGTCCCTGCAGTAGCTAAGGAGTGGTTATCAGTCCTTTTCAAATGATCTCTTGTCTAAACAACATTTCTTCAAAAAACTGAATTGTTGTGAGCACTCCTCCCAGTAGATAAAAGAGTAGAAATTGTAACTTCACCTTGCCTGCCCACTCCAAGATGTCTTGGGCAAGTGTCCTAGTCTCTTTGTTTCTCAGTTCTCTCATTTGTAAAACTGGGGTAATAATAGTATCATCAAATAGCATTGTTGGGAGGATCAGATAGGCTAATATGTGTAAAACTCAAAACTGTCCCTGGTACCTGGTAAGTGTTGTCTAAATAGCATTGATTTGATGGTCAATGGACTCAGCGATTTCTAAGGTTCTTTCCTGCTCTAAAAATCAGAAAAGCTACCTCTGTATATTAATCTACTACCCTGTTGACATACTTTGTTTCACTTAATTTCCTGAATAATCCTGAGTTGGATTATATTGCCTTGTTAGAAGAGAGGAGGCTGAAGTTGAATAATTTGCCTAAGATAACACAGTGGTTGGTTCAGTCTCAAAGATGACACAGCCAATCTATCAGGGAAAAGAATCTGAAAAGAAATACACATACACGTATAACTGAATCATTGTGCTGTACACCGTAAACTAACATGACACTCTAAATCAACTATGCTGTGTGCTAAGTCGCTTCAGTTGTGTCTGACTCTTTGCGACCCTATGGACTGTAGCCCACCAGGCTCCTCTGTCCATCGGGTTCTCCAGGGAAAAATACTGGAGTGGCTTGCCATTCCCTTCTCCAGGGGTTCTTCCCGACCCAGGGATCAAACCCACATCTCCTGCGTTTCCTGCATTGGCAGGTAGACTTTTTACAATTGAGTCACTGGGGTAAAAGGAACAAATAATTCAGTCTTGAAATGCCTACATACTGGATGATTCTGACTGTACCACATTCTTTAAAAAGCAAAACAATGGAGATAATAAAACACTGGTGGTTGTCATTGGAGGCAGAGGAGCAAGGGATGAACAGGCAGAGCTCAGAATATTTTTAGGGCAGTGAAACTATTCTGTAAAACACTATCAGGATAAACATACACTTTAATATATTTGTCCAAACCCACAAAATGTACAATACCAAGAGTGCACTCTAAGGTAAACTGTGGATTTGGGGGTGATGATAATGGGTTAATGTTGGCTCCTCCTTGGTAACAAATGTACCATTCTGGTGAGTGATGTTGATAAGAAGTTAGAGGATTTATGAGAAATTTCTGTACCTTCTTCTCAATTGTTACAGGCCTAAAACTACTCTAAAATAAAAAGTCTTTAAAAAAAAAAAAATGACACAGCCAAAATGCTATGTCATTTAGCCCTAATCTCCCTAAATCACAGACTGTGAGAAGTTATTTTCAACATAGAGAATAAGGGGTTAGAACCTGAAGAAAAAAGAAAGCTTACACATCAATTAGGAAACAGCAAGGAATTCAAAGTGTATAAAATGAGTGGACAGTGGACAGTAGAAGAAGAAATCTACATACATGACCAACAAATCTGTGATAAATGCCAAGCCTCACTGGCTATCAGCAAATTCAAATTACAATGAGAGTGGGAGGGCTTCCCTGGTGGTCCAGTGGTTAAGAATTCACTTTGCAATGCAAGGGTCACCGGGTGGATCTCTGGTCCAGGAAGATTCCACATGCCATGGGGCAACTGAGCCCGTGCTAGAGCCCGTGATCTGCAAAAAGAGAAGCCATGGCAAAGAGAAGCCCACAGACCACAACTAGAGAAAGCCTGTGTGCAGCAACAAAGACCCACCATAGTAAAACAAATAAATAAATCTTTAAAAATAATGACACTGAGAAACCATCGGATAGACCATTTGAAGTGCTGGTGAGGACAGAGGGAAATGTGACTTGTCTCTACTAATCTCTCACTAGCTTTTAACTTCTCATATGACTGCTGTAAAGTTCCATGCTACTATTATTTCTGATTCTTTGTATGTATATTAATTAAGCTGTGTTAGGTAGCAAGGAATTGTAGAGGAGGAAAAACTTTATCTACCTTCTTAGCTTCTGTAGTTGCATTTTCAAATTAAACTGGCAAAAGACTGATTAACAGGAGGAAAAAGCACATACATTTTCTTTGATGTTAATTTAAATTTTTATGTGTACACAAAGGACTTTATAAAATAAAAGTAAGGACCCCAAGGGGTGCATAGACCTGGAGGCATATATGTCATTTTAACAAAGAGTGATAAATTGTGGACATGCAAAGAGATAAAGGAAAGGGGTTTAAGTTAGGCTTCTAGAGGTAGTAAATATATGGGAGAAAGCAATGAAAGATAAGGGTTATTTAGTAAGACTTGTTTATGCAGACTTATCACCTCCATCTGTAGTAATAAAGGTGATTCTTCCCTCCTGGTACGGGAGAAGGGTACACCTTCACAAACAGAAACTTCTGCCCTGTTTTTAGGTAGACAGAGAGAGGCTAGAGAGCTTTTCCTACAGCTGCCGCTTCTCAACTGCCTTCAGTTCAAAATAATTCTCATGCCAAAGTGATATATGTTAGGGTGTATTCTCCAGATTCTTCCCAGAACATAGCATCTGTCTAAAAATAGCACAAATACCTTGACTGCTCCCTTAAAGAGAAGTGGAAAAGGAAGCAATCTTAAGGTTGGATTGACAACTTTCCATGTGCTTCAAGGCTCTAGGCTCCTTCCCGCTCTGCTCCTCCATCAGTGTGTTAGCAATGGTCTTCATTGGGATAAGATGGCTGCACCAGCTCCAAATATCACAGCCTGAGTAACAAGGAAAGTAGCAGGAAGTTTAAACCAGTCCCTGTAGTTGTCTCCCTGCCTTTTCTTGGTCAGGGCTGTGCCACACCACACCCCATTGAGTAACTGACCAAGGCACCCTGGATGATCATGCCTGGCCATGACTCTTTCCCTGGGAGGGGCCATACTATAGGCCTCTGTTCCGAGGACAGCCACAATGACTGTCACAATAGAAGATCTGTGTTTTCCCTCTATGGAAGTTCAGTATTATCAATTCTCCCTGGTGTTCTGGGTAGAAATAGATAACTCTAAACCGCCTGTTCTTTAATTCAGCTTTGGCTAGAACATTTGGTTGAAGCAGAAGTATTCAATAAAAGAAACCTGAGTGAATGGGAATCCATTAAGCTTTAAAATTTTTTCAGTTGTTTCCTTCCATGCCCTGCTGTGTGTGCATGCTCAGTCATGTCCGACTCTTTGTGACCCCTCGGACTGGATGTAGCCCACCAGGCTCTTCTGTCCATGAAATTTTGAAGGCAAGAAAACTGGAGTGGGTTGCCGTTTCCTTCTCCATCTTTATTTCTATCTTCAGTTAATTAGATGCTGTTCATCCAGACGGAGGAGCCTGGTAGGCTGTAGTTCATGGGGTCGCTAAGAGTCGGACACGACTGAGCAACTTCACTTTCACTTTTCACTTTCCTGCATTGGAGAAGGAAATGGCTCCAGTGTTCTTGCCTGGAGAATCCCAGGGACAGGGGAGCCTGGTGGGCTGCTGTCTATGGGATCGCACAGAGTCGGACACAACTGAAGTGACTTAGCAGCATCCTAGAATGATTTTCTAATTTTCTTCTATTTTCCATTTCTCTGTCTTTCTTACCCTGATATTTCCTTAACTTTATCTTCCACTCCACCTACTGAACTTGCAAAAAAAATTAGGCTATTTTTTGATCTCTGATAATTATTCTCAACTCACAAATGCAGAGTTTTCTCTACTATTTCTGATGATACCCAACCATAGAAATGTGTGTATAAATAATTCTTTACCTGATTATGTTTGGCTGGTTCATTTGTTTTGGACCCTCCCACAAAGGCAATTTTCCTCCATCTATTCATGTGGAAGAGTCAGGGGCTGAGAAGCTGGCTGTTCGTGTGTGAAGGAGGCTGTGGCTGGTATCCCCAGTAAGAGTGTTCCTGGCAGGAAGCCAGTTCTTTCACTCCACATGTCAGCACATGGAAGTCTTTTCTCCAAAGACGTACCCTCAGAGGGAGTGGCCCTGGGCAGTGACAGTCTGCCTACCAGAATTCTAGAATGTACTGGACAGACAGGCCATCCAGTTACTCCTCTGAGGAAGGGCTTGTTGCCCCCAGCTGTCAGTTGCTTCAGAGTCTGTCTCAGTTGTAGGAAGCCCTTTACCTCAGGAGCAGCAGCCCTCCAATGCCTGACCAGGGAGAGAATCTGCTGTCTGTGACTGGACTTGAACTTGAGTGGCAGGCCAGGCCTACTCACCATGAACAGAAGAGCCTGGCAGGGAGCTTCTGGTTCCTTCAAAGTCCTAGGTTTAACTCTGTTCAAAGTGACCATTGTCTCCTTGGGGACTTGGTAAATGCTGAGTTCTCTCTTGCAAAACTTATAGTAGCAGTCATAGCAGATATTGTTGATGCTACATTCCTTCAGGGCTCATATCTGCCCCTCTGTGACCCCTACAGCAAGTGCCGCAGGAGCTTGTACAGAGTAGGCAAGAATGTGTGGGGCAGCCCTCATTCAGAGGGGCAGGAGTGGGCCCATGACTCAGCCTTCTGGCTCACCGAACAGTCAACTGGGAGGGTCCCAGCAGGACGAGCCCCTGATGCCTCCTGCTATCCAGCAGGTGCTTCTGGGGATCACTGCCCAGATACACTGCTGTCACTTTAATCCTTATTTCAGGGTCTGTGTTTGGGGGAGCCCAAACTCAGCCACAGTGAGTCAGTAGCTATTCAATGGGCACCAAGTTAGATGCCCTGGACAACTGGCTTGATGCTGGTCACGGGCATCCATTCTGTTTGGCTGTTGGTTGTGAGCATCCATTCTGAATGGCTATTGCTGGAATCAGGGCTCTGTGCTTAGTGTGCTGGGTATCCTATCACCTCTGCCCTGTGGAACGGCCACATATCACCAGGGAGCTGCTTGTCTTACCTCATTTCACAGAAGGGGAAACTGAGGTTCAAAACATTGCTTGAGGTCACAGAGCTAAGAAATTGAGTCTGTTATTGAAATTCCACCTTCTATTTCCAGAGTCCATTTTTGTTCTTATTTTTTTAAATCTTTTAGCTGCACTGTTTGTGGGATCTTATTCCCAGACCAGGAATTGAAAATGGGTCCCCTGCAATGGAAGCATGGAATTTTAATCACTGGAAGTCCCCAGTGCCCTCTGTTCTTAATATGGAAGTCTGCTTTGCCTGTCCAGAAACAGATGAAAAGTGATTCAGAAACAATATTCCATGAATATTAATAGTGATTCCAAGACTCATTTATGAGTTATTTTGATATGCAGAAGAAAAACAAACAAACAGACACCATCATTTGAAGGAGAAAAAATCCCAAATTTAAAAGTAAAAGGTGGGACACAAAGAATGTTAACACTTCAGTGGGACAAAAGAAGGTCATATTGGATTAGAAGACAAGGGATTCAAGGGCCATTTGGGAAATTATTGTTTTCCCAGGATTTGATCTTCCAGGGCTGTTTTTAGCCCAGTTTGGATTGCTGTGTGATAGAAAAGTTTAGCAAATGGAGTGAACAGGAGTCAAGAACAAGTCTCGGTGACATCCTGGCAGTAGAAAGATAGGCAAGTCAGTTTCCTTCATTTCTCATCTGTTAGTAGATTTTATGGAGGTTCAGATGAGTTGCAATTTCTTGGAGAGCTTTGAGACATAATACTACAGATGTTAATAGTCTACAATCTTGGATGCTTTTAATCTAAGTCTTGGGGAGCAGAATAAGTAAGTGGGATACAATTGTGTTACCCTGACATGTGTGCGTACAAATGAACATCGGCATTCCAGATCTTCTCGGTGCTTGATCTCTTCCCAAAATATTTGTTAAAGAGGCCTTTCAAATTTGAAAGCTCATCAAAATAACCCACTCGTCTTTGAAACATAAACGCACTTGGAATTTGGTTTCTATGAAATTATTTAAGAAATGGCTGTGTGACTATTTCTGAAACAACATAAAAGAGGAAATACGGACAGTCGGTAAACTCTTTAGATGTTAAAGTGTCTTTTTTCCCCTCTTTAACCAGACTCTGATTGCGAGAAAATAAACTTTCAAATATAAACATTCTTGAAATCAGAAAACTGTACACATGAGCTGCTGAAAACTGGGTTTAAACCCAATTTTCCACCCTCTTTTTGAACTCCTGACCACTGAAGATGCAAAGGGAGTGAAGCTGTTGGACATGGTGTGCAGATAGCCACGCAGCCGCCCACGAACCCCCCGGAACACACTCGCGTGTTCTTAATGGTAGGTTATTTGGGGGTAATTTTCCATTCATTTAATAAATATTTACTGACGAGCCTATTTAGTGTCACTTATGCCTCTGAAGGTACAAGTTAAATATTAATAAAATGCTCCAGGTGTAATTATATCTTTGGCATGAAAACCATCACTACCAATGAAAGATAAAAGGTGACATTCTAGAAGCTTAGAAAAATGGGATACTGAAACAACAAAGTTGATAATTAACATAAATTTTATTTCTAAGTATTCAGAACTCATCTAATTTCCCATATCATCTTGGGGAACAAGGGCTGTCTGCAGTAGCAGTTTCGCAGGCGAGTGGATGCCAGCGCCACACAACCTAATTTAAAATAATCAAGTCCAGATGCCATCGCCAAAAAAGAGGTTTGCACCATTCACTGCTGTGACCTGGATCATATTTCAAAAGTGTCAAATCAAAGCTGTCCCACCAAAGCCTGATTTCTTAATGAATTCCTTATGTGTTTCATCTCTTGAATACAAAAAATAGGGTATCCATTGGGGAGTAAAATTCAAATTTACAAAAACAAAACCTGTGGGTGTGATCCACTGTGAAGCACACCCCTCACAGATGATCCCCTCACTGTAGAGCTATTTACTGCTTCATTAAGATGCTTTTATTTTAAAAGCCACATCTGAGAGGCATCATAATATTCACAGAGAAAAGGGACTATAAGCTGAAGGGAATCTCATTTAAATCTCAAAATTAATGTCTTTAAAAAATGCAGACATTCTGTCATGTCAATCCAGTGTTATTAACAGCAATTTTTTAAAAAATTTTAACATTTCTGTATCTTAAATACTTGACCTTTTTCTTGAAGAAAGATTCAAGCTAAGAGGGTGTTTTTGAGTCCTTACTATGTTAAGCTGTCTGAATACTGAAGAGTAAGTTTTCTTCCTTTTGGAAAAGAGAAAACAATAATTGCTCCTTGAGGTGAAAATATATATATATATATATACACACACACACACACACACACACACACACACACACACATATATATATATATATATATATAGTAGTGTCATCAGCTTTTAGAAAATAGCAGTCTCCTACCTCAGGCTACCAGTTCATTATGGTCTTTTCTCAGAAAGATGAAGCCTAAAAGCCTTGAGAAGTACTTGTCCAAAAATTCAGGGAAATGGGGCTCTGGCTTATATATGCCTCTAGGACATTGATATTAAAGTATGAAAACTCCATTTATTCATTCATTCAACCAATAATGATTACAGAATGCCCACTCTATACCAAGGCCCAGCAGTAGCTCCTGTAGCCATGCAATTTAAGTGGTTCATTCTGCTTTCCATGTGCAAAATCTTTAATAGCATTTTCAGTTCCAGAACAAGAAAGTGTAGGCTCACTTATCCCTCATCCACCTCACTGTCAAACTAAATAGCCTGGAAATAATCCAACAGTCAAGAATAAAGGATTCTGAAAGCTGGAAAGAAGAGGTTGACTAGTTAGAGACCTCAGGACTGATGATGTGGTGAGTTCCTTTATCTCTCATATGCCTCATATGGGGCCAGAGAGACCTGAAACCTGGGGACACTAATGTACATAGACATACAAACAAACAAAGGCACTGGCCAAAGAATCAGAAAGGAGAAACCCAACAGAGCCAAAATGGGGTGGGGGGTGCTAACTCCTACTTCACAAGGGGCACGTCAGAGGTCTCCAATTGCCCTCAGAGCCACACTGGAACCCCTTCTCCACTCCCTCCTCTGGGTACTGGTGAGTAGACTGATCCACTGCAGGCAGCATCAGCACAGCCTAGCATGGCTCTGCCCTCCACCCAATGGCATGAGAAGATCCAGGCCCAGTGGCTTCAGTCTCTCTACCTCCCTTGGCTGAAGGTGGCCTTTCACCTCTGCACGCCCCAGGAAAGCAACTTCCACTCCTTCAGGCAGCACCTGTAGGGACTGAGCGAGAGCCACATAAATGCCAAAAGAATGAAGCAGACGAGAATAGAATGCCAAGGGCTCTGAAAACTAAATGGTCACTGGACTATAGCCTATGAAAATAGGCTAGAACCTAGATATTAAACTTAGAAAGGGTGAATGTCTAATAAAATAGATTTAAAGAGCACTTAAAAGTCTCCTAATATAATAACCACAATGTCTAGGACACAATAAAATTTCACTCATCACACTGAGAACCAGGAAACCAACACTTTTAATGAGGAAAAAAAAACTCCAATACTGAGATGAGAAAAAATGCCAATAATGAAATATTTGACAAGGATTTTAAAAGTTGTAATAAGAATGCTTCAATAAACAAATACGAATTCTCTTAAAACAAATGAAAAAATAGAAAATCTCAGTAAAAAATAGAAACTACAAAAGACAGCCATATGAAAATTACAGAACTGAAAAATATAATAGCCAATAAAAAAAAAAAAGCCTCAAAGGGTAAGCTCAATAGGAGAGTAGAGATGACAGTGGCTAGAATCTGTGGACCTGAAGGGAGGTCAGTTGAGTTCATGCAGTATTAATGAAACAAAAAAGAGACTGAAAAAAATGAACAGTGCCTCAGGGATCTGTGAAACAGATATGGAACTAAATATATAATGAAAAACTAGAGACAAAAAAATTAATTAAAAAAATCTTAAAAACAATCAGAGAGGAATGATGTATTGACTCTACAGGAAGACTGAATTAATGACTCTCGATTTCTGAAACCATCAAGCCAGAACTTAGTAGCACAACACTTTGCAAGAGATAAAAGGAAAAAACTAAATGAATTCTATATCTGGAAGTTCATACTATTTGATAGAACTATGAGAGAGAAAATCAACAGGAACACAGAAGACCATCAGCGTAGTGGATCTAACTGACACTTATAGAACACTGCACCCAACAATAGCAGAATGCTCATTCTATTCAAGTGTTCATGGAACATTCATCATGACAACCATGTCCTTCCTAGGTCATACAACAAACCATAATGAATTTAAAAGAATTGAAATCATACAGAGTATGTTTTCTGTCCACAAGAAAATCAATAAAAAGTCAACAACTGAAAGACAACAGAGAAATTTCCAAATACTTGGAAATTAATACACTTTTAAATAATCCGTGGGGTCAAACAGGAAGTTGCAAAAGAAAATTTAAAAATAAAATTAAAAATTGTATAAATGAAATGAAAATACAATATATCAAAGTTTGTACGGTTTATCTAAAGAAGGGCTGAGAGGGGAGATTTATAGCACTAAATCTTTACATTAGAAAAAAGATAATATATCAATAATCTGAATTTCTAGCTCAAGAGACTGGAAAAAGAAAAGAAAACAACAACAAAAAGAAAACAGAAAGAACAAAACAAACAAAAAGCAGAAGTCAATGAAAATAAAAGCAAGAGAGAAAATTAATGAAACAAAAACTCATTTGTCAAAAAAATCAATAAAATTGGCAAACTTATTGACAAAGATATAAAAAGAGATTATACAAATCACCAATGTCAACATGAAAGAAGGGTATCACAGTGGATCTTTCAGGCATTAAAATGATAATGAATAAATACTACAAACAACTCAATCCTCATAAATTTGACAGCTTAGAAGACCAATTCCTTGAAAACCACATCCTAGTAAAACTAAGCAAGATAAAATAGATATATGAATAGTCTTATAACCATTAAAGAAATAGAATTTGTAATACAGTTTCCTGAGAAAGAAATCCCCGGGTTTCAGGTATTTTCAAATAGAGAATTTCTCCAAACATTTAAGGAATTAATAACCAATTTTTATAAACTCTCTCTAGTAAAGAGAAGAGGAGGGAACACTTTCCAACTCATTTTGGAGTAAAGGCAAATATGCCCACTACCACTGCCACCATTTAGTCTTGTTTTGGAGATCCTGGACAATGCTATAACAAAAGAAAAAGAAATAAAAAGTATAATCTACTTGAAAAAACAAAAGAACCAACAAATGATTCAGCAAGTTTTCCAGATACACTTACAAAAATCAATGCTTTCTCTACACCAGCAATAACTGACTAGAAAGATAACAAAAGTAAAATACAAATTACAATAACCAAAAGTAAAAAATATCTAGAAATTATCCAAGACACCAAAAATGCCTCAATGGGAAAACTTAAAAACTCAAAGGAGATTGAAGATCTGAATAAATACAGACACATCCCTTTCTCTTAGAACAATTCAATACTGTAAGATATTGATTCCTAAATTAATCTATGAATGAAATGCAATATCAGACAATTCCACTTGGATAGTTTGAGGAACTCAACTAAATTTACTTAAAAACATACATGAAGGAATAAAAACCTATGAATGGTGAATTCAATTTCAGAGAAAACAAAGGGTGAATGTATCCTGTCAAATAATAAAGGTAGGTTAAAAGACTATAATTTAATAAAGACAGTGAAATTGGCATGAAAACAGCAAAGGAACATAGTAACTTAAAGACTGACACTTGCTTGTATTAGACTTAATATAAGATAAAGTATAAAAATAAATTTAAGGGGGAAACAAGAGATTGCTTAGTGAATGATTTTGGAAGACAATCTCACCATATGAAGAAGAATAAAAATGAAACTGGACTTCTACCTAATCCTGATACAGGGTTAGCCTTCAGATGGATTAAAGACCTAAATATGAAAAATAAAGAACTGAAATCAGTGGGGAGCTAAGAGTGTTGAAAAGTCCTTAACTAAACTTCAAAAGCACAAACTGTAAGGGAAAAAGAAATCAATAGCTTTCATTACAACAAATGCAGGCAGCTAAGATATAGATGACAGTAATGCAACTGCATGAAATTGTAAGGGCTTATTACTTGGCATAAACTAAGAACTCCTAGAAGAATAAACAAGTGGAAGGTAGTAATTCAAATAAAGAAATGAGGAAAAGATATGTAGAGAATATTTTCAAAATAGGAGATCTTAATGAAGGCTGATGAATGAGGAAATGGGGCATAACAATATATAGACTAATACTTGGTTCTCTAGGAGAAATAAAGAGGAAAAGGTTTAAGTGGACTGCCTCTTGAGAGTGTGGCTGAAGGTGGGAACAGCTGGGGTGGAAATCCTTCAATATAATTTGATTTTTAAGTTTTAAAAGAAAAAGAACTAATGTAAAATAGCCTCATCCATATTTTTCAAAAAGTTAAAGGAAATGTCTCACTTAGAGTAATCTAGTCAGTAATAATTACACTGAAAATGCTGCATAAGAACAAAAATTTTTAAATAATTTCAAAAATGATGGCAACATACTGTTTATAAAATAGAAGGATTTAACTAGGTAAGGATAAGTGTTTGACAAATAAAAAGCAGGTCTAACAAATCTTATATAGCAATTAAATATATCATGTTTTAAAGATATTTTTGGCATATTACAAGAACACAAAAATACATTGAGCAGAGAAAATTAAGATTGCAAATGGAATAGGTATGACATGCAAAAGTTAGAGTGTATAAAAATCAGTTCAGTTCAGTCGCTCAGTCGTGTCCAACTCTTTGTGACCCCATGGACTGCAGCATGCCAGGCCTCCCTGTCCATCACCAACTCCCAGAGCTTGCTCAAACTCGTGTCCATCAAGTCGGTGATGCCATCCAACCATCTCATTCTCTGTCATCCCCTTCTCCTCCTGCCTTCAATCCCTCCCAGCATCAGGGTC
>NW_011494629.1:1438536-1458822 GCF_000754665.1 Bison bison bison
TGTCCATCACCAACTCCCAGAGCTTGCTCAAACTCGTGTCCATCAAGTCGGTGATGCCATCCAACCATCTCATTCTCTGTCATCCCCTTCTCCTCCTGCCTTCAATCCCTCCCAGCATCAGGGTCTTTTCCAAGGAGTCAGTTCTTCGCATCAGGTGGCCAAAGTATTGGAGCTTCAGCATCAGTCCTTCCAATGAATATTCAGGACTGGTTTCCTTTAGGATTGACAGGTTTGATCCCCTTGCAGTCTAAGAGACTCTCAAGAGTTTTCTCCAACACCACAGTTCCAAAGCCTCAATTCTTTGGTACTCAGCTTTCTTTACGGTCCAACTCTCACATCCATTCATGCCTACTGGAAAAACCATAGCTTCGACTATAGAAGCTTTGATATAGAAATACAAACCAATAAATGTTTGGGGTGGGGCAATAAAACAATGGTAATTTATTCTCTCAGAGTTCTGGAGGCCAGAGTCCAAAAGCATGATGTTGGCAGGTCTGCACTCCCTCCGGAGGCCTTGGGGGAAGATCACCAACATCCAGCAGCTGTTGGTCATCCCTAGTACGCCTTGGCCTGTAGCTGCATCACTCTAATCTCTGCTTCTGTCTTCGTGTCTTCTGTCTCATCTCCCCTCTCTCTCTTCTGAAGATACCTGTCATTGGACTTAGGTACCCCCCCCCTTTTTTCTAAATAATTTGAAACATTCACAGATTCCTGGAATTAGGATGCAGAAGCATTTTTCAAAAATTAATTTTTAAAATTGAAGTTTAGTTGATTTACAATATAGTGTTAGTTTCAGGTATACAGCACAGTGATTTGTAAACTAAATCTTTTATTTCTAAAGTACTTTATAGATTCCAAAGCATTTTCCTTTTGAATTTGAATTAATATCAGCTGAACATCACTCCAGACAACTTACTCTGGAGATAAATATGTACCAGTGAAAGGGGCATCTAAGATCCTTAGGAGCCTCAGACACATATCACCAAGAGAGAGAGCACAATGAAAATGTGATCTTGCATGAAAAGATGTGTGATTTGAGATTTGAGCGCACAGATGTTGGAACCCAAATACCTGGATTCTATCTAGATTCTACCTCTTTCTGGCTGTGTGATGATGGGCAAGTCACTCCACATCTCTGTATCTCAACTTTCTCAACCATAAAACATGAAGTCAATTATCCCCACCTCACAGGATTTCCTTGAGGACGAAAAAGAGGTTAGAACAGAATCTGGTATATTCTAAGCCTTCAGTTAAGGATCACTGTTTTCCTTGGTCTGATTTCTGACAACCAGAAGGTCTTTCTGACAACCAGAAGGCCAAGAAAGAGCCTTCTGGCCTTTCCAGGGTCTTTTTCCTGGTAAGGACAAGGAAAGAAGGAGGGGATGTTGTTGGGTCTGGGTTCTGAACACACTAGTGCAATTTTGTCACGTTTTATTTATTTATAATATTTATTTATTTTCAGCTGCTCTGGGTCTTCGTTGCTTTGCATAGGCTTTTTCCAGTTGCAGTGAGAGGGAGCTACTCTAGTTATGGTGCATGGGCTTCTCAATGTGGTGGTTGCTCTTGTGGCAGAGCGCAGGCTCTAGGCATGTGGGCTCAGCTGTGTGGCATGCAAGCTCAGTAGTTGTGGTTCATGGGCTCTAGAGCGTGGGCTCAGTAGTTGTGGCACATGGGCTTAGTTGCTCCACAGCATGTGGAATCTTCCTTGACCAGGGATCGAATCCATGTCCCCTGTGTTGGCAGGCGGATTCTTATTCATCGTGCCACCAGGGAATTCCTTGTCAGATGTCTGAAGCAGAGATTCAGCCATCATTTGAGGAGGTGTTTTACTCCCCCAGGTCTCAGGCTGCTCCCTAAAGCTTCTGAGGATCCTGAGAAATACCTCTCACTTCTTTTCAAGTTTTTTGTGGGTGGCTGAGGGAAGTATAGCAGACAGTTGAAGAAGAATGTTTTAATTTCTTGTCTAGCTTTTACCCATCGTTCCACCCTGCTCTCCTTTTCATTTTGTTAGGATGTTTTACTTTACCTCATTTTCCTAGTGCTCTGGCACTGCATGGTACTCATTTAGTTCTAGAATCCCTCTGCGAGGTAGGCAGAACTTGTAAGACTGTGGCCATACTACTGATGAGAAAGCCAACTATCATAGAGTAAAGCTATTTGCTCAGGGTTGTACATGGCTATGACTTTCCAAGTGATGCGAGTGGTAAAGAACCTGCCTGCCAATGCAGGAGACATAAGATACTCAGGTTCTATCCCTGGATCGGGAAGATCCCCTGGAAGAGAGCATGGCAATCCACTCCAGTATTCTTGCCTGGAGAATCCCATGGGCAGAGGAGCCTGGTGGGCTATGGCCCATAGGGTCACAGAGCTGGACACAACTGAAGTGACTTAGCATGCATGCACGTATGTGCCTGTGAGAAAGAGCCAATGCCATGAGTCTGTACCAAGAGCTTACTGCTCTTGTTCTAGAATGTCTTCACTCAACGTTTATTGTGTCAATGAGGATCTGGTTGCACTGATGCAGGGGGCAGGGGGGACAAAGATGAGTAAATATAGTTTTTTCCTGCAGAGCTTCTAACCTAGCATGCTCAGAAGAGGCTTCCATTAACATAGCTGTGTGGAGCATTTGATGTCACCAGGCAGTTTGCACCCCAGACAATAAAGGTCTCTATCAACATGTTTGAAGGCAGTATGATGCAGACACAACCACTCTGATTTTAAAATATGGTAACCTGAATCTTACAGTCTTCTGCAAGAAAAAAGTGAAAGAATGTCAAAGCATATTTTGAACTAGAGAAAGATAGGAGACTTGTTCTACCAGACAGGGACACATATCAGAAATCAACAACAGTTGCAGTGTTCTGATGTTGGCCAAGATAAGACAAACAAGCTCACAAAGTAGCTACGGATCCATAGGAAGAAGTATTTGAAGGAGAAAGGACAACTTTCTTGTAATTCTGGAGTGTGGACACCTCTTTTTAGCAAGCCAGAATTTCTAGGCCGTATGGAAGAGACTGGCAAATTCGATAGCATAAAAATTTGAAACAGCTGTAAAGAGAAAAATAACACAAGAACAGCAAGAAAAGAGAAAACCTGTCATATAGATACCTGACAAAACTATTTGCTGGTATTTATACAAAGAAAGATTTTGCAAACTCCTGGGCTCAAGATTCCAGTTCTAGAAGTCCACATCATGGAAATTCCACAAAAGCACATTGTTACATGTCTGAGGATGTTCATTTCAACATTGTTTGCCATAGGAAAAAAATAAGATATTTAAATGTCTAAAAAAGAAAACTAGTCAAATAAATTGTGACACATCCAAACTACAGAATACTCTGCCAAAGTAAATGGAATGAGGTGCCATCACAGAAAAATTCCTACCTTAAGTCAGAACAAGAACTATGCAGTTGTTCTGTGCTTTTAAAAAATCCACTTGAATACAGGTATATATGCAAATAGTAATTGTTTCTGGAGGATCTCCAACAAACTTTGAAAAAGAGTTACCCTTGGGCAGTGGAATTGGGTGGAAGTAGGATTTTCAAGTTTTATTCTTCGTGCCTCCTTGTATTTTGGATGTTTAATTTGAACATATAATCACTTGTGTAATTTAAAAAATGTAAACAACAAGAAAGCAAGGTTCTTCATCCCCAGGGATGAAGAATAAGAACTTTGCATGTCCATTTAAGCTGGGGAGTCAGACGAGTCAGGAGGCCAGCCAGATGCTAAGGGACAGGAAACAGATGTGGAAGAACAGTGGGCCCCGAGCACTCACAAATCCCCTTATTGCTCAGTTCTAAGCAGAGACTGCAGAGAAGGCAATGGCACCCCACTCCAGTACTCTTGCCTGGAAAATCCCATGGACGGAGAAGCCTGGTAGGCTGCAGTCCATGGGGTTGCTAAGAGTCGGACACGACTGAGCGACTTCACTTTCACTTTTCACTTTCATGCATTGGAGAAGGAAATGGCAACCCACTCCAGTGTTCTTGCCTGGAGAATTCCAGGGACGGGGGAGCCTGGTGGGCTGCCGTCTGTGGGGTTGCACAGAGTCGGACACGAATGAAGTGACTTAGCAGCAGCAGCAGCAAGCAGAAACTGTGTCAACTGCATAGGGTGAACGAGGGTTTCCTCTTCACTTGAATGAAAGAAATCAAGAATATGGAAGAGGCAGATGTGACAGCCATATAGAATGATGTATCACCTGCAGGTCTGAGGCCCTGGAGCTGTCCTAACTCAGCTCAGCTCAGCAGCAGCAGTGTCAGGATACTCAGAGACATCTCTGATCATCCCGGTGGAGGACTCAGGCCTGCCTGCATGAGGCAGCCTACTAGGAGGCCTGGCCTCCAGATCTCACTTACTAGTTCTGGGCTTGTGAGCTGAGGAAGGGCTGAGCTGCAAATACAAGTCTTTCTTATCTGGGAGGAGCTGGGAAACCAAACAGCATACCATACTTTATCCGCCTTTCACTTTTGGTGCCATCAGTGACTGAAGAAACGCACTGGGAATTTGAACAGAGGGTTTCTCTCTTCAGCTCTAGTCGCCAGGATGGGTGGGGCACTTTCTCAGGTTTCTATCAGTCCCTGTGTGGGAGATGAGGGGTGGGCCTGGAACTGACTGCCAGATCTGGATTCTCAACAGAACGTGTAGGAAGCTGGTTCTAAGCCATGTATGTGAATTAAGGAAGCAGAAATACCTTTCTTGGAAATCTTCAATATTTGGAGTGGCTTCTGTAAACCAGTTGCAGGAAAAAAAAATCACAGACCTGGATGTTATGTGAGTCCCAAGTCCTTCTGGAATGACTTCCTACTGGAACATGTAAGCGGGAAGATAGGCAAACTTTTTGCCAACTTGTATCATTATTATCATTCCTAACAACATATATTTTGTACTCAGTACACATCAAGTGCACTTTGAAGTATTTGCATGTATCGTCGTATCCAGTTCTCACAATGGCTCTACGGGCTGCAGCACAGTTACTCTCATTTTACAGACGGAGAAACAAGGCGCAGTCCGTTTAGGTCACTGTCCGGGCTCACACGGGCGGCAGGCGGTGATGTTGGCCCTTCTAGGTGTCCAGACTCTGGGGCACCCTCTGCACTGTGCGTGGAACCCTTGGCCTCCTCGGATGTTGCAGTCTGTGGAATAAATGTGAGAGGAAAACGGGGCCTGAGGTGATGCACAGCATGGGGAGTGCCTCCAGGGAAATTCTTGGATGCTATTAAGCAGGGGAGAGATGGCTTGGGATCTGGGGGGACAGAATCACTCAGAGGGTAAATAGCAACAATCAGGGGAATGGAACCCAATCTTCGAAGTTTTCTGGCTTGTGAATTTTCATCAAAATAGGATACTGATTGGTGTGAGTCACATTCCCTGTGGGAAAGTGTGCACAGGTAGTTCTTTCTCAGTGACAGAGGTCTCTCTGGAGCCAAAGAGAATTTTCCAGCTTGGCTTGGGAAACACTGTGACAGCAGGAGGATTTAAGATAATTCAAATATAGTCCATCAGCCCAACTCTATTTCATAAAGAACTTGTTCAGTGAGGAGGAGGGTCCTGTCCAAAGACTCATGGCTACTGAGCAGATAAGCTAGGACCAGACCCTCTTCTGCTTTCAAATTAGCCTTGAGGCTTCCTGTTCTATTTTGGCATACTGCCCTCTGCTGCTGAGACCTGCCACCCCATCCATGTCGTGGACTTCCAGATGTTCATCAGGGACAACACAGATAAGAACACATTTGCTGAAATGACTGGAAGAGTCAATTGATTAGTAATTACATTCATTATCACAGATTTGTACTTGATTCAGTACTGCTGTTGTTCAGTCGCTAGGTTGTGTCCGACTCTTTGTGACCCCATGGACTGCAGAACGCCAGGCTTTCCTGTCCTTCACTAACTCCCGGAGTTTGCTCAAACTCATGTCCCTTCAATTAGTGATGCCACCAAGCCATCTCATTCTCTGTTGCCCACTTCTCCTGCCCTCAACCTTTCCCAGCATCAGGGTGTTTTCCAATGAGTTGGCTTCGCATCAGGTGGCTAAAGTATTGGAGTTTCAGCAACAGTCCTTCCTATGAATATTCAGGATTGATTTACTTTAGTATTGACTGGTTTGATCTCCTTGATTCAATGCTTTCTAGTATATTCAGAGTTGTGCATCCATCACCACAATCCTATTTTAGAACATCTCCTGCAAAGGTCCCCTGTGCTGATAAGTTTTCATCAGTCAATCTCAACCTCACCCCCAGTTGCAGACAACCACTAACTTTTTATATCAGCTTTCTATGGACATTGAATATGCATAGAATTACATAATTTCATGGTCATTTTCATCTGTTTTTTTCCAAAAAATTTTTTGACTTTTTATTGCTAACTTGTATTCCATTTTATGAATATATCACTTTCTGTTTATTCATTCAATCATCAGCTGGCAGACATTTGGATTGATTTATGCCCATTATGAATAGCGCTTCCCAGGTGGTGCCAGTATAAAAGAAAAACCTGCCTGCCAATGCAGAAGATGTAAGAGATGCAGCTTTGATCCCTAGGTTGGGAAGATCCCCTGGAGGAGGGAACGGCTACGCGTCCAGTATTCTTGCCTGGAGAATGAATGAACAGAGGAACCTGGCAGGCTACAGTTCATAGGGTCAGAAAGAGTTGGACATGACCGAAGCGACTGAGCATGCACACACGCATGGCAAATTTATGTTAAACTGAAGAAGCCGCCAGAGTGTTTTCCAAAATAGTTGTACCATTTTGCCTTTCCACCAGCTATGCATGGGGTGTCCAATTTTTCCATATCTTGATGACGTTTGGTATTATCTATCTTTTTGATTACAGTCATTCTAGTGAGCCTGTAATGGTATCTCGTGGTAGTTGTAATTTGCACTCCTCTGATGACAAATCAGATCAAGTACATTTTCATGAGTTTAGATATTTGAATGTCTCTCTTGGTGAAACGTCCAGTCTTTCACCATTCTAAAATCATACTTTTTCATTTCTTATTTTGGAGTTGTGCTCTTTACATTCTTTATGGATACATATCTTTTCTTATATATGACTGGCAAATATTTTCTCACAATCTGTGGCTTATTTCATGTCTTTCAAGCTGTCCTCTGAAGAACAAATTAAACAAAAAAATTAATGAAGCCTATATTTACCTATTTTTTTCTTTTATGGCTTATATGGCTTATGGCTTTTGGTATTATATCTATGTTTGCCTAACCAAAGATTTGAAATATTTCCTTCTCTGCTTTCTCTTAGAAGTTTTGTAGTTTTATCTTTGTATTTAGGCCTATGGTCCATTTTTCCTAACCTGACTAAAAGTCCCACTTTTCCTGAGCTGGCGTGTCCTATAGACAACAAAAAGGGAGCAGTCGTGTGCGGCTTCTTCCTCCCCTGGGGGCAACCGCTGAGTGGGAACCTGCTCCAAAGCTTTCCACGCTGCTCACCTAGTCACTGCCTTTCTAAACAGAGGACAACTGACAGAGCACTTCAGAACCTCTCACTGTCTCTAAAACAGCAATGTGCATCCTGCTTTAGACTTGAGATATTGTTTCTCAACGTTTCACTTGTTTTATACAATTTTTTTGTTTCTAATAGGTATTTTTTTGTGGTGTGTATTACTGGATTGTGGTCACTCTATAGCTTTAATTTAGGCTTTGTTTTTGGTTCATGTTGATGTGTTTCAAGGATTGAAGTTAAATAATATGTGCTGCTCCATCATTTTTTTCCAGGAACTTCCAATCATTTTTTAAAAGTAGCAATAAAAATCTAGATATTGCAATTTTGACTTTGAAAGGTTACAATCTTAATTTGCTTATAAAAAGAACAGGCCTTGTATTTTTGTAGTCATATGGGGCCAAGGCTTAAATCAGTATGAACCAATGAAATTTCTGATACTATATATTGAGGAAAGGCATTAAGGAATTAAACACCCCCATAACATACACACACACTCACACACACAGACTACCACCCTAGGTCTGCAGAATTTAAAATTAAGAGACCATTCTGTTGAATATATTACATATACAAATAGACTTGATTATCAGGAGTGTAGGTTTATTTAATTAAAAAACAAAACAGAACAGATTCATCCCCCAGAGTACTGTATCTTTTAAAGCAGCAGCAATCACAAGGCACATATGTACAAAATACCTCAAGCAAAATAGAAACCAAACATTAAAAAATATATGTTATCTAAAAAGATGTTGAGGACCATTTGTTAATATGAACATATACTATAAAAATGATATTTTCAATATAATTTTATTCTTTTCCCTTTAACAAGAGATGGAATAATAATGTAATATCTATGTACTATCTTGTGGCACATATCACAAACATTTATATCACCCACTTGGTCTGCTAAAGAAAAAAAACAGCTAAAGCACAGATTAAAAATTGTATTTTCAGTGCTTTCACATCTTTTTCAGATATCTGGAATTCATTAAGCTGAAAAGAAATAAAGGTCTCATTTTCTTTAGCTTAGAAAAGCCCCATGGTTATATGTCCCTAGGCAAACCCACTATACAGAAAAGAATACATTCAAGATATTCTAAAATATCAAGGACATGATTTCCATTTTGGGATGATCACAGTAACCCTCTTCAGAAAACAGATTAGAAATCAACAAAGAATAAATGTAAAGGTCAATTATACTAAAATAAAATAGTATTTGATGTAAATTATTGCTCACTTAGGAAGTATAATGACTGTTCTCTGGTTAGGGATGCTAAGATTCAGTGTTAGAAATGGTGCAACATCATAGTGTATATAAAAATTCTTGGATTCAAATATATTATAATGAAAAGTTTATAATAATTACACAAAAGTGTTCCTTTATATATCAGCCACCACTGAGCTTCACATGACAAAGACTGAAAAACATGTGGTTGGATTAGATCTTCAGTACATTTTGTATCATATATGCTGAAGTGCCTCTAAGTTTTACCGGTGTAGACAATTTTGTCTAATTATTTAGACAAATAGTACTAAATAGCACAATTTAAGGATCAGTTAGACGCTGTCATTAGTTTTTCCTTTAAAAAAAAATTAGATTTTGGGTTTTCGGATGTTTTCCTTTAAAAAGTCACCAGGATCCATCTCATGGTCACACAACACGTTGACATCCACACCGTCTAGAGACACCTTATCGGGTAACTGCAAGGCACCCTCTGCTCGCTCGGCCATGATTCTGAGGCCTGAGCGTGGCGCGTGGAGTGGCCACCAGGTCCCAGACTAAAGCAGCACGGTCTGGGCCACCTCGCTGATCGTGGACGCAGCTTTCTCCAGGTCCTCTTCTGTTTGTTCCACTGTGACCACAACCCTAATGCTGAGAAACCACAGGGACACACAAGACAGTCCAATGAGAGTCTACACAAAGGGTCGGCGGCCATCTGTTTTTGTGTGTAAAGCTCTTCTACTGGAACACGGCCTACAGTCCACAGCCGCTTTCTCACTGCCCCGCCAGGGCTGAGCAGTCGTGGCAGGGACCTTGTGTCCTGAGAACTGCAAGTACTGACTGCCACTTACAGGAGTGACTCTTCCTCCCCGGACTACCAGTGATCTGGTCAAGGTAACCCTGCAGTGGGGCTCTGCCAGAGCTTTAAGCCTACCACTGCAAGCAGGACCAGGTTCAAAGCAGGAAGTCAACATTTCTCAAATTAATGAGTCTGTGGTGTTCACAATTTTAATTCAGTAAGTCATACAGAGTTCTACAATATTTTGATGCAAGGCAAAGGTTTTCAAGTTTTCAAGAAACTAAAGATAAGAAACATCAGCCTGACAGCTCAACACTACCTCTGTGCCTCTTATTCTGCTCTGCAAATATCTGCATCAGCCACTGGACACATACGGGCTGAGGTGGGCTGGGCTTGGAGTCCCGAGGGCACAAAATTAGGGTGGCCCCTGTCCTCATGAAACACAGGCTCATAACTCGGGATGGTATGATTAGAAGAGAGCAGGATCTTCAGGGTGCGTTCCAGCTGCTGCCAGAACAGCCTTCCAGAACCCAGCCTGGTGCTCCATGTCTGCATGGTGCTCTGACTCCATGTGCTCCCTCTTTCCCAGGCTCCCTCTCAATGGTTCCTCTCAAACCTGTGCTCTGGGCTCCCCTGATGCACCTGTAGATCTCCATAACCCTGCATTCCCTGCTGGAAGGCCTCATGCCCACCCCAGCTTGTCTGATACACTCAATTTTTCTGGCTTAACTTATGCATCACCTGCTCTCGGAAGCCTGAGTCCCTCCCAGGCTAGAATTAACCATATCCTCCTCCTCTGTGACCTGTGTCATGACCTTGAACACTCGATGTTCTGGGTATCTACCTCCTTGGACTACCCTGTAAAGGCTTAAGGGCAGAATAAGGATGTTTTGTTCAATGAACACTGATTTTATTTATTTTTAAAAATTAATTTAATTGGAGGCTAATTACTTCACAGTATTATAGTGGTTTTGCCATACACTGACATGAATCAGCCATGGGTGTACGTATGTTCCCCATCCTGAACCCCCTTCCCACCTTCCTCCCCATTCAATGAACACTGATTTTAAATCATGAGTCAAGGTACTTTCCCTGGAGGGCTGCTCAACACTCTCTCGATTTTCCCCACTGATGCTTTGTTTTTCCTTAGGAGTTTAATAAATGTTTGTCAGATTAAGTATCACACACAGTGCTTGGGCCAGAGGTGAGATGACACCACCAACCAGACCATGCCCTTCCCTGCAGGACTGTCCGCGTGGCAGAAACGGCTGCCACAGCACAGTGGCAGGTCGTCACCGGTGGGAACCTGGGCTGTCCCAGTTCAGTCTCGAGATCACAGATGTTTCATTTACTAGAGTCCTGAGGGATTTTCAGTTAAAAATGGGAAAACATCTAGTTTAAGAACAACAGGTGATATACTATTTTTTTAATGATACATATTCTTCCTTATCCTATGATGATCTTTCAAAAAATTTCAAAACATAATATATTTCAAAAGAGCTTAAAGTAGTAAACAAAATGATGCCTCAGGTCATATTTTAAAGTCTACTAACCTCGGAGGGGGGAGGTACTTTTCTTCTTTCTCCAAGTAGCGTGCCTGAGTCAATGCGATGCCTCTGTCCATGCACTGTATGGAAAAGGAGTATACCTGTGACCCCAACTGAAGATGCGTGTGGGTGCTAAGCTGCTTCAGTCACGTCTGACTCTGTGCGACCCTACAGACTGTAGCCCGCCAGGCTCCTCTGTCCATGGGATTCTCCAGGCAAGAATCCTGAAGTGGGTTGCTGTGCCCTCCTCCAGGGGACCTTCTCTACCTAGGGATCCAAACCACGTCTCTTGCCTCCTGCTGGCAAGTGGGTTCTTTACCACTAACGCCACCTGGAAAGCCCAGACCACAGACACTGGTCATTAAAACAGGAAGGTACACTGAAATGTCACCCTCAATAGAAGTTTTAATTCATTTATTCCAATTATAACTACCAAGACAAAATAACTACAAAATCATCCTGAGCAACACTGTTCTACAGAGCCTCCTGCAATGAGGGAGGTGTTTACTCTGCACCGTTCATGGGCAGTCAGGGACCCATGTGGCTTTCGGTCACTGAGACATGGCTAGCGCAACTGTGACACTGAGCTCTGAGTCCGACTTAATTCAAATAGCCATAGGTAACTAGGGATTACCGTTTTAGGGAAAGCAGAGTTAGGACAAGGGCAAACAGGACCAGCAAAGCCCTACAGGCTAACCAAGAGCTGGATTTAATAATGCCAGCAGAATCACTTCAGAAATTGCTCACAGGGAAATGGCAACCCACTCCAGTATTTTTGCCTGGAGAATACCATGGACAGAAGAGCCTGGCAGGCCACAGTCCGTGGGGTCGCAGAGAGTCGGACACACCTGAGCAACCAACACTTCAAATGCCAGCGACACCTCTGATTCCCATGTGCACACTTGGGCACAGTGCTACCAGGCACAGAGAAGTCTGGTATCACACGTTTTTTGAACAGTTTTCCGATACATTTAGCCCTCTGTCAACAATTTTAAAAAATTAATGATATCAAAATAAAAAAAGCATAAAGTCAGACAAGGGTAATGATTTATAACAGTTTCTCTTTGCGGTGATGAAATGTTTTCGAATCAGAGCCTGCACAACCCTGTGAAGATACTAAAAACCACTCAACAGGATACTTTAAAGGGTGAATTTTACAGGTGAATTGTATTTAAACAACAACAACAAGACCCAATCAGAGCAAGAGGTGCTATAAAAGAGAGAACAAACACAGCCAGCCTGTGGCAGCCATCGGCCTGAAGAGGAGCCACTCTGTCAGCTGTGAAGGCAGGTTTTCCTCTGCTAGGAAAAGATAGAAAACAACGGCAGGCAGTGACGTTTGCTAATTCTACATTCTGGAAGTATACTTGGAAAAGTTAACTCCTTCTGCAAACATCTGGACTGGCTCTGCTTCCTGGCTAGTTAAGAAACATTATAAACCATAGCTCAGTTTGTAAAAACAGTTGTTTTGTCAAGCAACTCAACAAAAACTTGGCAGAACCTCCTCTCAGTTCTACAAAGCTTAAAAAAGAGCTACTGTGTCATAATTTTCTTTTCTCTATCAAATACGGAAAAGAAAAGACAAAGAGGAACAAAGGCTTTTAAGGTGGAAGCTGTGATGATGCAAAAACACTGTAAGAACTGCCTCTTCCTTCTTACAGATGCAGCTTTCACAGAGTATTCTCTTCCCTGCTCCAGAGCCTGTTCTCTCCTCATGCAACTCTCAAGATGATTTCCCAGAGACAGCCAGTTATCGATCAGGCCCACAGATACTACTTTGAGATCTGTGAACTGTCCACAGACTCACTTTTTCTTTTAGTTACGAAGATAAGCTATGTTAAGTACAGTATGGAGTCAACTGATTCACATGCCCTCTTCTGAGTCTCCCTCTGGAACAAAGCAGCAGTAAGACTAGCTGTTGCCATGAATGAGAAGAGGACAGAGGTGAGTCTGATCAGAACGGACACTCTGGCACCTAGACAAGGCCCACATCCCATGACACAAATAATGTGTGGAGAAACATTACTATTACCCTGACACCTGGCAGCACAGATTCAGGGCAGGAGCCTCAGAAAGGAACTGTTAGGACAAGCAGGACAAGGAAGCAGAGTGAGTCTGTTTTCATTCGCAAGTATGTATGTATTCACCTAATAACTGGATACTCACTTGAGTTACTATTTCCTGAAGCAGTTTAACATCTCTTTCTCGACACCCAGTGGTCTCTTCCAGTTGGAGGTGCAATGCTGGAGAAATAGACTCCCCCACTACTTTTAGTCCAGGAATGCTGAAAGGGAAACATACAGACGCATAATTCCCCTTCCAAGCTCAGGCTGTGCTTGTGCTTAGTTGCTCAGTCAAGTTCAACTCTGTGTGTCCCCATGAACTGTAGTCTGCCAGGTTCCTCTGTCCATGGGGATTCTCCAGGCAAGAATACTGGAGCGGGTTTCCATGTCCTCCTCAAGCTCAGGTTCCTCACGTATTAATAATCATATGAAGTCTGCATTAATGAATTGACAGAAACTTGGAACTTTCATGGGAAACACCATGTGATGGGATTCTAGATCTGACAAAGCAAGGTAAAAATACATGCTCTGGGCAGTGCTTCCCAGTCTAGGACACCCTGCAGCACAGCTGGGAAGACGGTTCACTGGCTGGGGGGGCCCCCTGGGGTCACATTTCACAGAGAACACAGACATCGTCTCCAGCCTCCCACCAGGTGGTCTGCACACCTCACCCCGCTTGGCTGGGACCGCCCTGCCTCAGTGGGGCCCTCACAGGTCCCACGCGGGTCGTGGGCCCCGGGCTTACAGCTTCCTCTCCTCATCTCTTCTCTCCTGTCCTCCTGCTGGTGCCAGGCACGCCTGGTCCCGGCCCACTGCCACTCCCCTGAGGGCCTCCCTCATCACCCACTCCAGGAAAGCACCTTCAGTTTCTATTATTTTGTTTTCTTCATGGACAACTTATTATAGTTGATAATGTTGCTTCCTTATTTTCTATCTTTAGTTTGTGTCTTGTTTTTCACAAATCACAGGAATGGCTTCTGACACTGAAATTTTATACTCTGACCACCAGCAACGTTCAGGTTGTAAAGCTGCCTGCTTGTGTGCATGTGTTACTTGAATTACAATTACCTTCTTCTTTCTTAGGATTAACAGTACAGAAACCTGCTCTTTCTCAAGGAGAAAGAGAGATTTCTTTAGAGGTGAAAGTCTATATTTTCACATGATTATTATAGATGTTATGAGAACCGCAGGCCATAGTACTTAGTCAGGAATGGTATGATTTTTGACCTATCTCGGGGGACAGAAACCGTAATACATGTCTATTCGAAACTGGGCCAAACATTTTAGATTGCTTTCATTTAGTGTGCTTTACTTGGAAAGATTTGCTTTTCCCTTAGAGTAAAATGAATACAAAAAGTACTTGGTAGCATACTCAATTCCTCAAATATTTTTAGGACTCACCACGCTTTTCCTGAATGACTACTTGTGCCAAATAGCACGTGAGGTGGGGAGGCTAAGATCACCTGCTTTTCAAGCCAGCCTTGAACATCATTAACTTATGCCTACTTTCTTTACATGTAATACACCATGCTGCTGCTGCTGCTGCTGCTAAGTCGCTTCAGTTGTGTTTGACTCTATGCAACCCCAGAGACGGCAGCCCACCAGGCTCCCCCGTCCCTGGGATTCTCCAGGCAAGAACACTAGAGTGGGTTGCCATCTCCTTCTCCAATTCATGAAAGTGAAAAGTGAAAGCGAAGTCACTCAGTCGTGTCCGACTCTGAGAGACCCCATGGACTGCAGCCCACCAGGCTCCTCCCTCCATGGGATTTTCCAGGCAAGAGTACTGGAGTGGGGTGCCATCGCCTTCTCCGAATACATCATGCTAGGATCTCTCAATAAACCAGGCTGCAGATTTGAATGGAACCTTAGACTCTAGGACTTCTAGAATACTGGGAAACCTTATAGATCAGTTGTTTACTAATGTAGAAACTAAGTAATATGCTTTCAAAACCCATTTCCTAGGTGAATTTTGAATGTATTAAACTGTATACAAAGAAGTATCAATTATTTTAGGTCATATACTCTCAGAGAGAACTGAATATATTACTTTCCAAATAGCATTTCCTATGAATAAAATGGCCTGGATTTTCCTTGTTAATAACAAGGCACCTAAAAGCCCAATCAAGCTTCCTATTTGATCAAATGGGCTCATTTCACATGTTGGGTGGAGCAAGCTGGTGGGAGAGGAATGAAACAAAATGGCCTCTTTCTGGCTGCCTGGATACTGATGCGTTAAAGTTTAACTAAAACCAATGGACACAGTTATAACTCGAGTTCAAAAACTTAGAAGCTGTGTTTCAGAGCCTGAACGGAGAAGGCAATGGCACCCCACTCCAGTACTCTTGCCTGGAAAATCCCATGGATGGAGGAGCCTGGTGGGCTGCAGTCCATGGGGGTCACTAAGAGTTGGACACGACTGAGCAGCTTCACTTTCACTTTTCACTTTCATGCATTGGAGAAGGAAATGGCAACCCACTCCAGTGTTCTTGCCTGGAGAATCCCAGGGACGGGGGAGCCTGGTGGCTGCCGTCTATGGGGTCACACAGAGTCGGACACAACTGAAGTAACTTAGCAGCAGCAGCAGCATACTTAAAAAATCTTTTTGAAGACCTTATTATCTACCATTTTTTTTTAACCAAATGGAAATCCTAAGCATTGATTTAAGTCCCATGGACAGGACAGTCAACAATTCAGACATGGTCTCTATCATGTGCTTACTGTGGGGAGAGCACTGGGCATGAATAATTATCTGTCGGAATTTAAGGACTTCAAGATTCCAGCAAGGACTCAAACTAGCATAGGCCATTGACTTCCTCTCCCAAATGCAGCCTCAGAGATGACAGCAGCAAATCTCTGATCAGAAGAGATTTAGAAAATTACTTAGAACTGAATGTTGGAAATACTGCCTTTGAAAATGTTTATATTTAAGACATTTACTGGAAAATAATAAAACCAATAAGCTAAATGTAAAAAGCTAAAAAAAAAAAAAAAGAATAAAATCAAAATTCAATGAAACAGGAAGGTAGGAAAATAAGGGGAAAAAAAGATCAATCAAAGAAAACAAAATCAAACTTAAAAAAAATGTGCTGGGCAAAAATCCTGGAAAAAGGAAAAATTACAGAAACAGAAAATAAAAAGAGGAAATAATACAGACATAGGAAAGATAATCATAGACTACATGCCCAACCCAAAGGCCCCAACTCCAGAGAGTCTGACAGAGGAGTCTTGTTCAACTCTGAAGAAATAAATCATCAAGCCTGGTCTTACACAGTAGCTCCATAATACAAGACAGTGGAAAAATTATTTCACTGATTCTTAGGTTACGTAAGGCTGTTGGAACCAAAGATTGTAGCCCCATTTAAATCACAGATATGGATATAAAAATTCAAAATTTTAACAGTGAAGAAAAACATACTATAATCAAGTAGGGGTTTACTCAGGAATACAAGGATGTTTTAACATCAAAAAATACACTCATGCCTTTGAGTGACAGGCACATGGCTGGGTAAGGTGCAGGAGCAGAGGTGGGTTTCAGTAGTTTCAAGTGTACATGAGAGGTGAGGATGCAGAGAAGGCTAAACAGTGGGGAAAAGACTGACTACACAGAGAAGCAGAGCAACGGGCTAGTTGCTACAAGAGAGTGTGGGGTCATGGGAAAGAAAAATTTAAGACAGGGCAGAGCTAATCAAATGACTCAGGAAATGGGAGAGACTGCAGAGAAAGGAGAGGAGACAATCAAAGGCACTCGGTTTTAAGAAAGAAGAGCTATGATGGATGGAGGAACACTTCTCTGGCTGTAACAGGAGGGAAGGCTGGCTTGGATACCTGCAGGTGTACAAGTTTGTGAGGGAAAATGAAGCAGTTCCCAAGTGAAAGCATGAGACAGGGCTGTCAGCTAAAAGTGGGTGGAGTGAGACAAGGGTGAGGGATTTTAGAGAGGAGAAGTGTGAAAGAGCTGGGAACAATGGAGGATTGGACTTAAACATATTAACACTGCTAGACAGAATAAAGGGCATCTGAGGCATGTGTTCATGAGCTGACAGTGACTCCGTGGTGCTGGGCTGAGCAGGTTTATTAATATTTCATAAACCAATGTAACTGGAAACAATAACAACAATATCTCTCTACCATAAATCATGCAAGAACTTTTGCTATGATCATAAAGTCAGATCCAGACTTTAATTATTTCTGCCCCTATAGTATCTGGAACATCTGTGACCTGCTTATTTATCAACTGTCTTTTTCTTTTAGAAAAGTTTCTAGATTCCATATCTGGGAATAGGGATAGGACTTCCATGACTGAGAAGGCAGGTTTCAGCTTGGAAAGGCAAAAAGAAACACCACAGGCAAGGTGAGATAATTTTCTATAAGAGCCTGAGGATGTCACCAGCCTTAATTCCCCTCTCCCCCTCAATTCTCAAGGAATTTTAAAGAACTACTCTTGTATAGTTAATATAAACAAAAATAAACAGAATACACATAAGGTTCACTTCACTTTCACTAGTTTAAGTAATTTAAAATAAAAGAATAATTTTCTAAAAAGTAACATGGACAGTATGAACCCACTGTCATCTAATACATCCTTGTATCCCTACAGATGTGCAGAGATTCTCCAATGTTTATCAGTTATTTCTGGTGGTCAAATGTTCTGTTATTTGTTAGTTTTCATCTTTATCTTTTGTCCTGCTTTAATTATTTTACTAATGAACTTATTATCATTTTTAGAAAAACAAAGCTATGATTCTTTAAAACAATGGCAAAATGGATGTTTTGGATTCACACAAAAAGAAATTTGAATGAACTGTGTTTTTGGTTTCTTGGCTGCAATTTAGTCAAACTGACCCAGCCGATTAAATGCACTCAAAACCAAAGAGGTGACATTCAAAATTTTTCATGAGTTGTTTGAATGTGGTGAAGATAAACTTCAAGATGGTTGAAAAGGTAACTCACCCTTGTAAAGCTTTATGAATTCGTTTGCATTTTTCCTTCAACACTGCAAAAATACCTGAATGAAACAAATACATTTGATAGTACATTTGGAAAATTTGGTATTACTAATCTAAAAATGTTTTTAAAGACCCAGTTCATCAATTTATTTTAATTAATTAATTTTCCTTTTGGCCATGCCATGTGGCATGCACGATCTTAATTCCCCAACCAGGGATGGAAACCATGCCCCTGCAGTGGCAGCGCAGAGTCTTAACCACTGGACCACCAAGAAGTCCCTAGTTCATCACTTTCAAATGCTGCAAATCCTTCTGCCTACTAGTAACACACAGACAGCTGTTAACTCCTCTGAAGACGCCCAACTTTCATCTCTGGCACATACTAGCTGGCACCTTCTCACCCTACTTTCAGCAAAATCCGGGAGGTTTTCAACAACAAAACAAAGGCTCTTTTTCTTACCAAGATTCTATAAATTATCTAGCTAAGAATAAAAGGGTACAAATCTGATTTCTGGACCCTAAAGAATTTGGGAAAACACAGACACTGTGTTAATGTTTATGATCTCTTTCTTGATACTTTTGCTTTCTTTTAAGGAAATTTCACAAGCTGAAATATCGGAGGAGATGAGAGTGGCGGGCTACTGATAAGCAAGCATATGACTATGCACAGAGAAATGTTCACTTTTACTGATTCTCTGAATTAAAAAAATCAACGCTGAAACTTTAGAAATTTAGAAAATTTAAACTTTACAAAACCCAGACCTGCTCTTGCATTTGTGTTTTAGCCCTTGGTGAGGAGGTGTTATCACAGCCTAGAATCACATTTTAAATTGAGTCACCTGCCCATTAAGCAAGCTTTAATGGCTGGTAAACCAGTTTGACTTTGGTACCAACTCATGGTTCAAAGGCTGGAGGGGACAACCAGACAACAGCTATAAAATTATATGTACCAAAAATTAGCATACTTCAGCAAATTTCTCTAAACTAAATCACCATGACTGGCCCAGAGGTAACCCTCCTGTTTCCGGCATCTTTGCCCACCAAAGGAGCCAGCTGTGCTGTGGCTCTGGCTTCATCTCCAGAAACGAGAGAAGCTCTATACCAAAACCCTGGGGGCAGGGACAATTTCTTCACCATCATCCTTCCCATAGGTTGCCAGATAATCTAATTCTGAGCCAGAGCTTTGTCTAGGAAATAATTCCCTCTAGCCAATTTCTCAAAAAAGCAAACCAGGAGCATGGCTAACATAACCTGTGACATCTTTGATTTCCTGGGATTAAAGGTTATACCTGGATTCTCTTCCATGATGTTGAGAGCCTCAATCGCAGCAGCAGCTAACAGGGGAGGTAACGAAGCTGAAAAGCAGTATCCCTGGCCAGAAAGTCGCTGAAAAGAAACAAACAAGTCACAAAGCATATATTTGGTGGGGGGTGGCGGGGACAGAGAGGCTAAAAAAATCTAAAGGCACTAAATCTCCATACCACCTACCAAAAAGTGTGTACAACTGCTAAGGTGGTAAAACCCAGGCATGTACAGAAGTTATCATGTAACAAAAACAAAACCTTTTTTTAAAAAGGGAAACAATTTCTAAATGTAAATATTTTGAGTGATTCTTTAAGAAATCTATTTCTAAATAAAAACTGTATGATAAACTAAGAATGAAATTTTGCGAAAACAGTTACATGTTTGGGTGACTCAAATGGAGCAGTAAATTTCAGTTTTTGCTCTTTGTTTTTAAAAAGAACCCACCTGAACAAGTGGTGCTGGGAAATCTGGTCAACCACTTGTAAAAGAATGAAACTGGACCACTTTCTAACACCATACACAAAAATAAACTCAAAATGGATTAACGTAAGACCAGAAACTATAAAACTCCTAGAGGAGAACATAGGCAAAACACTCTCCGACATACATCACAGCAGGATCCTCTATGACCCACCTCCCAGAATATTGGAAATAAAAGCAAAAATAAACAAATGGGACCTAATTAACCTTAAAAGCTTCTGCACATCAAAGGAAACTATTAGCAAGGTGAAAAGACAGCCTTCAGAATGGGAGAAAATAATAGCAAATGAAGCAACCGACAAACAACTAATCTCAAAAATATACAAGCAACTCCTCCAGCTCAACTCCAGAAAAATAAATGACCCAATCAAAAAATGGGCCAAAGAACTAAATAGACATTTCTCCAAAAAAGACATACAGATGGCTAACAAACACATGAAAAGATGCTCAACATCACTCATTATCAGAG
>NW_011494629.1:1458949-1474569 GCF_000754665.1 Bison bison bison
CCAGCAACCCCACTGCTGGGCATACACACTGAGGAAACCAGAAGGGAAAGAGACACGTGTACCCCAATGTTCATCGCAGCACTGTTTATAATAGCCAAGACATGGAAGCAACCTAGATGCCCATCAGCAGATGAATGGATAAGAAAGCTATGGTACATATACACAATGGAGTATTACTCAGCCATTAAAAAGAATACATTTGCATCAGTTCTAATGAGGTGGATGAAACTGGAGCCTATTATACAGAGTGAAGTAAGCCATAAGGAAAAACATAAATACAGTATACTAACGCATATATATGGAATTTAGAAAGATGGTAACAATAACCCAGTGTACGAGACAGCAAAAGAGACACTGATGTATAGAACAGTCTTATGGACTCTGTGGGAGAGGGAGAGGGTGGGAAGATTTGGGAGATTGGCAATGAAACATGTAAAATATCATGTAGGAAACGAGTTGCCAGTCCAGGTTCGATGCATGATGCTGGATGCTTGGGGCTGGTGCACTGGGACGGCCCAGAGGGATGGTATGGGGAGGGAGGAGGGAGGAGGGTTCGGGATGGGGAACACATGTATACCTGTGGCGGATTCATTTTGATATTTGGCAAAACTAATACAGTTATGTAAAGTTTAAAAATAAAGTAAAATTAGAGAAAAAAAAAAAAAAAGAACCCACCTGATGGTCAATTACGAAAGACCTGCCACAGCAGAAACCCCCAATAGATGCCAGTGAGTTCTCCATGTTGGCACTGATAAGATCAATATCATCAATCTGCCAGAAAAGAGGAACAGTGGGAGTTACTTCTCAATTTAAAGAAAAGGGAAAAAAAAAAGGCCAATGTCAAGCTTAGAGACAAAATTTCAGCAGTGATGATGTCAACATCTGGATTCAAACCACCTCTATGAAAATAAAGGATAAGTCATACAAAATCAATTGTTAAAAGGACTGTTGCTTCACAACCCACCTCGGAATGTCTCATTTTATATATACTTTTTTGCATTTTGTCATGCATTGACAATTTATTCACAGAGAATAAAAGATGAAATCTAAAGCTGTTCGATACTAAACATACTCAGAAGCACAAGATAAGATCATTCCTTGCTAAAACAGTGGTCTCAGCTGGCCTTCTCCATAGAAGGTACTTAAGAGAAACAAAAAGGAATCTTTTGAGCATTTTTGGAATGTGTACTACATTCATCTTTTCCACCTTTCCAAAAACGAAATCAATTTATTCAAACATGAAGGCAATAGGTTCTTTGAACAAATTAACCAATTTGGGCAGTGGATAAACCTAATGTGCCCAGTGGGCTCCTGAACACCCACCACCTTTTCAACGGCTCAGCACTCCTTGGGTCCTCACGTTCTGCTCCAGCCCCCGGCACCAAGTTCCATCCTGTGCACAACAGCCATTCAGTAACTACTCACTGGTGGCCATAATAACTGGTCAGATCACATATGGTGTTATTCTAAGTGTTCCACAGATCCAACAAGGAAACCTGTGCTCTCTTATTCTTCTTCATCCTTTCCTTATGAAAAATTCCAAACATATATTGGTATTACAGAATTACCACCAGATTCAATAATTATCAACTTATGGACAGTCCTGTTCTATGAACAGCCCCCTACTGCCCTCTTCATTTCTTTGGAGCAAATTTCGGACTTAACTTGTTTTCATCCATAAATATTTCAGCGAGCATTTCTAAAAGATAGGTACTCTTTCAAAAACATTATCAAAATTTCTTATATGTCAAACATTGAGGGTTCAAGTATCTCTGTTTCACAAACCTTGTTTTCCATGATATTTGTATGAATCAGGATCCAAAAAAAGTCCACACATTCTGTACTTAAGCTCTTATAAATAATATCTCTGAGACAACTGCTAAGAGCAGTCAGAAAACCAGAAGAGTGAAATTATATGGTGCTTTTATCTTCTTTAAAATCTTCATGTCTTAAAAGCTGCTCTACTGTAAATTTTACTTGAATTACATTTCCATTTTTCTTAAATTCTTTAGGGCATTTAGTTGCCAAATGTCAGTCTGTCTCTGGGGAGCATGCTTCAGTCAAGTTTCTGTGATATTCATTCTGCTTTACATTTTTCTCTAGTTCTGTATGGGTAGAGGGATGCAAATATAATTGAAGGTGATTTTATGTTGCATAAGTTCAACTTTTTAACATGTTGTGAAAATTTTTATACACAAGATTTGGAGAAAAGCTTCTTTAACTTGACCACACAGTGGAGGGCAAGGACAGGCTATGGCAGTGGTGAATGAGGACAGACTACAGCAGCGGTGAGTGAGGACAGAGTACACAGTGGTGGGCGAGGGCAGGCTATGCAGCGGTGAGTGGTGACCAGTTGTGCAGATGGGCCCGCGCTGCTCCTCCTTCCTGAAGATCTAGGCACTCACACCACCAAGGGTGGGGCTAACTGAAGCTTATTTTCCTTCAGCAAAAGAAAAACATGACATACTCCAGTTGTCTGGGACCTTGTGGGGCTTTTCTGTGAATACCATATTGGTAAGGGTTTCTGATATTGTACATATTAAAATCATCCCCATATATACATACTACACAGAATATACAATTTTAAATATTAGAAAGAACATCTTTTCACTGCTATAATAAATATTTTCTAAGGACAACTTGAGGAATTCTTACTGATTTTAAGGAAAAAAAAGGTAAATTTAACTGTTTCTAGAGATACTGAAAGCTGGGATCAAATGCTACCTTTTAAACAGAACACAAATCTATGATTAGCCACTCTGAGTTCATAGATTTCAAGGGAAGATGGGGCTCTGGTGTGGCTGAGCCATCCTCCATGGACTCAGTGAAGTGCTGCCAGTGCACACTGATGAGGAGCACTGTCTTGTATCCATGAAACCTGCCCAGCAGGGTGGAACTGCATGGTTACTATATGAGGGAATGTTCCAAAAAAGGAGAGCTTACACTGATTCCAAAATGTTCCGTGACTCCTCGGCCATGCTCTCCCAGGACTCCAAATGAAAGGCTTTCCTCCAGAAAGATTCTTGCTTTATATTTATATTTTAACTTAACCTATGTGGTAAATAAACACAACTTTAAAATACTGATAATTAGCAGTGCACAGAACATATGGTTAAGAACAAAATTAAACCTAAAATAAAAAGGAGAGGAAAAAAACGTACAGTGTATCCTCATTACTGGTGGATTCATATTTGTGAAACTGCCAATTTGCTAAAATTTGTGACCCCAAATTAATACTTAAGGCACACTTGCAGAGTGGTGAAAACTGTGAGTCACCTGGAACACACTTTCCAGGCGAGCTAACAGGCTACTGCTTCAGCTCATACTGTGAATAAGTGTCCTCTTCACGTCTTGTTTACTGCCACATTTTTCACATTTTGTTGGTGATTTTGTTATTTAAAATGGACCCCTAGCACAGTGCTGAAGTCTTGTCTAGTTTTCCTAAGTGCAAGAAGGCTATGATGTGCCTTATGAAAAAAAATGTGTCTTACCTAAGTATCATTCAGGCCAGAGTTACAGTACTGCTAGCCATGAGTTCAATGTGAATAAATCAACAATATATATTAAATAAGGTGTCTTTTAACACAAACACATATAAAACAAGGTTATGTATTGAGCAATGGATGAAAACGTTGTGATGAGAGGCCTGCAGAAAACTAACTCTGTATTTGTCCTAGGAGCAAAAGTTTAGTATTTGATAATTCGGTACTGGCAGCATGTTAACAGAATGTAAGTAAACATACCCACGGGTTTCCCTGGTGGCTCAGACAGTAAAGAACCTGCCTGTAATGCAGGAGACCCGGGTTCAATTCCTGGGTTGGGAAGATTCCCTGGAGAAGGCCATGGCAACCCACGCCAGTATTCTTACCTAGAGTATTTCATAGACAGAGGAGCCTGGCAAACTATAGTTCATGAGGCTGCAAATGACTGAGAGATTAACACACACACTCTCTTCATAGATCAGAACTGCCATAAAAAATGAAAATAACGAAATCTGGATGCTCTAAAATGATTCAATTTAACTCAAATAAAACAGACAGCACAATGCCAATTTTTTAAAAACGAACTGTTTAGGCCTTATAAGTACAGACTTGTAATATATGTGTCAAATATTGGTCTAATTATGCATAGAACTTCCTAGGGAAATGTTGTATACATTCTTTCCTCAGAGGCACTATGTTTCAGTTTAGATTCATTTTTTTAATGCAGAAAAAGTTTTCATTAGTATGGTTTTTAATCTTTTTTTCCCTCCCCCTATGCTTTCTGGCTTGTGCAAAAGTCCTTTCCCATCAATGGTTTAGATGCATATTTATCTATACGTTCTTCTAAGTATTTCATAAATTTTTGGGTGTATACATTGGGAAACACACAAGTATACAGTTTTGTTTCTTTTTTCTCCTTCTGATGTCTAATTGATTTACCCCTTTACAATATGTATGTGATCAGTTTTACAGCTGAATTAAAATATAGTGATTATCAACCACTAAATTTTTATATATGTGACATGAGAAGTTGGGTCATAAATCCTTCCATGACTCAAGTAATCTTCTCTTGTGCCACAATCATACTTTTAATTATCAAATTTTAATTACTAAAAGACTTTTCCCACTGAGACTATAGAACTAATGCACAAAAATATATAAGACTCTTGTATCATGAGTCTCTGATAATTTCTTTTTTAACCATAATCATGCTAATCAATATCAAATTGGGAAGGGATCCCCACTGGGCTTTTAGATAAATTTTCTTAACAATGAACAAACCAATTTGGGGTGAATTACATTTTTTCAACACTGACTCTGTGTCCTATCCATTAATATGAGATATTATCAAATGAATAGTTTCTAAAAACTATGTTTTAGAAAATGTTTAATAATATTATTACAGTACTGGTACACAAACAGACAAGTGTAACAAAACAGGAATCCCTTTGTCAAACCCTAATTTGTATCCTATAATTTTACATATTCAATACTTACTGTTTCTACACTTCATATTTTTTCCATTGGCTATATATCTGCCCATGAACACTGCTTTATTAATGCATTTCTGTAATATACAGTTCTAGTATCCTGTGGCCCACTCTTCCTCCCGCATTATCCTATCAGGCTTTGACACAAAAGGAAGGAGAGGATAAGAAATCATCTCTTTTATTAACATTTTGGATGTATCTAGATTTCCTCAATAAATAGGGAAAAATTTAAAAATAAGATACGAAACTCTTAATTGTAAATCCTTATTCAATTGATGGACTCACAGATTCAGACTTTAATGGTCAAATGCAATGGTGGTTTACTACAGGAAAATCAGTGTAACAAACCATACTAATAGATTGAAGGAAATTACATGATTAACTTAACTGATGCAGAAAAAGCATCTGACAAAACCCAAATCTCGTATGAGAAAAGCACTCAACAAATTAGAAAAAGGAGGAACTTCCTCAACTTGATTAAGGGCATTTATGGAAAACCCACAGCTAAAATCTATTCAACGGTGATGGCCTGAAAGCTTCCCCTTAAATATTAGGAATGAGACAAGGATACACACTCGTGCCACTTATAGTCAACACTGTACTGGAAGTTCTAGCCAGAGTATTAAGGTAAGAAAAGGAAGACAACTAGACTGGAAAGAAGAAGTAAACCTATCTCTGTCCACAGATGACATAATCCTAAATATAGAATAAGATCCACAAAAATAGTATTTCAGCTAATAAACAAGTTCAGCAAAAGTTGTACAAGACCAATACACAAGAGTCAATAGTATTTCTGTAACCAGCAATGAACAATTCAAAAAGGAAATTAAGAAAATAATCCCATCGATAACAGCATCAAAAAGAATAAAATACTTAGGGATACATTTAACCAAAGAGAGATAAGACCTTACAGTAAAAAAAAAAAACCACAAACAGTAATGAGAGAAATTGAAGAAAATAAAAATAAATGGAAACACATTCCTTGTTCATCAATGAAAAGACTCAAAGCCTTTGACTGTGTGGATCACAATAAACTGTGGAAAATTCTGAAAGAGATGGGAATACCAGACCACCTGACCTGCCTCTTGAGAAATCTGTATGCAGGTCAGGAAGCAACAGTTAGAACTGGACATGGAACAACAGACTGGTTCCAAATAGGAAAAGGAGTACATCGAGGCTGTATATTGTCACCCTGTTTATTTAACTTCTATGCAGAGTACATCATGAGAAACCCTGGGCTGGAAGAAACACAAGCTGGACTTAAGACTGCCGGGAGAAATATCAATCACCTCAGATATGCAGATGACACCACCCTTATGGCAGAAAGTGAAGAGGAACTACAAAGCCTCTTGATGAAAGTGAAAGGGAGAGTGAAAAAGTTGGCTTAAAGCTCAACATTCAGAAAACGAAGATCATGGCATCTAGTCCCATCACTTCATGGGAAATAGATGGGGAAACAGTGTCAGACTTTATTTTTTTGGGTTCCACAATCACTGCAGATGGTGACTGCAGCCATGAAATTAAAAGACGCTTACTCCTTGGAAGGAAAGTTATGACCAACCTAGATAGCATATTCAAAAGCGGAGACATTACTTTGCCAACAAAGGTCCGTCTAGTGAAGGCTATGGTTTTTCCAGTGGTCATGTATGGATGTGAGAGTTGGACTGTGAAGAAAGCTGAGCACCGAAGAATTGACGCTTTTGAACTGTGGTGTTGGAGAAGACTCTTGAGAGTCCCTTGGACTACAAGGAGATCCAACCAGTCCATTCTGAAGGAGATCAGCCCTGGGATTTCTTTGGAAGGAGTGATGCTAAAGCTGAAACTCCAATACGTTGGCCACCTCATGCGAAGTATTGACTCATTGGAAAAGACTCTGATGCTGGGAGGGATTGGGGGCAGGAGGAGAAGGGGACGACAGAGGATGAGATGGCTGGATGGCATCACTGACTCAATGGACGTGAGTCTGAGTGAACTCCGGGAGTTGGTGATGGACAGGGAGGCCTGGTGTGCTGTGATTCATGGGGTCGCAAAGAGTCGGACAGGACTGAGCAACTGAACTGAACTGAACTATCATTAAGATCATAAAACTTCCAAGAGCAATCTAAATATTCAATACAACCCCTATAAAAAAATCTCAATGGCATTTTTTACAGAAATAGAAAAGCTGATTTTAACATTTAAATGGAATCTCAAGGTACTCCAAATAACCAAAAGAATCTTGAAAAAGAACAAATATGGAGAACTCACATGTCTTGATTTCAAAGCTTACCACAAAGCTACATGAATTAAGCAATTAAGCATGGTTCTCACATAAGGCTAGATAGACAAATGGAATAGAACTGAGAGTCCAGAAAGGAACCCATATATTTACAGTCAGATGATTTTGACAAAGGTGCCAAGACCATTCAATGGGAAAATAATAGCTTCTTCAACAAATGGTAGAGGGACAAACAGATAATCACATCCAAAAGAATGAAGTTGAACCCCTCTCTCACAGAATATACAAAGACAAGTAAGAACAAAAAGTTAGATAAATTGGACTGTGCCAAAATTAAAGACCTTTGTGCATTACAGGTCACCATCAAAGAAATGGAAAGACAATCTACAGAATGAGAGAAAATATTTGCAAATCACATTATCTGATAAGGGTATAGTATCCAGAATATACAAAGAACTTAACAAAAAAGACAATCCAATTTAAAACTGGGCAAAAGGCTTCTACAGACATTTCTCCAAAGATCAACAACGAGCCAACACAAGAAAAGAGGCTCAACATCATTAATCATTTAAGAAACGATCCTGAGGGATCCTCTGGAGTGACAGAAATGTTCTATATCATGACTGTGGTGCTGGTGATACAGTGGTGTACACCTGTCAGAACACATCAAAGCACACACTTAAAGTAAGTGTATTTTATTATGTATCCATTACACTTCAATAAAGTTGATTTTAAAAAACTCAGTCGTGATTACTCTTTAAATGTCATGGTTGGCATTTATGTTAATCTACTTCCCTAATATGATCAGATTGTGCTTATGATATCTATTAAGCAAAGCAGTGTAGATGTTATACATTTAAAATGGTCATAAACAAAAGGTGTAACTGCCAAATAGTCTGAATTCTCAAATAATTAATAGACATAGTTGCTCACCAATTCTGGAAGAGGGCAAACAGTTCCAGTATTCATATACAATCCTTCAACTATAATGAAACGTCGAGTTACACGAGCCTTGCGAGGATTCTTTAAAAGAAAAAAACAGACATTTTAAACTTTAGTTAACTCCAAATATAAAAATCTGTTAGGTGCTTTCTAGCACTTTCACATTACAAGATGTATTCACCAAGATAAATAAATAGACTAAATTAATTTCAAGTTTAAGGTTTGCAATCCTGTTACTATGAGATGAAAAACAGTGCTTTCTTCTCCTAGGTATGTTTTCAGGTCACACAGCCAATGAGGGCTTCATATACAATCCTTCAGGGCTTCCCTGGTGGCTCAGAGGTTAAAGCATCTGCTGCAATGCGGGAGACCTGGGTTCAATCCCTGGGTCGGGAAGATCTCCTGGAGAAGGAAATGGCAACCCACTCCAGTGTTCTTGCCTGGAGAATCCCATGGATGGAGGAGCCTGGTGGGCTACAGTCCATGGGGTCACAAAGAGTCGGACACGACTGAGCAACTTCACTCACTCACTCAGCCAAAGAGGAGGCCTCACCCACAAATACAAACTGTTTAGAATCTGAGAAAATTTAAAAAAAAACACAACCCTCCAAGCCCAGAATGACTGGGAAGGGACCCAGGGCAATCTTCTGGGGAAGAAGTGGATGTTTTACGTCGTGACAGGGGTCAGGACACCTGGGCTACATAGGCATAGTGAAAGTGAAGTCACTCTGTCGTGTCCGACTCTTTGCGACCCCATGGACTGCAGCCTACCAGGCTCTTCTGTCCATGGGATTTTCCAGGCGAGAGTACCGGAGTGGGTTGCCACTGCCTTCTCCAGCGGATCTTCCCGACCCAGGGATGGAACCCAGGTCTCCTGCATTGTAGACAGCTGCTTTACCGTCTGAGCCACCAGGGAACTCCATACATAGGTATAACCACTGGTCAAAACTGTATGACTAGGATTTATGTATTTCAGTGTCTGTAAATTTTACCTAAAGTAAGAAGAACTATAATGATGATGACAATCATCATCTTCACAGAGATGGGGTGGGAAGTTAAGTGAAGGTTCAGATGACACAAGAATGACAGAATTTTGAAAACAGAGCTGAGAGAAGGGCACAGGGAGCTTCACTCTACTACTATTTCCTCTGAATGTGCCAGATCTTTCAATAATAAAAAGTTAAAAAACAGACAAACCTTGATCTCCCTTGTCAACCAAAAAACAAATGAAACCTTTACCTTTCTTATTTCTCAAAACTGAGTCAAGTGAAACTGACTATGGCTTCATCCAGTGATGTTCAAAGGTGGTGCGGTGGAGGGACTTTTTCAAATAACACATGCCTTTCCACACCCCACTGATCTTTGACACCATTTCTGATTATCTTATCTTCTAAAGATAGAACTCCAGAGGATACAGGTATTTAAGAATCCTAGAATATATGCGCCCATTTATCCTCTAGAAAGGCTGTCACAACTGAAACTCTCATCAGAGCTATAGGAGGACCCTTTGTATCATCACATACACCAGTGTGGCACTGATTACTACCATAAAAGTTTTCCCTAATTGGACAGGCAAAAACCTTTACCCTAATTTCTGTAATTGTTAGTGAGGTCAGACTATGTTTTATTTGCTCAGTTGTTTGTATTTCTGTGAACTGCTGTTTTTAATATACTGTCTTTTTTTTTTCTTAAAGAAGGATTAATATGGGATATGAGAACTCCATAAGAAAAGGAATGAAAAAAAATATGAACCCCAATAAGTTGGGAAATTTTTGACAAAAAAAGTTTGATCCAAATCCAGACTAAACGGCAATATTTTAACTCACTTTCAAAGTAAAAACAAGCATCTAAATAGAAAATATATAAAAATTTAAATATTAAAATAAAATTTTAAAGTATTTATTTCTAAAAATCAAAATGTAAAGTAATTTAGAAAGCTTACTCTCGGCAGGAAAATATGGTAGAATTAATTAGTAAAAAGGTAAAAACTATAAAATGGAAATAAATTTTAAGGTAATTCCTGGTTATTCACTTTAAAAAAGTTCCACAGATTGTAAATCTTATAAAATACATACACACAAAACTTGAGTATGTGGTCTTCCAAATTTGTACAATGTTAACTTGGCAAAATAACTCCACAGCAGACCAGTTCATTGGTCATACTTTCTACGGCAGCGTTCTTCAATATGGTAGCATTCTAATACTAAATCATAATAAGGGGCATCATTTTACAATTTGTAGAAAGAATTCATAGGTGGTATGGTCTCAATTTTAAGCTGTTCCCTAACATCTATAGATTTTTCTAAATTGTATAATTATAAAACACAGCTTATAGCACATCTATCGCAGAATAGCAGAAGAGCAGAATCTATGCATATTCACCACAAGAATGTGTATGATCATGTAGTGCTGCTCCCAGACTATCACCTAAACAAAGACAACTGAATCCAAAAGAAATAAAACAAGTATCTAGAAAAATGGGAATTAACACAAAATTAAGAATGTGATGAGCATCTTTATCAGTTACTCTAGCAATGGATGAGTTGCAGTGGAAAAGTCCACTTGAAAGTGGTGTTTCAAATCACGAATCTGGTGACCAGGTTATTAGTACATCTACATACAGTGGTTCCCACTGCAGAACCACAGACCAGAACTACCTTCTCCATCCCTGTTGTCAGGGGCAAATAAATGCTAATTCTAATGGTGATGCTTTGAATACATTTCCTCTATTTCCTCCTTTATCAGAACAATAAGGAGCAAGTTCCACTCCCCCAATTCCCTCTCTGCCCCAAGGACCTACGCAGGTGCTTGAGAAGTGTAAACAGGCTGCAGGAGGGAAGGAAACCATGCTTGAGGCAGTTGCTTCCCATAGGAAGCAGTCGCTCAGAGCTCTGGGATGAGGCTGGGGTCAGAAGTCTCACATAAATTCATAGATTAAGATACGCTGCCACTGTTTTTTCCAGTGGACTGATACATGATTTATTCTGATATGAATAAGTGTGTTTTGAATTCACTAGGTATATCCTGTTAACACTGTAATGAATTCTGGTGTTATTTCTGTAGAGTTGAGTATATATTCCTCCATCTCCAAAGTGCATGCTGTTTTTCTTTTTCTCTTTTTAGAAAGCTGCCTAGATACAGTTTTTCCAAATTCGCCACATATAATGATGACAATGATGAGGCAATTACTATCAGACTTGGCTTTCTAACCTGAGGTACATTTAATAAGCAAGAACACTTTTATTTATTACCCAAATGTGATCCACAGGCAAGTTTTCATTACAAATTACCATTTCATTTATAATTTAGCTGGTTAGAAAGTACTAAAGAACTGTATAATTTTCTTCAAAAGAATCATACCTTTTGATCTTCAATCTCTTGTTCTTTTAGTAGTCGCTCCAGGTCGTCCATATCATTATGGTTAAACACCTTAATGTCACTACGTGATGCCTGTAATCCCTTCTGAATAGCAAAGCAGGCAGCTTTATCTCTGCAAGAAAGACAGACCCACCAGGATGGGGTTTAAAGAGTCTTGTCAACATTCGCAGAAAAGGAATGCTTGTTTTTATAACTTGACCAACATCCACTTGTTAAACTGAAGAGGGTAAATAGATAAAATATGTTTGAACATTAATACATCATTGTTTGCACTTCACTCTGCCAAGTCTTTCCACCTAACTACCATACTGATTCTGTTCCAAGAACCATATTCTTGCCATATTTTGCTCTTTGAAAAATGAGCACGCATCTTACTGTATGGATATTCACAGTAATTTTCTCATTCTGAAAACTAAATGAAACATTGATGTATCTTATCATCAATAACATCTCTGATTTGACTGGCCACCACTCTGCCATTACTTTGCCATGAAAATGAATACTGGACTGTTGACTCTATATAACCCAGGGGAGAATGCTGAGTCATATAGATTAAACTTCAGTACGATCTCCCAAATTGAGTTATTTGTGGTGAGAGGGTGGAAAATAGTTTTTGGTTTTTTTTTTTGGAATACAGTTTTTAAATTAAGTGTATTATTTAAAACTTCAAACAAGACTTCTACTTCTGGGGAGAAAGACATTATTAATTTTTCCTATTTTTCTCTCTGGGTAAAACCAAAAATCCTTGACATTGTATATAAAACAAATATAAAACAATACTGAAAAATAAGAAAAAGCACACAAGCAAGGGATGTAAGAAATGACATGGACAAGAAAGCAGTGGTACATATACACAATGGAGTATTACTCAGCCATTAAAAAGAATGCATTTGAATCAGTTCTAATGAGGAGGATGAAACTGGAGCCGATTATACAGAGTGAAGTAAGTCAGAACGAAAAACACCAATACAGTATACTAACGCATATATATGGAATTTAGAAAGATGGTAATGATAACCCTGTATGCGAGACCGCAAAAGAGACACAGACGTACAGAAGAGTCTTTTGGACTCTGTGGGAGAAGGCGAGGGTGGGATGATCTGAGAGAATAGCATTGAAACATGTATATTATCATATGTGAATCAGATCGCCAGTCCAGGTTCGATGCATGAGACAGGGTGCTCAGAGCTGGTGCACTGGGATGACCCAGAGGGATAGGATGGGGAGGGAGGTGGGAGGGGGGTTCAGGATGGGGAACACATGTACACCCGTGGCAGATTCATGTCAAGTATGGCAAAAACCACTACAGCATTGTAAAGTAATTAGCCTCCAATGAAAATAAATAAATTTTTTAAAAAAATGACATGAAACAAGTTCCTGGATTTTCCTGATTTGGAACTGATGCAGCAGGCAAACTGGAAATGCCAACAGGCATAGACAAAAAAGGTCTGACAAAAGTCTGCTCTCTGTAGCCAAGGACAGGAAAGGGGGCAGCTCAGCAAATGATAATGTCTGTGTGTGTTCTTAGTCACTCAGTCATGTCCGACTCTTTGCAAACCCATGGACTGTAGCCTGCCAAGCTCCTCTGTCCATAGGGATTCTTCAGGCAAGAATACTGGAACAGGTTGCCATGCCCTCCTCCAGGGGATCTTCCCAAACCAGGAATCAAAGCCAGGTCACTCATACTACAGGTGGATTCTTTACCTTCTGAGCCACCAGGGAAGCCCAATAATGTCTCTATTGCAGCCAAATCAAGAACAACCTGGGCCTGTCCCCTCCACATCAGCAAAGGCTCAGGGGGAACCTAGACTCTAGCCTTTACAGGGCCATAACAAGGCTCCCCAACACCCCCAAGGGAGTTGTCACAGAAGACAACCAGGACTTGTATGTATCCCTACTGGATAGTAACAAGTGGCTCCCACTGTGAAGACCATGTGGAGACCCAACTTCCAACCCTCTTGCATGAGAGGCACTCTCCCCTCTCTATGCTTAGGGTATGTCAGGGGAGGCTCAGAGAAAAGTAGGACTCTCATCAACAACCAGCAGAAATGAAAATAACCCCATGTCAGTGTCAATGGAGGCCCAGTGGAGACCCTGGACTTGTATTTCCATCTGGCAGTAATGAGGCAGCAGTGGCCCCTGCCCCTGTTGGAAGACTGTCAGAGAAACAATTAGAACATTTAAATAAAGCATAAACTATAACAGCATAATATGAAAATGTTGTCATACCAAGAACCAAAAAACATCAAACAATGGAAAAAAAATCAACTAGTATAGGTACCGAGATGACAAAGCTGTCAGGATTATCTGTCAATGATTCAGAGCAGTCACAATGAAAATGCTTCAATGAGTAATTACCAACATGCTTGAAACAAATGAAGAAACAGGAAGTCTCAGCAGAGAGAGGGAAGAAATAAATAATCCTGTGGAGATGTTAGAATTGAAAAACAAAATAGTCAAGAGAAAAAGCATAGTGGATGAGCTCAAAATCAGAAAGCTAAAAATACAGAACAGTAGAAATCAAGTCAATGTAGATAGCAAAGAGAAAACAGACTGGAAAGAAAAGAACAGAGTCTCAGGGACCTGTGAGACCACAATAAAATATGCAACATTCAACTCTGCGGAGTTCCAAAGAAGAGAACCAAATAGGTACTTAAATAAATAATAGCTGGAAAAAGTCCCAACTTTGACAAGAGGCTTAACCCAACAGATTAAAGAAGCTGAGTGAAATTCTTGCAGGTGAACCCAAGCATATAAATGCCAATACAATTTTAGTCAAATTTCTGAAAACTAGTGACAAACAAAAAATTCTTGAAAACAGCATGCAAAAAATGACGTCTTATATATAAAAGAAAGTTGAGTGGCAGTACATTTCTCATCATAAACCAGAACAGAGTGCCACAATGTATTTCAGATACTGAAAGAAAAGACTGGCAACCAAGAATCCAAAACTAGGCAAAATATTCTTTGCTAATGAAGAGAAGATGCCATTCTCAGTTGGAAAAAACTATGAGAATTTTTCTCAAGCGGGCCTCCCCTAAATGAATAGCTAGGGAAAGCTCTCCACATAGAAATAATAAATAAATAAAATAAAATAACTGTACATTCTGATGAAGGAAGAAAGAACAAAGTAAAAAGTATGAACACACACAGTAGGCTTTTCTTCTCATGAGTTTTCTAAATTATTTTTGGATGGTTCAAGTAAAAATTATAACACTATCTCATGTGGTTCTCAAGGTGTTTACAAGAAATACTTAAAACAACTGTATTATAAAAAAAAGATATGTGATTGTATTATATAAACAAGATAAATAAAAATGGAACTCCCAAAGACATTCATTCAATTAACCCTGAGAAAGGCAGGAAAAAGAAAAAGGAAAACAAAAAACAAACAGAACAAGTAAAAAATGAAAAATAAAAATTGGTAGATCTAAGCTCTCAGATGGTTAGATAGCATTACCCATTCAATGGACATTAACCTGAGCAAACTCCATGAGATAGTGAAGGACAGGGAAACCAGGCATGCTGCAGTCCATGAGGCTGCAGAGTTGACACAACTCAGCAACCGAACAATAAGCTCTCATATACCAATGATTACATTAAATGTAAATGGCTTAAATATACAATTTAAAGACAGAGACTGGCACAGAGGATTAAACATACTGCCTATAAGAAATTGCCTTCAGATGTAATGAGATAGGTAGGTAGTAAGGGAATATGTATGTATGTTATATACAATAATACAGGCAGTGAACATATTTATTACATACAATAAATCCACCACACAAAACTTTCAAAAGGGAAGCAGAGTGCCTGTGTTATTAACTGATAAAGACAACTCTGGAACAAAGAAAATTATCAGAGACAGAGAAAGTCATTCAGTTCAGTTCAGTTGCTTAGTCATGTCTGACTCCTGCAACCCCATGGACTACAGCACACCAGGCCTCCCTGTCCATCACCAACTCCCAGAGTTCACTCAGACTCATGTCCATTGAATCAGTGATGCCATCCAACCATCTCATCCTCTGTCGTCTCCTTCTCCTCCTGCCCTCAATCTTTCCCAGCATCAGGGTCTTTTCTAATGAGTCAGTTCTTCGCATGAGGTGGCCA
>NW_011494629.1:1474718-1477952 GCF_000754665.1 Bison bison bison
TTTCCAACAGCACAGTTCAAAAGCATTAATTCTTTGGTGCTCAGCTTTCTTTATAGTCCAACTCTCACATCCATACATGACTACCGGAAAAACCATAGCTTTGACTAGACGGACCTCTGTTGGCAAAGAAATGTCTTTGCTTTTTAATATGCTGTCTAGGTTGGTCATAACTTTTCTTCCAAGGAGCAAGCATCTTTTAATTTCATGGCTGCAGACACCATCTGCAGTGAAATTTTGGAGCCCCAAAAAAGTCTTTCACTGTTTCCACTGTCTCCCCAACTATTTGCCATGAAGGGATGGGAACTGGCTACCATGATCTTAGTTTTCTGAATACTGAGTTTTAAGCCAACTTTTTCACTCTCCTCTTTCACTTTCATCAAGAGGCTCTTTAGTTCTTCTTTTCCTTCTGCCATAAGGGTTGTATTATCTGCATATCTGAGGTTATTGATATTTCTCCTGGCAATCTTGAACCCAGCTTGTGTTTCATCCAGCCCAGCATTTCTCATGATGTCCTCTGCATATAAGTTAAATAAGCAGGGTGACAATACACAGCCTTGATGTTCTCCTTTTCCTATCTGGAACCAGTCTGTTGTTCCATGTCCAGTTCTAACTTACTGTTGAGCCATTATATAATAATAAAAAGTATTAATTAGTCAAGAAAACTTATCCTAAACATGTACCAAGTAACAGAGCTTACAAAAGGTAAGAAACAAAAAGTGATAAAAATGAAAGAAGAAATAGACAAACAACAACAACAGTTTGATAGACCTGTAGCACTAGTAGTTTGACAGAACTACCAAACAGAAAATCAGCAAGGATACAGAAGAACTCAATAACACCAATCAGGAAGATTTAATTGTCATTTACAGAATACTCCATTCAGCAGAATATTGTTTTCCTATTTAATGACAGGGCTTCCCTGGTGACTCAGATGGTAAAGAATCCACCTGCCAGGTGGGAGGCCTGGGTTCAATCCCTGGGTTGGAACGATCCCCTGGAGGAAGGCACGGCAACCACTCCAGTATTCTTACGTGGAGAATCCACATGGACAGAGGAGACTGGCAGGCTATAGTCCACAGGGTCACAAAGAGTCAGACACGACTGAGCAACTAAGCATAGCACAGCACATTTAATGATAATGGAGAAAAATAATTTTCCTCAAAAGGTAAATAAAATTTCATGGAAATTACTCTTTGTTTCACTAAAACTATGATATATAGAAATATATCTTAGGAAGTTGACATGTAAAACTACCTCTCTCTCTGAGTGGATTGGAAGGTAGAAGTGGCAAATAAATCTTTTGTGTGGTTTCTTTTGGTTTTAATTTGTGTATCACTGACTTTCAACAAATAATGATCAGTACAACATTTGATCACTGAATACTATCATATGAAAAACCGAAATGCGTAAGGAAGGAAATTAATCACATGTCCTGTCACGAAGTGACGCGTTCTCACTGTTGTCCTCATACGGGATTTTCTCTGTATTTGCCAAAACACTCTTTTTTAAAGTGATTATGGAACATATTCAAATACTTATATCTTTCCTTTTCTCCTTTGCTTTTCACTTCTCTTCTTTTCACAGCTATTTGTAAGGCCTCCCCAGACAGCCATTTTGCTTTTTTGCATTTCTTTTCCATGGGGATGGTCTTGTTCCCTGTCTCTTGTACAATGTCACAAGAAGAGATAAGAAAGCCTTCCTCAGTGATCAAAGCAAAGAAATAGAGGAAAACAACAGAAAGGGAAAGACTAGAGATCTCTTCAAGAAAATTAGAGCTACCAAGGGAACATTTCATGCAAAGATAAAGGACAGAAATGGTATGGACCTAACAGAAGCAGAAGATATTAAGAAGAGGTGGCAGGAATACATAGAAGAACTGTACAAAAAAGATCTTCACGACCCAGATAATCACGATGGTGTGATCACTCACCTAGAGCCAGACATCCTGGAATGTGAAGTCAAGCAGGCCTTAGAAAGCATCACTATGAACAAAGCTAGTGGAGGTGATGGAATTTCAGTTGAGCTATTTCAAATCCTGAAAGATGATGAAAGTGCTGCACTCGATATGACAGCATATTTGTAAACCTCAGCAGTGGCCACAGGACTGGAAAAGGTCAGTTTTCATTCTAATCCCAAAGAAAGGCAATGCCAAAGAATGCTCAAACTACCACACAATTGCACTCATCTCACACACCAGTAAAGTAATGCTCAAAATTCTCCAAACTAGGTTTCAGCAATACGTGAACCGTGAACTTCCAGATGTTCAAGCTGGTTTTAGAAAAGGCAGAGGAACCAGAGATCAAACTGCCAACATCCACCAGATCATGGAAAAAGCAGGAGAGTTCCAGAAAAACATCTATTTCTGCTTTATTGACTATGCCAAAGCCTTTGACTGTGTGGATCACAATAAACTGTGGAAAATTCTGAAAGAGATGGCAATACCAGACCACCTGACCTGCCTCTTGAAAACCTGTATGCAGGTCAGGAAGCAACAGTCAGAACTGGACATGGAACAACAGACTGGTTCCAAATAGGAAAAGGAGTATGTCAAGGCTGTATATTGCCACCCTGCTTATTTAACTTGTATGCAGAGTACATCATGAGAAATGCTGGGCTGGAAGAAGCACAGCTGGAATCCAGATTACTGGGAGAAATGTCAATAACCTCAGATATGCAGATGATACCACCCTTATGGCAGAAACATCTGGTCCCACCACTTCATGGGAAACAAATGGGGAAACAGTGGAAACAGTGTCAGACTTTATTTTGGGGGGCTCCACAATCACTGCAGATGGTGACTGCAGCCATGAAACTAAAAGACACTTACTCCTTGGAAGGAAAGTTATAACCAACCTAGAGAGGATATTCAAAAGCAGAGACATTACTTTGCCAACAAAGGTCCATCTAGTCAAGGCTATGGTTTTTCCAGTGGTCATGTATGGATGTGAGAGTTGGACTGTCAAGAAAGCTGAGTGCTGAAGAATTGAACTGTGGTGCTGGAGAAGACTCTTGAGAGTTCCTTGGACTGCAAGGAGATCCAACCAGTCCATTCTAAAGGAGATGAGTCCTGGGTGTTCTTTGGAAGGACTGATGCTAAAGCTGAAACTCCAGTACTTTGGCCATCTCATGCGAAACGTTGACTCCCTGGAAAAGACTCTGATGCTGGGAGGGATTGGGGGCAGGAGGAGAAGGGCTGGACAGAGGATGAGATGGCTGGATGGCATCACAGACTCA
>NW_011494629.1:1478052-1479221 GCF_000754665.1 Bison bison bison
ACTCAATGGACGCGAGTTTGGGTGAACTCCGGGAGTTGGTGATGGACAGAGAGGCCTGGCGTGCTGCAATTCATGGGGTCGCAAAGAGTCGGACACAACTGAGTGACTGAACTGAACTGAACTCATGGAATATATTCCAAGAAAGACCATATCACAGGCCACAAAACTAACACATTTACATTTTCCAAAGGTTTGGAAACTAAACAACACACTTCTGCATAACCTATGGGTCAAAGAGAGTATTAAGGAAAATAAAATCCAAGGAACTACATGAAAATGAAAATAAACACATCAAATTCATGGAACACAACTATAGCATGATTAGGTAAATTCATAACACTAACACATTAGAAAAAAAGAAAAGCCTCAAATTAGTAATTGAAGCTCCCACTTCAAGAACCTAGAATAAGATAAACTGAAAATGAGGAGACAAGAAATACACCAGAAATTAGCAGAAATGAAAACAAAAATACACTGTACAAAAAAATTCTATGAAACAGAGTTGATTTTTTTTTTTTTAAAGATCAATAGAATTGACAAATCTCTAGCAAAAATGACAAAAAAGAGAATAGACAAAAATTACCAGTCAGGAAGGAAATGGGCTTCCAGACATTTGTACTTTGGCCACCTCATGCAAAGAGCTGACTCACTGGAAAAGACTCTGATACTGGGAGGGATTGGGGGCAGGAGGAGAAGGGACGACAGAGGATGAGATGGCTGGATGGCATCACTGACTCGATTGAGTCTGAGTGAACTCCAGGAGTTGGTGATGGACAGGGAGGCCTGGCGTGTTGCGATTCATAGGGTCGCAAAGAGTCGGACACGACTGAGCAACTGAACTGAAGTGAAATGTATACCACATTAGAAGGATAAGAAAGGAATACCACAAAGTATGCTATACATATAAATTTGATGATTCAGAAGAAATGGACCAATTCCTTGAAAAACACTAGCTACTACATCTCAATATTTAAATAGCCTTATAAGTACTAAGGAAATCAAATTCATAGTTAAAATACTTCTAAAACAAAACAAAACAAAAAAACTCCAGGCTCAACTGTTCTTACTGGAGAATTCTAACACATGTTTATAGAATTTCTCCAGAAAATACTAGAAGAGGAGAGAACACTTTCAAATTGACTTCAGAAAGTATTCTGATGCCAAGACTA